>NC_053500.1:30739818-31065651 GCF_905171775.1 Rana temporaria | reverse complement strand
AATACACTAAGACGTCATGGTTTGAAATCATGCATGGCACGGAAGGTTCCCCTGCTTAAACCAGCACATGTCAAGGCCCGTCTTAAGTTTGCCAATGACCATTTGGATGATCCAGAGGAGTCATGGGAGAAAGTCATGTGGTCAGATGAGACCAAAATAGAACTTTTTGGTCATAATTCCACTAACCGTGTTTGGAGGAAGAAGAATGATGAGTACCATCCCAAGAACACCATCCCTACTGTGAAGCATGGGGGTGGTAGCATCATGCTTTGGGGGTGTTTTTCTGCACATGGGACAGGGCGACTGCACTGTATTAAGGAGAGGATGACCGGGGCCATGTATTGCGAGATTTTGGGCAACAACCTCCTTCCCTCAGTTAGAGCTTTGAAGATGGGTCGAGGCTGGGTCTTCCAACATCACAATGACCCGAAGCACACAGCCAGGATAACCAAGGAGTGGCTCTGTAAGAAGCATATCAAGGTTCTGGCGTGGCCTAGCCAGTCTCCAGACCTAAACCCAATAGAGAATCTTTGGAGGGAGCTCAAACTCTGTGTTTCTCAGCGATAGCCCAGATACCTGACTGATCCTAGAGAAGATCTGTGTGGAGGAGTGGGCCAAAATCCCTCCTCCAGTGTGTGCAAACCTGGTGAAAAACTACAAGAAACGTTTGACCTCTGTAATTGCAAACAAAGGCTACTGTACCAAATATTAACATTGTTTTTCTCAGGTGTTCAAATACTTATTTGCAGCTGTATCATACAAATAAATAGTTAAAAAATCATAAATTGTGATTTCTGGATTTTTTTTTGTGATTATGTCTCTCACAGTGGACATGCACCTACGATAACAATTTCAGACCCCTCCATGATTTCCAAGTGGGAGAACTTGCAAAATAGCAGGGTGTTCAAATACTTATTTTCCTCACTGTATGTGGCCTATGCATTGATTAGCCAATAATAATCTAACATTTATAGGTAACGTTGTTCCAGGGATTATCCGATTGCTTCTCGGAGGATCAGGAAGGATTTTTTCCCCTGCTTGAGCAAATTGAATTGTGCTTTGCTGAGGTTTTTGCCTTCCTCTGGATCATCTGTGGGTATAGGATTGTATTTTTCCCCCCTTTTTTTTGCTGAACTAGATGGTCCTGTGTCTTTTTTCAACCTGGCTAACTATGTAGACCTGTTAAAGAATTTTTCTTATTAAATGTCTATGGGTCCTGACTTTTCCCTCTTGCATTAAACAAAATTATTTGAATCAGTCCTTCGGCTTCCCTGTACCATGTAACAGATCTCTCCATTTCACTGGGTTTCCCCTGTGGAATTTCCCTAAAATATGGCAAGAATGCTAGTTTAAGGATCAGCACTTCTTTTGCTGGTATCTAGCAGTAAATTCCAGTCTTATCCCACCACCTGCTAAAAGCCAATAAATATACACTGTCTTATTGCATTATTGGTTCACTAGGAATGGGGGGGGGGGGGGGTATGTACATATTCAAAGGGGGAGATTTACTAAAACTGGAGAGTGCAAAATCTGGTGCAGCTCTGCATAGAAACCAATCAGCTTCCAGATTATTGTCAAAGAACAAGCTGAAGTTATTAGCTGATTGGACGTCCTCAGGCTTATTCAAAAACACAGTAAGTCTCCATTCACCCCATGAGCGTAGCTCGTACTTCTTTGAGCTTCAAGCATTTGCTTTAGGTGACAGAACGCTCATATGTGAACAGGGGCCAATGAAATAAATGGGATTTGGCTCGTTGAACATTTTAGAGCTTCAAGCAGAAAATAACTCAGTGAGGGAGAGGTTGCTTCCTCTTTCCCTTCCTTCCTTCACCCCTTTGCTTCCACCTTCCCTTCCTTTTTTCCTTCCTTCTACCCACCATCCCATCCTTGCATCCTTTCTTTGATCCTTCCTTTCACTTCAGTCCTTTTCTTCCCTTTTCCCTTTACTACTTCCCTTCCTTGTTTCTACCATCCCTTCTCCTGCTTCCTTTCTTTAAAGCTTTATGCAATTTCAATTCTTTTCTTCCTTTTTTTTTATCTCCGTCCCTTCCTTCTCTTCTCCCTCCAGGGCCATCTTTACCGCAGGGCAAACGGGGCAGCTGCCCAGGGCCTTGTCACTGTTAGGGGCCCAAAGCAGAGCCGCCCGTTAAGCCAGCGTGCTGCCCGCAAATCGGCGCTGAAAATCCCCAAACAGACAGACAGTGTCTGTCACTGTCATCAGCTGCGCGCCGTGCGCAGCCAGTGTCAGTGCTGCATTTTTTTAGATCGAGGAGCCAGAGCGGGCCGCGGGTGGGCGGGGCCTTGAGTTCCACTGACGCTCTGGCCCTGCCCCTTGCTATGCGTGCAGCATGCGCAGTGTTCAGTGACCAGTGATCGGAGGAGCGGGGGTGGAGGAGTGAGAGATCAGAGTGAGACCGCGGAGTGGAGTGCAGCTACCTGGTGGTTCCTGCTTGTTATGCTTAGTCAAGTGAAACTACTAGACTAGCACTAGCAGTGTGTGTGTCAGACTGTCACTGTGGACGGTGGAGAATTGATCGGAGGCTGGAGCTGAGCTTGCCAAGACAGGACAAGGTAAGGTATTCTTTCTCCTCCCCTGGCTCCCGCTCCCTATCCCCATGCCATGCCATGTGTAAATTAGAAGAACTTTTTAAAACACTGACCAGACCTGAAATGCATGCCATGTGACATGGCATGCATTGCAGGTACAGGTCTGGTCAGTGTTTTAAAAAGGTATTTTTACACATGGCATGGCATGGCATGGCATGGGGGTAAAGAGCAAAATTGCATGGGGGGGCCCAAAAAAATGTTTTGCCCAGGGCCCAAACCATATTAAAGACGGCCCTGTCTCCCTCCCTTCTCTTCATCCCCCCGACACCCTTCCCAAAGGGGAACATTACGCTGGATTCACACCTATGCCTTTTTAGTGCTTTTTGCATATTGCAGATTTGCACTACAGTCCATTTAGCATGATTTTCTATGGAACACGTTCTGTAGTGCAGATCTGCAAAATGCAAAAAGCACTAAAAATGCCATAGGTGTGAATCCAGCCTTATCGAAAGATGGTTGCTGAAATGAAGGGTCTCTGGAGAATAAATTGGCGCAATGCCTGGTAAAGAAATTGCTGATAGTAGAGGAAATAGTGCAAAAATACAAATGAGGAGCATGTGATAAAGATCGGTGATGGGACGATATTGCATGGTACGGTGATGTTAAAGGAAGTTACTGAGACGCAGCATAGAGGTGGGAGCTGTAGAGAAGGTATGTGCTGATATATGTGTTTAGATTATAGGAGGTGGAGAGGTCTCAGTGTGTTTTACTCACTGTCGTAACGGAACTGAACACCATGCTGCTGTTTCTGCTACCTCTGATGCTTTTCTATACTCATGCCCTAAATCTGGATATACACAACCCACAGATCGTTTATGGACCTAAAGAAAGCTACTTTGGATTTTCCATTGACTTCTACCAAACTGCAGATAAACGGTATGTATATCAAATGGAAATGGCTCTACATGTTTTACAGTGGAGAGTGGTGTCCTTTTAGCAGTCATTCCATCTAACATAGATATTTTAGGTAAATTATAAGCTGTCATTGAGCGATATAATGTTCCAGATCCCCCCAGATACCAAGGTCATTTCAATTAGTGTCACCTGAAATGTTGGGTTTTTCATTCATGTTATAATTACTAAGACTGCATCAGAAGGACTAATCCCATCATCACTAACATTCCCCTTATAACCCTGGACAATCGTTCTCAACCCCCTCCATCACTGATGCCCTCCTGTAACTCTGGACTACCCCCTCCATCACTAAAGGCCCATACACACCATCTGACTTTTTGACAACAAATGTCCGACAGACCTGTTTGATTGGACAATCTGACCGTGTGTATGTTCCATCGCGCAAATGTTTTCGCTTTTTTCATCGGACAAATGTTCGCTGTGAATGCTCTCAAACTTTTCAACAATAAAACATAATCCGATTGTGTGTGTACACATGTCCGTCAGACTGAAGTCCAAAGTACAAACACGCATGTTTAGACCCAATGCTAAAGATCAGACAGCAATACCAGAAGTTGCCCAAAGGGTGGCGATAAAGAGCTGAAAAACGATGTGATTTGGTGTATGTTGACTGAAAAAGTCCTGCCGTGTGTATGCATACCAAGTTCACGGCCAATGCCCATTCAGAGCAAAATCCACGGAAAAGTCAGATCGCGTGTACGAGGCTTAACATTGCCCTTTAAAACCCTAGTCATTCCCTGTCAGTTCCATCATCACTAACCCCCTTCATATCCAGGATCAACCCTTGTCATCAATAACATGACCCCCCTATAACCTGGTACAACCCTTGTCAACCCCCTCTATAACTGACACAACCCCTTTTAACTCGGGATAACCCCCTCCGTCACTAACACCCCCTTGTAACTCGAGACTGCTCCCTCCATCACTAACATTGCCCCTTAAAACTCTGGTCATCACTAACCCCCTTCATATCAAGGCGCAAACCCCCCAATAAACTGGTACAACCCTTGTCAACCCCTTCTATCACTAACACATATACTCTTTTAACTTGGGACAACCCCCATCATCACTAATATCCCCGCCACCTATAACTAGGCCAGGACAACCCCCTCCTTTATTAACACTCTCACATACGTATTCTTCTACATATTTTTTGTAAAAAAAAATCGCAATAAGCGTTTATTGATTGGTTTGCGCAAAAGTTATAGCGTTTACAAAATAGGGGGTATTTTTATGGCATTTTTAGTAATATTTTTTTTACTAGTAATGGCGGCGATTAGCGATTTTTTTTTTGGTACTGCGACATTATGGCGGACACTTCGGACACTTTTGACACATTTTTGGGACCATTGGCATTTTTATAGCGATCAGTGCTATAAAAATGCATTGGATTACTATAAAAATGCCACTGGCAGGGAAGGGGTTAAGTATGTTGCCTGGGTGTGTTCTAACTGTAGGGGGGGGGGGGTGGACTCACTAGGGGAAATGACTGATCGCTGTTCATACATTGTATGAATAGACGGTCAGGCACGTCTCCCCTGCCCGGCGATCGCACCCGCCGGGCACGCGCGCGGGAGTCAGGAGCAAGCGTGCACGCCTCCGGGAGCGCGCGTCCCTATTGGCTGCTCGGCGAGATGACGTATAGCTACGTGATCTTGCCCAGCAGAGCCGACCTGCCGCCGTATAACTGCGGCGGCTGGTCGGCAAGCAGTTAAAGTAGTACAGTGCTGAATAGCACAAATGCCCTGGTCATAAAGGGGGTAAAACATTGGGTGGTCAAGTGGTTAACTTGTACCTATATAGACTAAATAATTACACTGCACAGCATGGATTTTACACCCTGGTCATTTTTATTTTAGGATGAACATTATTGTTGGGGCTCCCAGACTGAACTCATCAGAAGAGGATGTCCGCAATACTGGAGGCGTATTCCTGTGTCCATGGGGGTTAGATGCCACAAATTGCTCCATGATACCCTTTGATCAAACAGGTGACAACCCGATATTTCATATATGAGTGTTTGCTGGCAAGCTGAATCGCAAACTAACCTATTCTATTTCTTCAATACACCCTAGTGGCATTATTTAGCCACACCCACTTTTTCCTGCTGCCAAAGCCACTACCAGGGAGAGATCACCCTCTCCCTGGCAAGGTCTCCAGTGCATTATTTTGTCTAAAGGCCCATGATGCTATTAAGATGGCTCTGCCCAGTTCTCAGATCCCCTAACAACAATTTTCATCTAAACCTACCTTCTGCAGCTATTACAAAGTCACATAAGGGTGTCATGCAGCCCTGATGGATTCTTTAAATTGTCAAGTAAATTGAGGGACCGCCCTTATAAAAGCCACGGCAGAGCGAAACGTCAGATTCCAGAATGTATTAGTATTATTTAACCCCTCTATGTGTTCCTCTTTCTGTTTAACTATATATGTCTAAACGGCATATCTTGATATTAAAATTGCCATTTTCATAGTTTGAATACAAATGGGCACACAGGCACTGCCGCTGAGTTTAATGTGGAACAGTAGGCTGCGTGTAGATGGGTGCAGCGTGTTGCCGCGACAATAACACACACAGGCCCAGATTCTCAAAGGGCTTACGACGGCGCAACGCCATGTACGCCGTCGTAAGTCCTAATCTGGGCCGTCGTATCTATGCGACTGATTCTTAGAATCAGTTACGCATAGATAACCATTAGATCCGACAGGCGTAAGGCTCTTACGCCGTCGGATCTTAAATGCAATTTTTTTTTGGCCGCTAGGTGTCGCCTCCGTCGTTTTCCCCGTCGAGTATGCAAATTAGCTAGATACGCGAATTCCCAAACGTACGCGCGGCCGACGCAGTGAAGTTACGACGTTTACGTTAGGCTTGTCCCGGCGTAAAGTTGCCCCTGCTATATGGTGGCGCAACTAATGTTAAGTATTACCGTCGTTCCCGTGTTGAAATTTAAAAATTTACGTTGTTTGCGTCCGTGAATGGGGCTGGACGCCATTTACGTTCACGACGAAACTAATGACGTCCTAGCGACGTCATTTGGAGAAATGCACCCTGGGATATTTTGAGGACGGCGCATGCGCAGTACGTTCAGCACGGGAACGCGCTTAATTTAAATGCTCCACGCCCCCTACCCATCTAATTTGAATTAGGCGGGCTTGCGCCGGGTGATTTACGCTACGCCGCCGCAACTTTACAGGCAAGTTCTTTGAGAATAAAGCACTTGCCTGTAAAACTTACGGCGGCGTAACGTAAATCAGATACGTTACGCCCGCCCAGTTTTGCGCAATTGTACGAGAATCTGGGCCACACAGTCCAAGTTCAATTTGAAGAACTCGTATTGAAATAATGGCAAAACAGTTCACAATAAAACCCAGTTGGAAAACAGCCCAACTGGGGACACTCACAAACTTCAACAGGGTATAGAGTGCAGTTTTCATCCGAGCTGACAGCGCCTGTTAAGAGGAGCAGAATGCGGCCTAGCCATATCATGCCCAAGCGGGAAGATGTCCAGAGAAGTTGCTCATCAGGAAGCTTTCCCTGCTACTAGTACTGTCCCTGACAAACGGGGTACCTGTCCCTATGCTACACTCTCGCGAATGCATGTGAAGCCTGGAGGCCAGGGTAATAAATAGGCTCTGCCTCACCCAAGATGGCCTTCAGAATCACATGGGGTGGCAGCATCCAATCGGATAGCTTCCCCAGTGACCAAGGAAATCATAGAGGAACCATGTTCCTCTTGACTTCCTCTCCAACTGCAATGTCGCTGCAGACCAGTACTACCTACAGTGGCGAAAGCAGACCTCATCTGCCTACGTGCGCCACTCAATGCCAAACAGTAACTCCAAAAGCATACAAAATACAGGGGAAATCTGGAAAATTTGTAAAAGGTTTAAAGGTGGTAACTACATGAATACAAATGTGAGAAGTTTAATTCATAAAGCAAGATTTTAGCTGTCAATGACACCAATATGGATTAGCAAATTACTACAAGCATCTCATTGACTACTTTTCTTTTCATATAGAACCATGGGTTACAAGACTGAAACAAATAATAGTCTATCAAGTGTTTTCTTGTATAGGTGACCAAGCAGAAACTGAAGATGGGAAAATGAGCATTGATAGGTCTGATCAATGGCTTGGAGCAACTGTTAGAGCTTGGAACACCAGCATTGTGGTAGGTGTTATTTTAAGTCTATTAAACTGGTCAAAGACTTTGAATTGAAGTCGACGTTTCATTCGGCAAACTGTTGCATTAACATAGATGCTGGGATTACCTTGTCCTACAGAATACGTGTTATGGAAAGAGGATTATCCAGATACAGGGTTACTCTCATGGGAAGCAATAGCAATAGACCAGAGGTGCCCAACCTTTTGAAGAGCGCGGGCCACTGGTTGGGCACCCCTGCAATAGACCAAACACAAAAACACTGAGGCTGATTAATTTCCCCAAAGATAGGCAGGGGTTTTGCTGCTAACCAGGCATGACCATCATCACCCTAATCAGCCAGCTATTTCAAATGTTTCATATTTAGGCTAGGTTCACACTGCTGCGAATTCTATTGCCAATTTGAGCCGTTGCGATTTCTCATTTAAATTACATAGTTTAACATTAGTGCCGTTCACATCAATGCGTTGCGAATATAAGCTGCGGGAAAAAAGGGTCCTGTGTGAGTTTTATCCGTGTGCGATGCAAATTCACCTCTATAGACTGGCATTCCCTGAAATCGCGGCCACGTATCGCGGCAAAAACGCAGCCGCGAAATTGTGGTAAAATCGCGATTTTACCGTGATTTTGAATTTGCAGCAGTGTGAACCTAGCCTCAGATGACAACAATGTATTCAGCAGTGTTTTACCGAGAACATAGATCTTTAACAGAAGCTCTAAGGCCGCGTACACACGATCAGTCCATCCGATGAGAAGGTTATAACCCAGCATTGCAGTTAATTCATCTAACCCCCCCGTGTGTCACAGGTAAGGAGCAAAGCTTCCAAACAGGGAAAGTGTTTGTAACCACTAGCAAACCTGACTACATACAATAAATATGAAGCATATTTTTTGTTTTTTATTATAGTGGAAGAAGGTATCTTACAATACAGCTAAAGTGTTTTTATAATTTTAGGTCCAGGTACTCAACCATAACAAGAACTGATATACAAAGTTTCGGTGAAATTGCACTTTTTTGTAACTAATCCCTGGGTCTTATTTTCTGAGACTACTAATGTCCTAACCTTTGTTATCACCCCCAGGCCTGTGCTCCATTCCAGCGTTATAACTTTGTGAATCGCAACGATAATTCTGATGAATCAGGGAAAACACCCACTGGGGCCTGTTACTTCACTGGCAACCTGAAGAACTTCCATGAATTTGCTCCTTGCCGTGACACAAAGACAGAAAGATATCACTTCTTTGAGGACTCAGGTCTGTATGTCACTATATTTGGCGTCTTTAGATCACTAATAGCCCAGGAGGCAGAGTCAATGGCACATTTCAGGTAATGTCATTAAATCACCAGTAGTCCAGGAGATGGGGACATGGTAAACTCCATCTGACGTTATTAGATCACTAGTAGTCCAGGATGTGGGGCAAGAGTACACTCTGTGTAATTTCATTAGATCTCTAGTAGTCCAAAAGATAGGGCGGTGGTATACTCCATGTGACGTCATTAGATCACTATTAGTTCAGGAAGTGGGCCATTGGTACACTTCATGTGATGTTATAAGATCACTAGCATTACAGATGGAAGGGCGATGGTACCCTCCATGTGATGTCAGATAACTAGCATTATTGGTGGCATGGCAATCGTATGCAGTTAGCAGAGCAATGGTACCCTCCATGTGATGTCATTAGATCACTAGTATTACAGGTGGCATGGCAATGGTACCCCCATGTGATGTCATTAGATCAATAGTATTACAGGTGGCAGAGCAATGGTACTCTCCATGTGATGTCATTAGATCACTAGTATTCCAGGTGGCAGGGCAATGGTACTCTCCATGTGATGACATTAGATCACTAGTATTCCAGGTGGCAGGGCAATGGTACTTTCCATGTAATGTAATTTGATCGCTTGCAATCCAGGTGGGGCAGGGCAATGGTACCTTCCATGTGATGTTATTAGACCACTAATATTCTAGCTGGCAAAGCAATTGTACCCTCCATGTGATGTCATTAGATCACTAGCATTCCAGGTGGCAGGAAATTGGTACCCTCTATGTGATGTCATTAGACCACTAATATTCCAGGTGGCAGGGCAACGGTACCTACAATGAAAGGATTACTAGTACTCCAGGCCACAGGACAATGGAACACACTTTAAAACATAAATCAATGTAAAGTACAGTAACCCATAGCAAACAACGGCCAATAATCCTTCCTGAAGTGCCTTGCTGTTGTTCGTTTATGCAAAAAAACAATAAAAATATTGAAAAAAAACAATGAAATCATCACTGGGCTAATACGACCCATATTGTTCTGCAAACTGCTAGGACAATATGCCTCTATTTTACAATTGAAAGTAGTTGAGCTCAGATTTCCCACAAACTTCCTTGTAGGTACATCATAGGAATGTTATTACTAAGCGAGTAGCCAGGACCTTAAATAAACATTGTGTAATTGTATCGCATTTATTTTTCAGCGCAAGATAACCGGTTCTGCGAGATTGGATTCAGCGCAGATATAAGCAAGGTGATTTTAGAACAAGGATCAGATTGGGTTTGGGGGTGGTTGAAGGTTTTTGGTCTTCAATCAAGGCTCCCAAGGAAGGTCTGACCTTACCGGTGGAGGATCTGGGTAAATCTGAGTGTAGGAACATCAAATGTTCATAATTTGGCCAGAGGCTGTTTACAATTTCTACCTTTTATTCGTTCTAAAATTTATAAAACATGCCAATGCGTAATGAGAGCAGTGTTTCAGTTGGAGTCCTCTATGTCCTACTACGATACTACCAACCATAGGACTGCTCTGATGATGCTTCATGAGATCTTCATGGAGACATACCAACAGTCTGTTTTCACAAAGTAGTTCTTTGCGGGTCTCTAGACTTATAAACCCTGAAAAGTGGGCATGCTTGTGGGGAGGTGCAGCATGGTGCGGCGGCAGTAAACAGTGAGGCCCGGATTCACAAAGTGTGAGGCGTCGCATCTCTGCGCCTGATTCATAGAATCAGATACGCCTCACTGTTGCCTAGATACGAGCGGCGTATCTTGGGGTGCATATTTACGCTGGCCGCTAGGGGCGCTTCCGTATATTTCCGCGACGAATATGCAAATGAGCTAGATACGCCGATTCACGAACGTACGGTAAATGGAGGACTGCACTAAGGTAAAGGAAGCTATTTAGGGAAAAAAAATTGTACCTTTACAACCCCCTTTAATGCAGAGTCCAGTCTCAGATGTGCCCACAGCACATTGATTGCGGCCTGGCCCGTCCATACCCAAATAGGGCAGTCTTGTGATATGATGGCATTTTCCTCTCCTTACCCTACTTGTCTGGAACCTCCCCCTGCTGCTAATCACTGCCCCTGTCAGACGGGGGACCTGTCCCTACACTACTCACACGTAAAATGCGCGCCTAGTCTGGAACCGGGGACTTAAATAGGCTCTGCCTGACCCAAGATGGCTGCTAGAATCACATAGGGCAGCAGAATCCAATCAGATAGCTTCCTCAGTGACTTAGAAACCGTAGATGAACTATGTTCTTCTTGACTTCCTCTCCCCCTGCAATGCCGCTGAGGTTGAGTGCCACCTGCATTGGAGAAAGTAAACTGCACCTGCCTACACACTAAGACCCCAAAAACACATAGGGGAGTTTTATGAATGTTTGAGCAAACAAAAAAGACAACCTAAATATCTGGAATTCTATTTTTTTTTTTTTTTTCTGGGAATCTTAGGCCCCGTACACACGACCGGTTTTCTCGGCAGAATCCAGCAAGGAACTCAATGGGAGACGTATTCTGCCGAGAAAACCGGTCGTGTGTACACTTTTCGCCGAGAAACCCGTCGGGAAACTCGTCGAACCAAATAGAGAGCATGTTCTCGATTTCCTCGTTGGGCAATGGGAAAATTTGGCTCGACGAGTTTTCTGACAGCCGAACAAGGAACTCGACGAGCAAAACCATGTGTTTTGCTCGTCGAGTTTCTCGGTCGTGTGTACGGGGCCTAAGGTTTATATGCAGCAGGGGGCACCACTTCTTGTTTCCCATATACAGTATGACTTTTAGTTCTCCTGTTTGGGACAGTTTCAACTATTGGATCAGTGGGTCTCACAGGCATTGGGAGCAACGCAGCTGTCAAAACATCAGAAAACAAAATAATGAAGTGGACCAAAAACCATAACAATTTCCCTTGAAAATAAGAATATATTTTTTATATATATCCATATTTCTTTACAGAAGGGTGTACTACTAGCAGGAGCACCCGGAGGCTACTATTTCGAAGGTAGGTATTCTGCAAGAGAATATAGCTGACTGAGTTTTATTATTCTTTTTGGTGTCTGGTAGTCTAGAGGAGAAGTAAAAAGCCAGACCTTTTGTGTATGTAATATGTATTTGATGTTTTTTAAATTCGTATTCTGTGACTTTCCTGGATGTGCAGAATATTTTGCCATTATATAAGTAAGTATTTAACAGCATTGTTCTGTTTCAAATGGTGCTTAAAGTGGAGGTTCACCCTAAAACAATTATCTAACATTACAACCAGCATACTAACGACATGTAAAGTATGCTGGTATTTTTTTTTTTCTCCGTACATACCGTTTAATTGTTATTTTCGCCCAGGCTTCCGGGTTCTGATTCCCGCGGGACTGGGCGTTCCTATTGCGAGCTTAGATGATTGACGTGTTGTGAAAAACTTTCCATGGCGCATAAATCGCATCACCAGTTTTCCGTAAATAGCCGACCTGCGAGTCGGCGCTATACGGCGCCTGCGCCCGCCGTGTAGAGCTGACTGCGCAGGTGCCATATAGAGCCGACTCGCAGGTCGGCTATTTATGGAAAACTGGTGACGCGCTTTATGCGCCATGGGAAATTTTTCACAACACGTCAATCATCTAAGCTTTCAATAGGAACGCCCAGTCCCACGGGAATCAGAACCCGGAAGCCTGGGCGAAAATCACAATTAAACGGTATGTACGGAGAAAAAAAAAATACCAGCATACTTTACATGTCGTTGGTATGCTGGATGTAATGTTACATAATTGTTTTAGGGTGAACCTCCACTTTAAGGCATCGACATACCTCCTTAGACCCAATCTGTCACCTGCTGAGACCTGATGTCAGCAAACTACAGAACTATAGAAACCTGATGAAGTTTAAAGCTCTGTACACACGATCAGTCCATCTGATGAGATCGGACTGAGGGACCGTTTCATCGGTTAACCGATGAAGATGACTGATGGTCTGATGCGCCTACACACCATTGGTTAAGAACGCAGTGACGTAAAACACACGACGTGCTAAAAAAAAAACGAAGTTCAATGCTTCCAAGCATGCGTCGCCTTGATTCTGAGCATTCATTGTCTTTTGACCGATGCTTTTGCATACTAACGATCGGTTTTGACCCATCGGTTAGGCGTCCATCGGTCAAATTTTAAAGCAAGTTCTCTTTTTTTTGACCGAAGGATAACTGACCGATGGGGCCCACACACGATCGGTTTGGACCGATGAAACGGTCCTTCAGTCCGTTTTCATCGGTTTTGACCGATCGTGAGTACGCGGCCTAATACATTTAAGTAGGGCAAAAGGACCATTTTTATAACTGAAAGTAATGTGGAAATCTAAGAAAACAGCTCTATACATAACTGAAAAACATATACGTTTGCTGTTTTACTTTCCAAAGGATCTGCAATTCTGTGAATGTGAGGCCTCGTACACACGACCGTTTTCCTCAACAAAATCTATCAAGAAAATTAGTGCCAGAGCTTTTTTGCCGAGGAAAACGGTCGTGTGTATGTTTTTCGTTGAGAAAACTGTCGTGGATCTCGACAAGAAAAAAAGAGAACAAGTTCTCCTTTTTTCTCTTCGGGAGTCTCAATTTCCTCGTTGTGTTTCTCGTCGTGCTGGTTTACGACGAGAAACACGTTCGTGTGTATGCTTAGAAACCCACGCATGCTCAGAATAAAGTATGAGACGGGAGCGCACCTTCGGTAAAAGTAGTGTTCGTAATGGAAATAGCACATTTGTCACGCTGTAACAGACTGAAAAGCGCGAATCGTCTCTCACCAAACTTTTACTTAACACGCAGTAACATAAGATTAGCAAAAGCAGCCCCAAGGGTTGTGCCAGTGGAATCAAACTTCCCCTTTATAGTGCCGTCGTACGTGTTGTACGTCACCGCGTTTGAGAACGACGAAATTTTGTCTTGGTAGTGTGTATGCAAAGAAAGGTTGACAAGATTCTCGACAAGCCTGACAAGAAACTTGTCGAGGAAAACAACGTTTCATTTACGACGAGATTCTCGGTCGTGTGTACGAGGCCTCAAGCCTCGTATACACGACCGAGGAACTCGACGGGCGAAACACATCGTTTTCCTCGTCGAGTTCCTTGTTAGGCTGTCAAGGAACTCGACAAGGCAAGTTTCTCCATTCCCGTCGAGGAAAAAGAAGACATGCTCTCTTTTCGCCTCAACGGGATCCTCGACAGTTTCCTCGTCGAAAAATGTACACACGACCGGTTTCCTCGGCAAAAAAAAAATCCCACCAAGTTTCTTGCTGGTTTTTGCCGAGAAACTTGGTCGTGTGTACGAGGCTTTAGTGTTGTAAAACCTCTGCCAGGCAGAAAAGCCAGGGAGGTCCCTCTACTACTTCTTGTTTTAGCTTTACTGCTTCCTGGATCACCTACCAGTTAATTAGACAGAAGTAATAAAGGCATCTGTATAGCTAAAGCAGGAAATTAAAAATGTCACCTGCCTGGCAAGTGCCTATGTCTATGCCATGCGTGTGAATCACAAGACTTGCTGAACAGAAGTATGAATCCTTTGGTGGGTAAACAGCACACTTATATCTGTTTCAATTATGTTTTTACCAGTTTTCCTGATGTTCAGGTTTATGTCCAATGACCAGCACTTGTCTCTAGTTCTTTTTTTTGTTCTTTCTTGTTTTATCCCATCCTCTAGGGCTATATGCAACAATACCTCTCTCAAACATCCCACAAGTGTCAGACTCCATAATACAGAAGTATCCCAGCTTGCGTATATCAAGAGAAATATTTGTGAATGACTCGTATAAAGGTACATAGTGATAACGTCTTCTATGATCAGAAATGTAGGAATCATGTACTAGACTCAAGACTGATCTCCATTTTCTTCCTCGTTCAGGTTTTGCAGTAGCTTATGGAGAATTTACAGAGGATGGAATTCCAGGTGCAGTATGGAAACATGATTTTTGCATGCTGAAATTAGCCTTTACATTGGACCATGGTCCTGGGACACTTATTAACCAGCCTGGCAATGCTTGCATTAGAAGGAAAGTCATTATTCTTTTCACAACAAACATAACCCAACATATCATTTCTGAATAGGCATTAGTAGGTTGATTCACCTGCTGGCTTGTCACATCTATGGTAGATTCCTCCAATGACCATGTAGCGTTACCCCACGTAGGAGCTGCTTGGATATTTGTACCTGGGTCTACCATTGATTAATCCACAGCCAGTTACACAATATTTTCACACAGCCAGGGGCACACACTCTTTCGCTCGTTGTCTCCAATAACCAGTCCAGGGGATGTGTGTTTTTTGTTTTATTTGTAGAACTTGGATAGTAGAAGGGAATTTGTAAGATACTCCAAATTAACTATGCACAAGCGAGGACAACTCTCTGTAGAACTGTGGAGCAGATTATTCTGCTGAACTATACAGCATTTGTATGAAATGAACAAGCCCCTTTGTAGCAGAAGGAACTCAGTGGACTTTGATTCTTCAAGACACTAGCTAGTGTGCCCTTTGGCTCACACATCCAGAATGCTGACTTCTAGGACCAAGAGGGGGATTATAGCAACACTTTCAGGGACATCAGACCAGAGCCATAGACATCCTCCCTCAGTCAGCTTGCATAGGAACCCTGGGTTGTAGCTTTCAGGCTTCAGGCCCTCAGGTCAACCACCTGAGACCGCATGGCAGCCTATGCTGGGGAGAGGCAGCTGGCTCCTCCGCACCTGAACCTCTCTCCTTAGAGGTGGGTTGGACTGGAACCCCCCAAGCCCATGTGCTCTTTAGACTTAAATACAGGCACCCAACAGTCCTTGGAGCATATCCCACTCTAATTGGCCAGGGTTGTATCTACATCCATGCTGTCACCTAAAGGGGTCCTCCAACTTTCGAATATGCATTCTTGCTAATGGATCAGTGTGAAACATCAAGACAGCATGAGCAGCACCAAAGCACACTGAGCAGAAATCACTAATCAATCACTGCTCTCTGTTAAGAAGACAGCACCTAAATTTGCCTGTTAAGCAGAAAAGCCAAAAACGATATACACTCTCTAGCACCTACCGTACATTAGAGGGTGCTACAAACACCAGGCTCTTTTTTGTTCCACAAGCCTTAAAAGCTGTTTTTTTCCCACACTTCTTGCCTTTCCACTCAAATGCTTTATATTGGTATACAGTAGTATACAGTAAATGAGTGTTAAATGGTTACCTAGCATCAAGGTTTTCAAGCCAATTTCCAGACAGGGGACCTCAGTACAGCTTTGCCAAGGCTCCAACTACACCCCATTGGTATCTTAGACACTTCATGTTACCCTGGCCTAGGTCTGATCACGATTCAGAAATACAATTTATTCCCAAGGCATTGACTGTTCAGTGGTTCCAGGTTTAGCACATAGAGAATGGATGTCCAACATCTGAGGCCCATTAGAGGCCCAGATGATGGGTGCGTGCACCGGTGGGGAACCTTCCCGGTCACCACCTCTGATCAACCCTCTGCCACTAAACCACCACTAACACCTATCCCAAACAGGCAGCTAAGGTTCATTCCCCCATGTATTGACTGTGCTTTGTGTCTAAGGCCTTGTACACACGACCGAGTTTCTCGGCAAAAACCAGCAAGAAACTTGCTGGGAGATATTTTTTTGCAGAGGAAACCGGTCGTGTGTACATTTTCGTTGAGGAAACTGTCGAGAAACTCGACGAGCCAAAAAGAGAGCATGTTCTCTATTTCCTTGACGGGAATGGAGAAAATTGGCTTGTCGAGTTTCTCGACGGCTTCACAAGGAACTCGACGAGCAAAACGATGTGTTTCGCCCAATCGAGTTCCTCGGTCGTGTGTACGAGGCCTCACAGAGTCTCACTTCACATACAATTTGTCTTCCCTGAACACATTTCTGAAACGTATCTGGCTTTTTATGTTTCATTATCGAACACAAAAAGTTATTTTACAGTTAACCAGTACAATGAACACCTCAGGTATGATCCATAAACATAGTAGAAGTACATCCAAAAGTTATGGCAAAGTTTCAAAAGTATGGCTACTAACCCACTTGGGGATGATATGGTGCTGTACAGTAACAAATATTGCTACCCCTGAAGAGGAACATCTTCCCCCGGTAAGATGATCTATTCAGCTCTTCCTTCATCATGAATATCATATGGGTGATCTTTCTTTATCGTACATCACGGGACACAGAGCGGCATTCATTACTATATGGGTTATATGGAGTACCTTCAGGTGTAGACACTGGCAATCTCAAACAGGAAATGCCCCTCCCTATATAACCCCCTCCCATAGGAGGAGTACCTCAGTTTTTCCGCCAGTGTCTTAGGTGTTAGTCATGGTTTAGCTTGCCTCCACATCCTTGGGATTAGGTGAGCTAACCGGTTCTGTCCAAAAAAGCCTCAGCGCTAAAGTGGTCAGTAACCGGACCCCAAACCCTTGGGGTATAGCCCATAATGCTTTTCTTTTTAGAGAGCTGGACCCTGGGCCCAGAACTTAGAAACCTTTGGGTGCCTAATGTTTCTGTTGCCAGAGTGCTATATGGGCCCAGGACAGTGGATCCTTCATAGGAACCCAGGGCCTGAAGGTCTAGACATCCCCACCGAGATGGGGGAAGATTGGGCCTCTTGCTTGGCAAAGTCCTGCGGCATGGAGCAGGTAAGTGAGGGGAAAACTTGCGGAACTTGGTTCTTAGCAGGTTTTTTCTGGGGGGTCACAGGGGACATGCCTAAAGTTATGCACTGCATCTGGCAAACTAGTCACATATCATAAAGATAGGATGGCTCTATATGTATTATTCCCCATAAGATGTGACCTCCCTTGTAGTGTTGGAAAAGCATTGAGTGGGGCCTGTGTGATATAAAAGTATATGTGTGTGTCAGAGAGCTGTGCTTACCTGCAAGCCTCCAGGCGATGCTCCATTCAGTCTTCCTCCTCACGGCCTGCAAAGCAGGCAAAACGCTGACCTCCTCATGGTTCCAGGCTGCAGGCTGCAGTTTGCTGGAGCAGAGAGGTCCCTTCCTCCCAACCCCACCCCCCCCCTGTCGGGAGGGGCATTTCCTGTTTGAGATTGCTGGGGGGGAAGGGCGGGTCAGTGGCTTAAGGAAGGGGCGGCCCTTCCTTGTTTGTTCCATATAGCTCAGGGGTCTCCAAACTTTTTACTTCGAGGGCCACATTCTATATTTTACACATATTCGCGGGCCGGAAACATAATTTATAAATAAATCCACAGTAGAAATAGAATAGAATTTGACTTACTGCTGACAGCAAGATTGAATGGTGCTCCTCTATTCTTTGCTGGCACCTAAACGCTGGAGCATCATGCAGCGGGGCTAAACTTCCAGCGTGCATGAGGCTTTACATCCGTGTCACCATCATCTGTGTCACCATCAGTCTCTCCATTCATCTGTGTCACCATCATCTGTGTCACCATCAGTCTCTCCATTCATCTGTGTCACCATCATCTGTGTCCCCATCCATCTGTGTCCCCATCAGTCTCTCCATTCATCTGTGTCCTCATCTGTGTCCCCATTCATCTGTGTCCCCATCAGTCTCCCCATCCAACTGTGTCACCATCATCTGTGTCCCCATCAGTCTCCCCATTCATCTGTGTCCCCATCAGTCTCCCCACCCAACTGTGTCACCATCATCTGTGTCCCCATCAGTGTCCCCATTCATCTGTGTCCCCATCAGTCTCCCCATCCAACTGTGTCACCATCATCTGTGTCCCCATCAGTCTCCCCATTCATCTGTGTCCCCATCAGTCTCCCCACCCAACTGTGTCACCATCATCTGTGTCCCCATCAGTGTCCCCATTCATCTGTGTCCCCATCAGTCTCCCCATCCAACTGTGTCACCATCATCTGTGTCCCCATCAGTCTCCCCATTCATCTGTGTCCCCATCAGTCTCCCCATCCAACTGTGTCACCATCATCTGTGTCCCCATCAGTCTCCCCATTCATCTGTGTCCCCATCAGTCTCCCCATTCATCTGTGTCCCCATCAGTCTCCCCATCCAACTGTGTCACCATCATCTGTGTCCCCATCAGTCTCCCCATTCATCTGTGTCCCCATCAGTCTCCCCATCCATCAGTCTCCCCATTCATCTGTGTCCCCATCAGTCTCCCATTCATCTGTGTCCCCATCAGTCTCCCCATTCATCTGTGTCCCCATCATTTTCCCCATCCATCTGTGTCCCCATCCATCAGTTTCCCCATCCATCTGTGTCCCCATCCATCAGTTTCCCCATCCACCTGTGTCCCCATCAGTCTTTCCATTCATCTGTGTCCCCATACATCTGTGTCCCCATCAGTCTTCCCATTCATCTGTGTCCCCATTCATCTGTGTCCCCATCAGTTTCCCCATTCATCTGTGTCCCCATCAGTCTTCCCATTCATCTGTGTCCCCATCAGTCTTCCCATTCATCTGTGTCCCCATTTATCTGTGTCCCCATTTATCTGTGTCCCCATTTATCTGTGTCCCCATTCATCTGTGTCCCCATTCATCTGTGTCCCCATTCATATGTGTCCCCATCAGTCTTCCCATTCATCTGTGTCCCCATCAGTCTTCCCATTCATCTGTGTCCCCATTCATCTGTGTCCCCATCAGTCTCCGCATTCATCTGTGTCCCCATCATCTGTGTCCCCATTCATCTGTGTCCCCATTCATCTGTGTCCCCATTCATCTGTGTCCCCATCAGTCTTCCCATTCATCTGTGTCCCCATTCATCTGTGTCCCCATCCACCTGTGTCCCCATCCACCTGTGTCCCCATCAGTTTCCCCATTCATCTGTGTCCCCATCAGTCTTCCCATTCATCTGTGTCCCCATCAGTCTTCCCATTCATCTGTGTCCCCATTTATCTGTGTCCCCATTCATCTGTGTCCCCATTCATCTGTGTCCCCATTCATCTGTGTCCCCATTCATCTGTGTCCCCATTCATCTGTGTCCCCATTCATCTGTGTCCCCATCATCTGTGTCGCCATTCATCTGTGTCCCCATTCATCTGTGTCCCCATTCATCTGTGTCCCCATCATCTGTGTCCCCATTCATCTGTGTCCCCATTCATCTGTGTCCCCATCAGTCTCCGCATTCATCTGTTTCCCCATCAGTATCCCCAAAAATTGGTGTCCCCATTAGAGCCCCCCCATCATTTATCCGAGTCTCCCTGCACATTTGTGTCCCCATCACAGCCCACCCCCGCCTGCATATTTGTGTCACCATTAGAGCCATCAGCCCCCCTCCTCACATGTTTGTGTCCCCATAAGAGCCACCAGCACCCCCACATTTGTGTCCCCATCAAACCCCACAGATATTTGTGTCCCCATCAGAGTCATCACCCCCCCCCCCCCACATTTATGTCCCCATCTGAGTCATCACCCCCCCCCCATATTTATGTCCCATCAGTCATCAGCCCCCCCCCCCATTTATGTCCCCATCAGAGTCATCAGCCCCCCCCACATTTGTGTCCCCATCAGAGTCATCAGCCCCCCAACATTTGTGCCCCCATCAGTCTACAACCCCCCCTCCACGTGTGTCCCCAGCAGAGTCATCAGTCCCCCAAAATTTGTGTCCCCATCAGTATGAAAAACCCCCTCCACGTGTGTCCCCAGCAGAGTCATCAGTCCCCCAAAATTTGTGTCCCCATCAGTATGAAAAACCCCCTCCACGTGTGTCCCCATCAGAGTCATCAGCCCCCAGATGTTTGTGCCCCATCAGCGCCATTCAACCCACCCCCACACAAGTGTATAAGCCCCCCTCCTTGCATTTGTCCAGCGCGTCTCCACTCTCCATCACTGGCTGTGCACTGCAGACCTGCTGCATCTCCCGACTCCCGCCCCGCTGGTATTACACACTCGTTACTGGTTAACAGCGAGGCGGGAGGCGGGAGCAGGGAGGCGGCAACAGGTCTGCCCTAAACACCTCATTGGCTGCTGGGATGCCGTGGTCCCAGCCAGCAGCCAACACACACAGTGAGACGCCGGGAGGGATTGCGGGACCTGCGCTGCATATTGCCTGGGGCGAATATGCAGCGCAGGTTCCACAACTAACAGGGGAACTAAGGATTCACGCTGCGGGCCGGAATAAATGGCCTGGCGGGCCGGATGTGGCCCGCGGGCCGTAGTTTGGAGACCCCTGATATAGCTCATTCAATACTTTGGAACTGAGGAGGAAAGACCAGAACGGCAAGCACGGGGCGCCGAGGACACACAGTGGCCAGAAAGAATATTGCAGTCTTCAGAAAGACTGTTTTCAAGCCTAGGAATAGGCTGTTTCTTTTCCATCTCATAGTTTTTCTTGCAATACTACTCAGGGGGACAGAATGTTTTTTCTTTCCTAGATTTGAAAAAAAAAAAAAAAAAAAAGATTTTTTTTTGAAAAAAAAAAAAAAAAAAAAAAAAGTGTCATCTAGGGGAGAGGAAGCATTTTTTTATCCCCCAAACAGGTGTTTGGGCATTTAACTATTTATAAGTCCCAGGTACCAATAAGTAGCAGGTGTACCTCGGTATTGTACCATGGCATCAAAAAACAAGGGTACAAGAGGTGGGGATTCCCCCAGAGAGTCTGAGGTCTCGGACAAAGCTATGCCGCTGCTTTCCCCACAGGGAGCCTTGGGGCCATCGGGATCTGGGGCTGG
Source organism: Rana temporaria (assembly GCF_905171775.1). Lineage (NCBI taxonomy): Eukaryota > Metazoa > Chordata > Amphibia > Anura > Ranidae > Rana > Rana temporaria. The sequence goes on along the minus strand of NC_053500.1, from coordinate 31,044,071 downwards.
AGCTGACGCGGGTCAGTCCAACCCTAAGATGGTCACGGAGGAGGTATTACTCACCTCTTTAAAAGAGATGCAGAAAAGCATGGGTAAAATGATAGCCGCAGCTATGCGGGGCAGTAAGCGGAATAGATCTCCGTCGCCCGAGCGCGGACCCTCAGAAGAGGAGGTCCTTTCCTCAGGGGAATTGGACGACCTCTTGGACAAGGACCAAGTAGGTTCAGGGATCGAGGATCCGGATACAGAGGAGTCTGGGGCAGTCTCCCTGAGGGAGAGCTGGTGGATTCAAGGATTGTCGGACTTGGTCCATAGGGCATTCAACTTGCCAGTACCAGATCTCCAGGTATCGACGGTTTCAGCTTTGGGCTCACTGAGGGCGCCTCAAAGCAATGCTGTGTTTCCGATCCATCCTCTATTAGAGGGAGTTTTGTTCCAAGATTGGAACAAGCCAGATAAGATCTTCTTACCACCTAAGAAGTTCTCTGTCCTATATCCTATGGAAGAAAAATTTTCCAAAAGATGGGCTACTCCTGCAGTGGACGCAGCCATCTCATGTGTTAACAAATCGTTAACATGCCCTGTAGAAAACATACAGGTGTTCAAGGATCCAGTTGATAAGCGCTTGGAAGCACTACTTAAGAACTCCTTCACTACTGCAGGGGCAGTAGTACAGCCAGCTGTGGCTGCGATTGGGGTCGCTCAAGCATTATCGGATCAATTTAAGCAGATGCTTAAACTTATTCCTGCCCAGCAGGCAGAAGAATTTTCGGATGTCCCTAAGGCCATATGTTTTACGGTAGACGCAATCAAGGATTCTATCCAGCAAGCGTCACGTTTATCGTTATCCCTTATCCATATGAGAAGACTCTTATGGTTAAAAAGCTGGGAGGCTGAGCCCCCATGCAAGAAGCTCCTGGTAGGGTTCCCCTTCCATGGAGGAGGACTCTTCGGAGAAGACCTAGATAAATACATTCAGACCATTTCAAATGGCAAGAGTACTCTCTTGCCAACTAAGAAGAAGGTTCAGGGGCCTGCGTTTAAACGACAGTATTCCCCTGGGCAGGGGCCCTCTAATGCCAAGCAGTATCGACGGCCTCCTGCAAAAGCAAACTTCGGCTTCAACAGCAAATCACAAGGACAGGCTGTTAGAGGCAAAAGGCAGTGGTTTCGCAAACCAGCAAAACCAGCCCCCAAGCCAACCTTATGAAGGGGCGCCCCCACCCACGAAGGTGGGGGGAAGGCTGCGACTCTTTTCAGAGATTTGGGAAGCCAGCATTCCCGACGAGTGGGTACGGTCTTCCGTGGCCACAGGCTACAAATTAGATTTCCTAAGGTTTCCTCCTCCTCATTTCCAGAAGTCGAGGATTCCAAACGATCCGGAAAAGGGAGCCGCATTAAGATCGGCATTAGATCTACTTTCCCAGGAAGTAATAGTAGAGGTACCAGTCCTGGAACAGGGGCTGGGTTTCTACTCCAACCTATTCATCATCCCAAAATCCAATGGAGATGTCAGGCCAATTTTGGACCTAAAGATGGTAAATGCATATCTAAAGATCCGCTCATTTCGGATGGAATCCGTGCGGTCAGCAGCTGCCACACTCCAGAAGGACGACTTCATGGCGTCCATAGACATAAAGGATGCCTACCTTCATGTTCCAATTTATCAGCCACATCAAAGATATCTACGCTTCATGGTGGCTTCGCGTCACTTCCAATTCGTGGCGCTTCCCTTCGGGTTGGCTACGGCCCCCCGGGTGTTCACGAAGGTCCTAGCTCCGATCCTAGCCAAGCTAAGGATCCAAGGGGTCACGATCCTAGCATACCTGGACGACCTCCTAGTCATAGACCACTCGTCTCCCGGCTTGGAGCGAGCAGTGGCCCTCACGGTCCAATACCTCGAGAGGTTCGGCTGGGTCCTAAATCGAGAAAAGTCAGCTTTCCAGCCCACAAGGCAGTTGGAATATCTCGGCATGGGATTAGACACAGAACAACAAGGAGTGTTCCTACCTCTGAGGAAGGTAAAAGCCATCAAGGAATTAATCCTACTGGTTCTAAGCACTCGCATCCTACAGGCAGCCATCCTGTCAGCATGGAGCAGAAGGCCACAGGCCTTGGATATCCCGTTGCCGCTCTTATCAAGAGTCCGACAAAGTCTGTGTTGGTGGTTAGACCCTCAGAATCTACTGAAGGGGAAGTCTTTCAGCCCAGTGGCTTGGAAGATAGTGACCACAGATGCCAGCCTGACGGGCTGGGGAGCAATTTTGGATGGTTGCACTCGCCAAGGTACTTGGGCAAAGCCAGAGAAGCAGTTGCCCATCAACATCTTGGAGCTCAGAGCTGCTCGACTAGCCCTCAGGGCTTGGACGTCAAAATTGCAGGGGTTCCCGGTGAGAATTCAATCAGACAATGCCACGGCCGTGGCATACATAAATCACCAAGGGGGAACCAGGAGTCAAGCCGCTCAGAGAGAGGTGAGCTTGATTCTCCTATGGGCAGAGGCGCATGTGCCCTGCATATCGGCAATATTCATTCCAGGAGTGGACAACTTTCAGGCGGACTTCTTAAGCCGCCAGACTCTATGGCCGGGGGAATGGTCTCTGCATCCACAAGTCTTTCAAGCACTCTGCCAAAGATGGGGAGTGCCGGACGTGGATATCATGGCATCGAGACTCAACAAGAAACTAGACAGGTTCATATCCCGCTCAAGGGATCCGATGGCCTGCGGAACCGATGCGTTGGTTTGCCCTTGGCATCAGTTCAAACTTCTTTATGCGTTTCCCCCGCTCCAGTTACTACCCCGCCTGCTGCGCAGGATCCGGGTGGAACACATACCAGTCATCCTGGTAGCTCCAGCATGGCCCAGAAGGGCATGGTACTCACTCATCCTAAAGATGGTAGTGGGAGACCCTTGGACTCTTCCTCTACGGCCAGACCTGCTATCGCAAGGTCCGATCCTCCACCCTGCCTTACGGCATCTAAATTTGACGGCCTGGAAGCTGAATCCCTGATTCTCAGGGGTAGAGGTCTGTCTCAGAAAGTAGTCTCTACCCTAATCAGAGCCAGGAAACCGGTCTCTAGGGTGATTTATTACAGGGTCTGGAAGGCCTATGTAGGCTGGTGTGAGTCCAAGCGATGGCTTTCTCGCAAATTTACCATCGATAGAGTATTAAGTTTTCTCCAGCTAGGAGTGGATAAAGGATTGGCATTAAGCACAATCAAAGGACAGATTTCTGCTCTGTCAGTGTGGTTTCAGCGGCCGCTGGCCACCCACTCGCTGGTTAAGACCTTCCTTCAAGGGGTCTTACGTATTAGACCTCCAGTTAAATCCCCGCTTTGTCCGTGGGATTTAAATCTTGTTCTGTCAAGTTTACAGAAACAACCGTTTGAGCCGTTGGCTGAAATTCCTTTGGTTCTACTGACAAGGAAGTTAGTATTTTTGGTTGCCATAGTTTCCGCAAGAAGAGTTTCGGAGCTAGCGGCCTTATCCTGTAAGGAACCATATCTTGTTTTTCATAAGGACAGGGTCGTTCTCCGCCCTCATCCTTCCTTCCTACCGAAGGTCATATCCAGTTTTCATTTGAACCAGGATTTGGTATTACCATCCTTCTTCCCTAAACCTACTTCCAGAAAGGAAGGGTTGCTGCATACCTTGGATATTGTCAGGGCCATGAAGGCCTATCTTAAAGCTACAAAGAAGATCCGGAAAACAGATGTGCTGTTCATTCTACCGGATGGGCCCAAGAAGGGGCAGGCAGCTGCAAAGTCCACCATTTCTAGGTGGATTAAGCAATTAATCACTCAGGCCTACGGCTTGAAAGGGTTGCCTCCTCCAGTATCATTAAAGGCTCATTCTACTAGAGCCATGGGCGCCTCCTGGGCAGCACACCACCAGATCTCTATGGCTCAAGTTTGCAAGGCGGCAACCTGGTCTTCTGTCCACACGTTTACAAAATTCTACAAGTTGGACGTAAGAAGGAATACTGATACTGCCTTCGGGCAGGCAGTGCTGCAGGCTGCAGTTTGAGACCCTCGGATTCCGGGGGCTCCTCTTTTTTGAGTTAAATTTAAAATTTAAAATTATTTTTCTCAACTAAGTTGGATTTATTATGATTTGAGTATATCTCTAAATTAAATCCTTTTGTCTTGGAGATGTTCTCCCTCCCCTCATTGTAAGCATTGCTTTGGGACATCCCATATAGTAATGAATGCCGCTCTGTGTCCCGTGATGTACGATAAAGAAAAAGAGATTTTTAATACAGCTTACCTGTAAAATCTTTTTCTTGGAGTACATCACGGGACACAGAGCTCCCACCCCTCTTTTTTGAGGACCATTTTGGGAGGCATACTGCTTGCTACAAAACTGAGGTACTCCTCCTATGGGAGGGGGTTATATAGGGAGGGGCATTTCCTGTTTGAGATTGCCAGTGTCTACACCTGAAGGTACTCCATATAACCCATATAGTAATGAATGCCGCTCTGTGTCCCGTGATGTACTCCAAGAAAAAGATTTTACAGGTAAGCTGTATTAAAAATCTCTTTTTTCATACAAGGCAGAGCCTAAAATACATGCCCGCTGGGGTGGAACCAACTAACAGGACAACCTCCTGTTAATTGCCAAACCCTTCATCGGTCAGACTGGTAGTGCAGAGGAAGTGGGGGTTGTGTCTGACCAGAAAAAGAGGGGTGTTTGACCCGGGCTGCTAGATTACAGAGTAAAATAGGCAGTGTGGTCAATCTGTGGTGTCTATAAGTCGCTTCTTTCCACCCTAGGCATTTCAGGACCTATTCTAGTGGAGGCTAAAATATAACATGGTTTTTATTTTACAGAAATCATCGTCAGTGCTCCAAACTTTGAAAACAAAGGATTGGTTAGTACAGTAAATTATTGCTACTATGACTTTTTACAGGGAAAAGCAATGTGTAATGCCGCGTACACACGATCGTTTTTCGGCATGGAAAAAAACGTTGTTTTTCAGCATGTCCAAAAAACAAAGTTTTTCCAACTTCATCATTAAAAACGATGTTGCCAAAGTTTTTGAAAAATGATGAACAAAGCGCGGTGATGTACAACACGTAAGACGGCACTCTAAAGGGGAAGTTCTATTCGCCTTTTAGCTGATTCCGTGTTAGTAAAAGACGATTCGCGCTTTTTTGTCTGTTACAGCGTGATGAATGTGCTTACTCCATTATGAATGGTAGTTTTACCTGAACGAGCGCTCCCGTCTCATAACTTGCTTCTGGGCATGCGTGGGTTTAAAACGTCTTTTTGCCCACACACGATTATTTTTTACAACCCGAAAAATGACATTTTTTAAAACGACGTTAAAAAATGCAGCATGTTCAATTTTTTTTTCCGTTTTTTAAGAAGCAGAAAACCGATGTGAAGCCCACACACTATCATTTTAAATGACTATTTAAAAACGTTGTTTTTTTTGATGACGAAAAACGATCGTGTGTACGCCGCATAAGACTTGAATGCTAAATGCAATAGGTCATGTTTGAATTAAAGCTCAAACTTTTTTTGGGTTTTGTACCGAGAGGGTAAGGGTTAGAATCTCTGTTATTGTGGTGTGTGTCCCCATTGACAGAATTGAATCTCACTTCCTGTCCTTCATGACAAGTACAGGAAACTATGAAAATGTCCCTCGCTTTGGAACAGAGACAGCAACACACCTTTCTATATTAGTGTGGGCAAGGATTGGATTTTCAGGTTTTTATTGCCAATGCCAATGCACCACAATACATTTTTCTCGTGGGATCAACAGGATAGGGATACAAATTGGACATGAGTTCTGGCTCTAAGAGCCGGATCACACTGGGGCGACTCGTCAGGCGACTCAGCCGCCTGACAAGTCACGTCCCATTCTAGTCAATAGAACCGTTCTAGTAGGAGCGACGCAAGTCGCTCCAACTTAGAAAAAGGTTCTTGTACGACTTTGGGGCGACTTGGGCGACTTGCATTGACTTCTATACAGAAGTCATTTTGCAAGTCGCCTCTGAAGTCGTCTTCAGGACGCCTTGACGAGTCGCCCCCAAAGTCGTGCCGCTCCAGTGTGAACCGACTCTTAGTCACTCTGTTGAAAATTAAAGGAACGTTTTTGACTGGAGTTGGTTGTTTTTCATCTATTCATTCCTTTGTAGCATCTGTCTGTTTTACTCATTTAGTGTCACTACAATTATTGATTTCCTAGCTGCCTTGTCTGTCATTCACTGAAATACTTTTTTTTTTACAATTTTTGTCACACAAATCTCAAATCCTTTTTTCAACATGGTGCACTATGTTGGTTATTTGGCACATGTCAAGTGTGCCCAAAAAGAAACGATAGTTTATCGGGTCCTATGTCTTTATGGAGAAAATGAACAAAAGCAGTAATGAAAAACTCTTTACAACCTGTTAATGCCTAATTTTATACTGACTCAAAAAAATGTCTCTTCCCCTTCACACAATTCCTTTAACTTCAATTCAGTTCTTATCTCTTCCAGGTTGAAATATACAGTGGTCCAATTACACTTTTCAGAATCCTAGGAAATCAGGTGGGTTTATCATTGTTAGGATAGGAAGTGACATGAAACCTCTCCAATAGGGACAAGAGGGAAAGCTAAAACATTTTTAGTAGGGTGAGAAGGGTTAGAAATTCTGACAATGTTTTTATTGCTGTTAATGTCTTTAAAGCTGAACTGCGGGATTAGTAAACGTTGAAATTAAAGAGCCATGTGTATTCGTACTAGAATCTCGGTGTGCTTTGTGTAATTTTTCCAGATCTATAGAAGAGACTATGTGTCATTTCATATGTGATTCCTTAATGCAGATTATTGCCTGAACATTAAGGGCCAGATTCTCGTAGATCGGCGTATTTTTGTGCGGGCGTAACGTATCCTATTTACGTTACGCCTCCGCAACTTAGACGGGCAAGTGCTGTATTCTCAAAGCACTTGCTCTGTAAGTTGCGGCGGCGTAGCATAAATAGGCCGGCGTAAGCCCGCCTAATTCAAATGTGGAACAGGGGGGCGTGTTTTATGTAAATAACTTGTGACCCAACGTGATTGACGTTTTTCACGAGCGGCCCATGCGCCATCCGTGGAATATCCCAGTGTGCATTGCTCCAAAGTATTATTGGTTTCGACGTGAACGTAAATGACGTCCAGCCCCATTCACGGACGACTTACGCAAACGACATAAAAATTCAAAATTCGACGCGGGAACGACATCAATACTTAACATTGGTACGCCGCATGTACGCCACCATATAGCAGGGGTAACTTTACGCCGGGAAAAGCCTAACGTAAACGGCGTATCTGTACTGTGTCGGCCGGGCGTACGTTCGTGAATTTGCGTATCTAGCTGATTTACATATTTCTAGGCGTAAATCAGCGTACACGCCCCTAGCGGCCAGCGTAAATATGCAGTTAAGATCCGACTGCATAAGAGACTTACGCCGGTCGGATCTAATAGAAATCTATGCATAACTGATTCTAAGAATCAGGCGCATAGATACGACGGTTCAGACTCAGAGATACGACGGCGTATCTGGAGATACGCCGTCATATCTCCTTTGAGAATCTGGGCCAAAGCCTTGGACTTTAGGCTGTTTTTGGATTTATGTCACTGAGTTTTTGTTTTTGTTTTGGTTTTGCTTTATTTGATCACAGCACTTTGTTATTTGGTACTCTACTGCCATCTAGGTGGTATTGCAAGGCAGGTCACCTATACCTGCACAGGGCCTATTCTAGGTCTTTACATATATATTTGTTTTCTTCATCACTGGTATTTGACACTTCAATACAGGTTTTCATGTGGAACACATTCATGTGACCTAAACACTGGCACTTTGACACAAAAGTTTCACATCACATATTACCGATTTATATTTCTTTATTACTAGTACCCTATTTTAGACCTCTTATCACCTTTATGGTATAGGGGGGCAGGGCATAGGCAGCGCCATCACCCCTAACCCTTATACATTTATTCAAGTGTGAAACTTTGCCTTTGTGTATTAACCACCTTATGCCCACGCTATAGTCGAAAGATGGCTACAGCATGGCTCTCTCGTTCTGGGAGGGCGCCCATGGATGTCCTTCTAGAACTGCGCTCCCTGGAGCGCACATCCGGCATGCCTTGTGATCGTGGTAAAGGGCCAATCACAGCAGCACTTTACTATGTGATCAGCTGTGTCCAATCACAGCTGATCACATGTAAACTTGCTAGATATCGGTATTCCTTTATTCACGCGCTGCCCCAATGTGAGCAGAGGAGAGCCGGTAACTGGCAAGTGTGACAGGGGACATTTACATACGGTACCTCCCAATTTGTTATTTTTTTTTAACAGAAGGAATGTTTATTTTGATATTCAATCAGTTACATGTAAAACAGTTTGGTAGCATAGCAAAAAATACAGTGAGCAATATGACAACAGGAGAAAATGGACACCTATTATCATTACCCTGCCACACCCTCTTAAAGGAGAATTGTACAAAAAAAAAATTGTTAATTAAACCCACAAGTGCTTTTTTTTTTTTTTTACTGTAAAAATTAGAAGAACACTCCTAGAGCCACATCCGTATTAGAGAGATAAATGTTAGAAAAGGAAGGGGGTTAAGATGGCCCTAGATCAGTCTTTGGAGGCAAGGTGGACGATAACATAATACAAATAGATTTTATTGGCATCAATTAATCACAAACAGAGCAAGTATCAAAAGAATTAAAAAACAAATAACACACAATAGACATAAGTACGGTATATGGCGTAAACAAAATGTTAGTTAAATTTGTTTAGCAAAAATTGAAAAAAAAAAAAAACCCAGTGGTGATTAAATGCCACCAAAAGAAATCTCTATCTGTTTAAAAAAATGATAAAAATGTCATATGGAGTGTTGCATGACCGTTAAACTGTCATTCAAAGTGTGACATCACTGAAAGCTGTATTGAAGTGGTTAAAGAACGCTCAGTGCTGCTCTCTCTCCTGGTGCAGGATGAGTGGTCTCGTCTTTGCCCCCTCCTGTAGTTTTCCACAGGCGGCCTGTAGAAGTTAGGCCTACTGGGCCCCTGTCGCAACTCTTCTCTTTGTAGGTTATGTACAGTACAGTGATGATGTCACCACTACTTTTAAAAGGTAATAGCTGGGTTTCAAAGGCATTTCAGTGCACACAAAGCAAATTTATATCCCTTTGTGGCAACTGAGGAATGTACTGATATTATACGGTTCAAAAAATGTAAATGCAACTCTTTATACCTGGAGTTCCGATTTAGGACAATTGCACCCTGCTCTTCTTGCACAGGTGTTACGGGGATAGGAAGTGGGGACAAGTCTCTCCTATAGGGGTCATAGATAGAAATAAAACACTGTCAGAAATAGTAATATTATTCTGAAAAGAAAATAAATAAGTAATTTGTGTGCAGTAAATTCAAGAGCAGCAATACATAGGGAACTGGGATAAAAAAAAAAATTTAGATTGTAAAAAAAAAAAAAAAAAAAACTCCAATACCACGTACACACGAGGAGAGCTTTTGGCCGGGAATCCTGGCTGTGTGTTTGCGCCCTCGCAGTTTTTCAGATGGGAAAACTGCCCAACCTGCCGGCAAAAAAAAAAGAGAACCAGCTCTCTTTTTTCCCCGTCGGAATTCACGACTGACTTTTTCCCCGTCGGAAATCCCGAGCGTGTGTACGGGGCATCAGTGGCACATTGTAATGAACATCATCTATGCATTATGCTTTTTGTGAATAGCATCTAATGTGTGTTTTCCTCTTTTTTCAGATTGCTGCATATTTTGGTCACTCGGTGGCTGTTGCAGACATCAATGGTGATAAGTGAGTGTTTAAATCAAGACTATTAGCCGGATTCAGGTAGTGCGGCATATCTTTTAGCCGGCGTAGCGTATCGCATATACGTTACGCCACTGTAAGTCAAGAGGCAAGTGCTGTATTCACAAAGCACTTCCCTCCTAAGTTACGGCGGCGTAGCGTCAATGGGCTGGCGTAAGCCTAATTCAAATGAGGATGAGGGGGGCGTGTTTTATGTAAATTTCTCGTGACCCGACGTGATTGACGTTTTTTTTACGAACGGCGCATGCGCCGTCCGTGGACATATCCCAGTGTGCATTGCTCCAAAGTACGCCGCAAGGACGTATTGGTTTAGACGTGAACGTAAATTACGTCCAGCCCCATTCACGGACGACTTACGCAAACGACGTAAATTTTTCAAATTTCGACGCGGGAACGACGGCCGTACTTAACATTGACTAAGCCAACTATCTGTTCGACTAACTTTACGCCAGGAATCGCCTTACGTAAACGGCGTATCTTTACTGCGACGGGCAAGCGTACGTTCGTTAATCGGCGTATCTCGCTGATTTACGCATTCTAGGCGTAAATCAGCATTCACGCCCCTAGTGGCCGGCGGAACTAGACAGCTAAGATACGTCGTATCTTAGCTAGGTTTAAGTGTATCTCAGTTTGAGAATACTTTAAGCATACAACAGCTTAGATTCCGAGATTCTACTGATACGCCGGCGTAACTCTTTGTGAATCTAGCTATATGGTTGTACTAATAGATACTTTAGGTTGAATGGAGAGTCCTCGGGTGCTTGTTTTGAAGTACTGCAGTCATAGTATAATTATCTGTGTATTGTTGCTGTATATGGTTAGCAATATTTGTAAAGGAAATCTTTCATAGTCTGTTCAAATTTCGAAAATCGTATCAAAGAATTTACGTACGAATTTCGCACCGTTAGTGGGCTGCAGCAACAGCCGATTTCGTGTGGCAATCAAATTTGAGGAATCGGACATTTTGGAAAAACAAAAGATTTTCTAATCAATGATGGGAGAATAGTGCGAGAAATGTAATAGAAAAAAAATGCGCATGTGCAAGAAAATTCCCAGAGAGAAAAGAATATTCCCGGCCACGAAAATTATTTTCTGTAGCAACATAAAAGCTTGGTCGGCCGAATTTCGAAAATCAATGGTGGCATCATCGGATCACAAAAAAAAACGAAGTTTCGGATTTTGAAAAGAAAATTTGTTCGAAATTCGACCGTGTATGACCTTCTTTACATGGACACACTGGCAGATTAGGAATGGGCATCTTTTTATAGGTGTTCTCGGCATGTATTTCATGTTTATTTCCCCTTAACAATTCATACACCTGTTAGGCTGCAAGTAGAGTTAAAGTGCATGTGCAGCCCAAACTTTTTTTTGTTTTTATTGGATGGGGAAAGATTAGACACCCCCCCCCCCCCCCCCGTCAGGTTTTTACTCCTATCCAGGGTTTCATCATGAGGGATTTACCCTCATTTACAGTCCTGCTGACAAAGTTTTACCATACAAGAGGAAAGAGAAAATAAGCAACAGCAATGCACACAGAAATAAAATTGCTTTGTTTTAAGCAGAGAAGGGGAGAGCTAGATCCCCTGTCGGGTTTTTATTTTTGGGTACATGCATAAGAGGTGCTGGATCTCCTATTGTTAATATCCAGATTTGAGAATGACTATTTCATCGATTAGGCCGACTCTTGGCGAGGCTGCTCACATGTACCAAAGCACACCCAACAAACGAATAGGGGGTTCTGAGGGCAATTCAAAAGTGTAATAAGCTTGTTCTGTGTACTGTGGGAGAACAGATATAATGAATGCAGGGTCCTGGGATTAGTAAAACTATCAGGCCGCGTACACACGATCGGTCAAAACCGTTGAAAACGGAGTGAAGGACCGTTTCATTGGTTAACCGATGAAGCTGGCTGATGGTCTGATGTGCCTACACACCATCGGTTAAAAAAACGATCGTGTCAGAATGCGGTGACGTAAAACACACTTTGTGCTGAAAAAAACTAAGTTCAATGCTTCCAAGCATGCGTCGACTTGATTCTGAGCATGCGCGGCTTTTTGACCGATGCTTTTACATACTAACGATCGGTTTTGACCTATCGGTTAGGCGTCCATCGGTTCAATTTTAAAGCAAGTTCTCTTTTTTTTTGACCGAAGGATAACTGACCGATGGGGCCCACACACGATCGGTTTGGACAGATGAAACGGTCCTTCAGTCCGTTTTCATTGGTTTTGACCGATCGTGTGTACGCGGCCTCAGGCTTCATGTTTGGTGTGCCTTTGCTATTTGTAAGTGAATGCAAACTAGAGACTAATTAGAGCTTAATGTATCAAGAGATGCATAGTTTATAATTGGCTAGTCACATTTGTATTACAGCCTTTATGTATATTTTTTACAGCCTTGATGATTTGCTGGTGGGAGCTCCTCTTTTCATTGAGCGCAAGGCAGGCGGAAAGCTCCTGGAAGTTGGACAAGTCTACGTTTATAAACAGAACAGCCTCACAATTCTTGACAAAGACCCTCAGATCCTTAGCGGGACATATGTTTATGGGCAGTTTGGTGCATCCATTGCTTCCCTAGGAGACCTGGATCAAGACGGATACAATGGTATGAGAGGAGGCATTTCTATGTGACTACCAAATCATCTTTTGCTCTATACAAAGTTTAGTAGTTGAACCATAGGAACAAGTTTGTGTAGTACCTTCATGATCTGATGTACTCAAAGAGGTCCCCATATCCGTATTCTACTTTTCTTATGATAAATGATCTAACGCAATTGTAGCTCCTTATATATTTTTACCAACCTGGCTAGCCCATTGTAGACTCCTCTACTTAGAAATGATGAGGAGTACCAGACCAAAACCAGATAAATAAGTTTAAGATAAATTAAATTGTTGGTTAACAAAAAGTTTCGAGGGCCACACCATTCACCTTTATCAGCCCAAGAGTTGGAACCAGCATTGAACTCTGGAGTACAGGGAGTAACAACCTGACAGCAGTTGCTGAGCAGCAATGGAGGCCCCGTCCACCCAGGTTTTATCCTGCGTTGAGCCCTGATGAAAAGGGAAGTGGTATTGACCCTGAAACGCATTGACAATTTGTTTTATATGATTTTTTTTACCAACAATTAAAATTATTTTGGACTCTTATCTAGTTTTGGTCTGGGAAGCCTTGCTGTGTGGAAGTCGCCTTGCCAGAGCTATTGAGCTTATTTGAATTTTTCCTTCATCTGATTACATGCATAAGTCTAAGGCCGCGTACACACGATCAGTCCATCCGATGAGAACGGTCCGAAAAAAAAAAAACGAAGTTTAATGCTTCCAAGCATGCGTCGACTTAATTCTGAGCATGCTTTTGCATAATAACGATCGGTTTTGACCTATCGGTTAGGCGTCCATCGGTTCAATTTTAAAGCAAGTTCTCATATTTTTGAACGAAGGTTAACTGACCGATGGAGCCCACACACGATTGGTTTGGACCGATGAAAACGGTCCTTCAGTCCGTTTTCATCGGTTTTGACCGATCGTGTGTACGCGGCCTTAAAGTTCCCAGGTTCTACGTTAATCTGTACAATTATTCTGCTGGTGGGCTACATGAAATTTCATCTTTGATTTCCGGTTTTATGAAACATGATGTACTCAAATTCACTCACTAATGGTTTGTCTTTCTCTAGATGTGGCTGTAGGCTCTCCTTTTGGAGGACAGTCTGGAGCAGGCTGTGTATACATATATAAGGGTGAAAGAACCGGTTTGTCTACACAGCCATCACAGATTCTGGAGGGCCAACCAGAGACCTCATTCAGGTTGGGCTTTTCTCTGAGAGGAGGGGAAGACATTGATCAGAATGGATATCCAGGTAATAAGCTGTAGCTAAGCAGAAATACAACCCAACCCTGTCTTCTTTTACTCTAAAGGGTTCAGGTTCGTACTCCTTAAATAACTTCATGTGATTGAAATCTAAATCTAAAGTTCTTAGTCGTCCTCTGCTTAAAGGGTCGCTAAAGGATTTTTTTTTTTAGCTAAATAGCTTCCTTTACCTTACTGCAGTCCTGGTTTCATGTCCTCATTGCTCGTTTTTGCTTTGAAGTAGCTGTAATTCTGCTGTGATCTCCACACTTCCTGGTTGCCTGTTTCCTTATAACCATCATACTGGGAGCTTTCTCACGGTGGTCTAAGCTGTCATTTCTGTGTGTCTAAAACTCTTGGAACAATAAAAGGCAATCAGAATTCCTGGATGTGAAGCCATTTCTTTTCTTACAAGCTAAGCATAACAAGGTCAAGAACAATGGTACAGCAAACAAGTAAAACAAAAATCCTTGCCTAAAGCAACTAGAATATAATGGGTACCTTGTATATATCATTGTATTATGTTTTTCCTTATTTCATGAGCTAATTTTGTTATTTATAGATCTAATTGTTGGAGCATTTGAAGCTGACGCAGTCTATGTGTACAGGTATGAGGACATAAATAGAAGAGTAATGCATGACTAATGTGTAATTATTCATAGTATACTTATGCCTAAAATAGAAGCATTTTTAACTAGAACTAGAATTAACTAGAATACACTATCCTTTAAAACTTTGTCCAGCTTTTCACTGTGTACAGCAGTACGACCTATGTTTTGATTGAATATGTACTAATTGGCATTGCTAGGTTTCTAAAAGAGCAGAGTCTCTTGTAGATACGTTTGTGCAGGTAGCATACCACGATAAAAAGTGGATGACATTGTGAACCATTTTATCTATTTATTTACCCTTGTCCTTTCTGCTTTGGACTCTTACTTGCAGTTTTCCACCATTAGTTATCTGTCCCTTTTGCTGAAAGTGTCCCCAAGCAAAAGAAGCAGGTCACTCAAAAGGACCCTGGAAAGTACACTTCCTTGTACTGTCACCACTTTCACCAACGCTCATACTCTACATTACTACTCAAGACCCGTAAAAGTAATTTCATGGTTAGAATTGCTTTTCACTGAGTGAGTGAGAGACTTGTAAAGCGCAACACATGCGAACTGAATCGCCTCTGGGCGCTGTATCCATTTCATGGGTAAGGAACCCCTTGACCTCAGAAGAGATGGGTTTTAATCTTTCTCCTGAAGGCCAAGTGGTCCGACTCCAGTCGGATGGTGGTTGGTAGTGCATTCCACAGGCGAGGTCCCTGGACTGCAAATCTTCGATCTCCTTTGGACTTGTATCTGGCTTTGGGTATCTGGAGTAGGTTTTGATTGGTGGATCGCAGAATGAGATTGGGGTTATGGGCTTTTATTTTTTTGCATAGATATTGGGGGGCGTTGCCTTGAATACACTTATGTGTTAGACAGAGTGCCTTGAAAGTGATTCTGTCTTTTACTGGCAACCAATGAAGGGATCTCAGTGAAGGTGAGATTGATTCCCATGGTTTTTTTCCGGTCACTAGTCGAGCGGCCGTATTTTGAACGACTTGCAGATGAGTGATTTGGTATTTGGGGAGTCCTAGATAGAGGGCATTTGCGTAGTCGAGTCTGGAATTGATGATTGTTCCTACCACGACTGCAATGTCCTCTTTCGGGATAAAGGGGGTGAGTCTGCGTAGTAGGCACAGCAGATGGTGGGATCCGCTGACTACTGACCCTATTTGTGCATCCATTGTCATGTAGGTATCGAAAATGACTCAGAGACTTTTGACTTTGGTGCTAGGGGTGATAGTTTTGCCCAGAATGGGCGGGGGAGTCCATGTTGACGTGGGGTGATTTTTCTGGTTAGCGTGAAACAGGAGAAGTTCTGTTTTCGAACCGTTGAGTTTAAGATAACTGTTTGTCATCCAGTTATCTATTAGAGTAAGGCATTTCTCTAGTCCAAGAGAATGATCCTTTTTGTTGCAGATGCGGAAATACAGTTGTGTGTCGTCTGCATAGGAGTGGTAAAGTAACTTATGATTTCAAATGATGATGATGATTTCAAAGAGAGGGCGAAGATAGATATTAAACAATACGGGCGATAAGGGAGATCCCTGAGGGACTTCGCATGATACCGTACGTTTTTCAGAAGTGAAAGACCCCAGTTTCACTATTTGTGATCGGTTTAGGTCCAGCAGTATCAGGAGACAAGATTCTCCTTTGTCTGCGGCCTCTAGAGCGTCATCCCATATTTTGAGCAGCGCCGTTTCTGTTCCGTGACCCGGACGGAAGCCTGATTGAAATGGGTCGAGTAATTTAAGGGTGTCTAAATGCAGTTGCAGCTGTTGTACAACTACTTTCTCCATTACCTTGGAGAAGACATTTAGAGCTGTTATGGGCCTCCGGTTGTTTGGGTCTTTGGGGTCGAGGGTAGGTTTTTTTAGAATTGGTTTTATTGTACCTTGTTTCAGCAAGGTTGGCACCATGCCCTCCTTGAATGATTGGTTTATGAGCTGCGTGATAGCTGGTGCCAGTATATCGGCACTTTCTTTCAGCAGTTTAGTGGGGATGATATCATTGGGTGCTGTGCTGTTACGCAGAGTCCCGATGATATTTTTAGTGGCATCGATGGAAATGGGTTTTAGAGTGAATTTTGGTGATTGCGGCGGATATATGTGGGTATTAGGTTTGTGATTTGGGGGGGAGTTGGTGACGGTTCCATTTTGCTGAATACTTTTACTAGTATTAAAAGGTCATATTTGGATCTAATTGACTAAATAAATGAATTGATATTGAAAAATCCTAACCGTAGTTTCATAAAAATGTGGGGAGGTGCAGTGTGGTGTGGTGTCAGTAAACACTCAGGGCCAGATCCACAAAGAACTTACGGCGGCGTATCTATTGATACGCCGCATAAGTTCTACGATGTGCCGTCGTATCTTTGTTTTGTATCCACAAAACAAGATACGCCTGAATGTGGTCTAGATCCGACTGACGTACGTGTTAGTACGCCGTCGGATCTTAGGTGCATATTTACGCTGGCCGCTAGGTGGCGCTTCCGTTGATTTCCGCGTAGAGTATGCAAATTAGCTAGATACGCCGATTCTCAAACATACGTCCGCCCTGCGCAATTTTTTAATGTCGTTTACGTAAGGCTTTTTTCGGTGTAACGTTACCCCTGGCTCTATGAGACGTACGCAATGTTAAGTATGGACGTCGGGACAGCGTCGAATTTTCCTTCGTTTACGTCGTTTGCATAAATCATTCGCAAATAGGGCTTTGCGTAAGTTACGTTCACGTCGAAAGCATTGACTATTTGCGACGTGATTTCACGCATGCGCACTGGCCTGACACCAGACTCTTGCTGATCGGTCTTCAGCTAGTACCCTGATACCCGGAATCCCTGCTATTTGCCTGCTTACTTCCCGTTGCTGAACCTGGCTTGACCTGACTCTGATTCTGAACTCTGTTATTGTCTGACTACCGGTTCCTGATCCTGGCTTCCACTTGACGTTTCTTCTGCCTGCTGCTTGGTACCCTGCTGCCCGCCTGTTACCGGACCCGGCTTCCTTATGACCCGCCTAGGCTGTCTGAACCTTCACCTGCAGGCACTCATGTTCCTCCTGGCCCTTGGTGTCCTCTGTTCCATCTCCAGCGGTACCAGGGCTGGAGATACAAGAGAGGCCGACCTCGTCATCTCAGTCTCCCATCAGGTACATGACAGGAACCTCTCCCTACCACTAAACACTGTCTCTGACAGATAGGTGACCTGTCTCTACATTACCCACACATGAAATGCGTGCCAAGCCTGGGAGCCAGGGTCTTAAATAGAAACTGCCTGACCCAAGATGGCCAACAGAGTCACATGGGGTGCCAGCATTCAATCGGATAGCCTCCCAGTAACACAGGAAACCATAGAGGAACCATGTTCCTCGTGACTTCTTATTAATGTCTCAGCTTCTATCCCTTCCCACTTTACAAGAAATGCAACTTTGTTTTTGTCTGCTTCCCCATTGGTTAGTGTTCCCACCAATAGCTTATTGCATATAGAATGTTTTATCCAACTGCTGCTAATCAATGGCCATTGATCTAAAACAGAAAAAGAAATATACATTTTTGCATGTCCTTTTTTATATCCTTGTTTCAGGGCCCAGCCAGTACTCCTTCTCCAAACCTCTATGAGATTTTTACCAGACTCCCTGAACCCAGATCTGACGCTCTGTGAACTGCCTCCTTTGGGTTATTTTACCTGGTGAGTATGTGGCTACTAAATAAAGACCTAAAAAAGTTATACAGTATTAAAGGACATGAAAATAAAAACCTAACCTCCTCACCCAGGTATCTGCTAACCCTTTTCCTATGGTGGCGGCCTCCTGCTTTTTGAAAATGTTGAGGGCTAGGGAGGGGGAGTGTGGTGAGGCATTTTGAATTTTTAGACATGTGAAGTCTGTTTTGTTACAAATCGAAATGCGGATGAAATTTGCCTGATTTTGTTGTATCCGAGGCCATGAAGTACAATAGTAGCAAACGAATACAAAATAAATTATAATGAAAAGAACAAATTTGTTAATATTTATTTGTTTTATTCAGATGACAAAAAGTGATAGTTTGGGCTTTTTGCTATTGTTTGAAGCATCCAAAATAACGTAACATAAAAGATCAGAATTGATTTAGATCTATTTTTTTTTCTTATTATAGTCAGTGTAGCGTAATTATCTGCATCGGCGCAGCGTATCTAAGATACGCTACGCCACCGTAACTTACTTGGCATAAGTTTGAATCCAGAAAGAATTTGCGCCGTAAGTTACGGCGGCGTAGTGTATCTCTATGGCGCGTAATTGAAATCGGCGAGTAGGGGGCCTGTTTAATTTAAATGAAGCGCGTCCCCGCGCCGAACGAACTGCGCATGCGCCGTCCCTAAATTTCCCACCGTGCATTGCGTGAAATGACGTCGCAAGGACGTCATTGGTTTTGACGTGGACGTAAATTACGTCTAGCCCGATTCACGGACGACTTATGCAAACGAAATAAAAAAATTAAAATTTGACGCGGGAACGACGGCCATACTTAACATTGCGTACGCCACCAAATAGCAGCTTTAACTATACGCCGAAAAAAGCCGAACGGAAACGACGTAAAAGAATGCGACGGGCACTCGTACGTTCGTGGATCGTCGGAAATAGCTAATTTGCATACTCGACGCGGAAAAAACGACGGGAACTCCACCCAGCGGACACTGAAGTATTGCATCTAAGATCCGAAGGCGTACGAAGCCTGTCGGATCTAACCCAGATGCCGTCGTATCTTGGTTTGAGGATTCAAACCAAAGATACGACACAGGAAATTTGAAAGTACGCCGGTGTATCAGTAGATACTCTCTTTGTGGATCTGCCCCCATTTGTTTAATTTGTATTTCCCAACAAACAAAGTCAATTGGGAATAAGGGAATTAATTCAGTATAGTACCATAACAAATTTGGATTCATTTGTTTTTTTCGGTTGACAGCGGTCACAGTAGTCTTTTTTTCATTATTATAAAAAAAAATGCACTACATATGAAATTAAAACATAGTGCAATAAATACAGTAATGTATAAAAGTGAAAAAGGATGATTCCTACTTATTGTGTTTGGGTTGGATGGAGGTGGATCCATCGGAATCTCTGAATCATACAAATCCAAAATTAATTTTGTTCCATTCGCTATTTTCTTATGCACGTGACACCAGTCCATATCTTTCAATCAGCTCCTTCCATTTCTCTTTGTGAGTTGAACTAGCAAGGATCATATAACCAATCTTGCAAAATAGCAAAAGAATAACAGAACTTCTGAAAATACAAATTGATTCGGAACAATAAATATAAGAAAGAAAGCAATCCGAATATACGAAATAAATTCCGAAAACAACGCAAATGTTTTTATCTACGTAAACCGAACTGAAACGAAACAAATTTTTCTATCGTGCACATTTGTAACTCTATATAATTGTAGTTCAAGGTCACCAAAAAGAGCCACTGGACTTCCTGAAAGATAATAACACACTGTCAGTGGATTTAATTCTCCAGCTTTGGGTGGACTGGTCTTTTAACCAATTTTTGCCTTTTCTGTTCTCTCTAGTTTCACCGTGAGCATTTGCATCCAGGCCTTGGGGAAAAGTCTTCCAGAGACACTGCGTAAGAACAACTCAATTATATGCCTGTTGGGTTGAATCATCCACTGGATTTATTTTTTACACCTGTAATTGGCAAAATACCTGGGCTTAAGTTTCCATCTCCTCCCACATTCTGGACTGACCTATCACTATTTATTTTACATAAAAGGCCCGCACACACGATCGGATATTCCGCCAATAGTCCGACGGATGTGTTTTGTCAGATAATCCGACCGTCTGTAGGCTCCATCGGACAATTGTTGATGGAATTTCCAACAACAAATGTTGGCTGTGCATGCTCTCAAATTGTCCGACAACAAATGTGTTCCGTCAGATTATCCGATCGTGTGTACACACGATCGGTTTTCCCAGCGGTAAAAAGTCAGCCGGGAAAACCGAGAACCTACTTGGTAGCTTCTCCCCCTACACACCGCCGGTTTTCCTGACAGGAAAACTGCCATGAGAGCTTTGGTAGGGAAACCCGGCTGTGTGTATGCTCCACCCCATAGGGAAACTGCCAGCTTAAAAACCGACGGAAATCCCGGTGGGAAAAAAGAGCATGTTCTAATTTTTCCCGGCGGTTTTCCTGTTGGGAAAACTGTGATGGAGCATACACACAGATGGTTTTCCCGGCCAAAAGCTGTCATGGCAGTTTTCTCCAGAGACATATGTACCGTATTTATTGGGGTATAGCGCGCTCCCGCGTATAGCGCGCACCCCTAAAGTTGCCCCGAAATACCTGTGGAAAAAAGATTTTTGTACTTACAGTTTTGGTGTCTTGCGCGGCGTCCATCGGCGGCCTCGTCGGGTCCGGCGTCTGTCTGCGGCTTCGGGTGTCCTCTTCGTCGGGTCCGGCATCCTTCTGCGGCGTCCTCCCCGCTCGTTTCCCGCGCCGAGTTTGAATACTGCGCCGGCATATACCGAGCGCAGTACACTCGTGTATAGTCGGGCAGGCTCGGCTACTCTCGCGCTCACGTCCTGTACTTCCAGGATGTGAGCGCGAGAGGAGCCGAGACTGCCCGACTATACACGAGTGTACTGCGCTCGGTATATGCCAGCGCAGTATTCAAACTCGGCGCGGGAAAGCGGGTATCGGCGTATATCGCGCACCCACGATTTTGCCCTGATTTTCAGGGCAAAAAAGTGCGCGGTATACGCCGATAAATACGGTAATCAATGGGTGACTCATCCCATCAACATTTACTTGTAAATAAAATGTTAGTTTTGGATAAGCTTAAAGTGGATGTAAACCCAAAACATTTTTTTTTTTTTTTTTGATGTCACAATGTAGAGAATAAGATTTCCTATCATCTGTGCCCAGTCTTGCCACACATAGTTAATCCAGCTCTGAGCAATCCACTTTTATTGTTCAGTGAAAATTAACAGACTTCCAGATAAAAACCTATCTAAATAGAAAGTCCTTTCCGTCCCCTTGCTTCGAGTGACAGGGTTTTTACATATCTCGTGCACTAGCTTGGACACATGCACATTCCTGGATGTTTATCATAATATGGGGGGTGATCCACAGTTCATTGTGAGAGGTAATGTATGTCACTCGAAGCAAGGGGACGGAAAGGGCTTTTGATTTAGACAGGTTTTTATCTGGAAGTCTGTTAATTTTCACTGAACAATAAAAGAGGATTGCTCACAGCTGGATTAACTCTGTGTGGCAAGACTGGGCACAGATCATAGGAAATCTTATTCTCTACATTGTGACATAAAAAAAAATCCACTTTAAGCCACTTTCTATGTTGCTCTTATTTTTTTTCTTTTTAGCCTTTTCCATGGAAATCCAGCTGGACAGTCAGAAAAGCAGATTTCTGCGCAGATCCTTCTTTCCCTCACTCCAACCAAACTGTACAATCACTGTGGATGTTCAAAGCAACTCACAACTGACCTGCACTGACACCAAAGCGTTTCTAAAGGTGTGTGCCCTGCCACTATTGCAGATTCTGCTTCATCTCTGTCAGACTGAACCTATTTTATTATTTCCCATAGGATGACACTGAGTTTAAAGACAAGCTGAGCCCCATAGCTGTAACAGTGAACTTTAGCTTGGAGACTGAACAATTATTGAGTGTTTTACCACCTCTGATACAAGGGAACACCTTCCTGCAACAACAGGTGAGATCTGATCAGGAGAGAAGCCAGGCTTGGTTAGATATGAACAGGGCCGAACCTAGGGTCACAGACGCCTGGGTGCAGAAATATTTCTGGCGCCCCCACATGGGCGGGGTCATCTTACTAACTCCTCCCCTTTACAAATGTTTCTATGGCTACGACTCAAGCACAGAGATGCTCCCCTAAGAAGTCTTCATTAGTGTCCCCCATCAGAGTCCCCCCCAGCAGGTGTCCCCCATCAGAGTCCCCCCCCAGCAGGTGTCCCCCATCAGAGTCCCCCCCAGCAGGTGTCCCCCATCAGAGCCTCCCCACAGCAGTTGTCCCCCATCAAAGCCCCCCCCACAGAAGGTGTCCCCCATCAGAGCTCCCCACAGCAGGTGTCCGCATCAGAGCCCCCCACATCAAGTGTCCCCATAGATCAGTACTTGTCCAATAGATCCCTGTAGCTTGGGCGTGCTGGGAGAAGAAGCACATTACAGGGGGCGGGGCATATGTGGCATCTTTGGTTACTTGGAGGGTGGCACTCGGAGAGCATTTCTGGGAGTGCACGGGATGATTGGCAGCAGCTCCGGCCAACCCAGAAGCCTCTCATCACACCGCCTATGGGAGAAGAGCCGATACACACAGAGGGGGCGGGGCAGACAGGAGACTGCTCCATGCACACCGGACAGAATTAATTAGTGGAGCCTAGTGCCGGAACTTGTTCCGTTACTAGGCTTCGCTGTGGTACCCAGACTGGATTCCGGGGACAGCGGGAGGTAGGCGCTCTTGTCAGTTGCCAGTGGAGAGAGCAATCGGGATGGGGAAACGCAGCACCTGCTACATGTGCTCCGCCTCTGGACACAGACAAGGAGGAGGGAGGGGAGCACTTTAGAGCTACGGTGCCCCCACCTCTGAGGCGCCTGGGTGCGGAGCACCCCGTGCACCCTGCCTAGGATCGGCCCTGGATATGAACATCTTTAGGAGGACAAAGGGGCATTTTTTATTGGTACACCTTTAAACTGAAATTAAAACATCAGGCTTTAACCAAGAAGCAAAACCTATGTATAAAGTTTTGTTTTATGCGCAAAAACAAAACATCAAAAGTGAACCAAAAAAAGTGCATCTAGCGTATGTCATATGGTCCCCTCCGAAGTGATTTCCCGGGGTGCAAGACTCCTGGCAGGGGCAGGGCACACTTAGGTAAATCTAGCCAAAAGGCCTGAGGGACGTACCTGCTCCTCATGATCAGCTGAAGCCAACCGAGTACTAGGTAAGGAGCTCACCTCGAAGAGAGACCGCCCAAGGCAGGAGAGGAAGAAAGCTAAGGGCCACGTAAAATGGGAATGTCAATTCAATAGTGAACATGAGCGAATGAACAACCTATATATGTGCAAAAAATGATATAAAAAAAAATTAAAAAGTCCAAATTCATGTGGAGACACCAAGAGGCGGTTAATTCAAAGAATAAACGACCATAGAAAATCTATTTTGATGTGTACAGGGACATTTTATAAAATATTGATCCCAAAAAGTGCAGTAGAAAGTGATAAGGTTGGCACACTTACCAGAGACGATGGACACACCTACTATATAGCAGGTATGTCAAACAGGCATTGGTGAGGCATTGGTGAGGAGGAGCCTTAACGAAATCCACCACGGGAAGACACTGTAAGCAGGATAGGTCCAATCCGATATACTCCTAACTTGTTCACCGCAAGTTTTGTAGTCCGTGTCTTGCTACCGGGTACCGGTAGCAAGACACGGACTACAAAACTTGCGGTGAACCGTATCAAATGATGCAATGATCCATGATGTTCATGAAAGAGAGAGACCTTTTTTCTCTTGTCTTTGCTCTGACCTCTCTGATTGGTCTCTGAATGGGAGGGTCTTGCCCTCCCATCCGAACCAAATAAGGTTGTGTGCATGAATATAGTAGCACTATGCCATAACAGTATTTTGTATCACAACGTCTCCTTTCTCCTTCTTTATGAGTTTAGATTCATATTTCGTTGGGTTGTGGAGAGGATAATATCTGTATTCCTGACCTACAACTGAGTGCCAGCTGGTAAGTCTTCCTCCATTACCCCAGACTGTGGGCCATTAATTCCTTGAGAAGGCATCTTTATCTTGAGCTAGCTAACCGTCTGTTTCCTTCGTACAAGGAGTGAAGAACCGCTCATCATTGGTATTGATAATTATGTACAAGTTAACTTTAGTGCTATGAATTTTGGAGAACGGGCCTATGAAGCAGAGCTGCATGCCTGGCTTCCATCTGGGGCTCATTACATGCACGTCTTGGGAGAAACTAAGGTATGTAGAAGTAAAGAAACTGCATCCACAGCAGGCCTTTGGCCACTCTAACCTATGTCAAGGTGAGGCCCTACGCTGGTTTCTTCCCTTCGCATCACAGTTCTCATTTTGTTACTGTACTTTGAAGGAAGAGTTTAAAATACTGTCATACTAAAGATTGTACAGAGCTTGGTGTGTTGTGAGGACACCATGAAGATCACTTACTGTCTTTGTTAACATGGTCTTCCCTATCAGGAGAAGATTCTGTGCAGCCCAAGAAAAGAAAACCGCAGTGAGCATGTGGTGTGTGAGCTTGGGAATCCCATGAAAAATGGAACACGGGTGAGTCTTTAGGTCAACCCCCACAATTGTGCTTTGGCTCAGCTAGATTGAATCTTCCACCAACTTTTTATATCTCTGAGACGCTGATGGCTAAATTTCCTTACAGGCCACCATTGGCTAATACATATCAAATTGGCACTGGAGAGAAGAACATTGCTGTGATTAAACACCAATCCTAAAGTGAAAGTCCAGCCTAAAATTGTTTTGTTTTGGATAGAACAGGAAGGGATTAGAACCCTGTCAGGTTTTTCCTGACACAAGTAAACTTGAGGCACTGGATAGAGATTTTCAATGGAACAATAGAAATATCACTGGGCACACTAGGGCAAAATGAGGACACCCCTTAAAAATTGAAGAAAAACACAGAGTTGAGGATCTACCTATATACAGCCCAATGAGAGCATCAAATAGTCAAAAGTAGGGTTGTCCAGATACCGATACCAGTATCGGTATCGGGACCGATACCGAGTATTTGCGGGAGTACTCGTACTCGCGCAAATACCCCCGATACCTAAATAGAATACTTTCCCCCCCCCTGCCGCCGCATCGCGCCGCCGCATCGAGGGACATGGCTAGAGGGACATTGCTGCATATGTGAGGGACATGGCTAGAGGGACATTGCTGCATATGTGAGGGACATGGCTAGAGGGACATTGCTGCATATGTGAGGGACATGGCTAGAGGGACATGGCTGCATATGTGAGGGACATGGCTGCATATGTGAGGGACATGGCTAGAGGGACATGGCTGCATATGTGAGGGACATGGCTAGAGGGACATGGCTGCATATGTGGGGGACATGGCTGCATTTGGGGACACATTTAAAAAAAGTATCGGTATTCGGTATCGGCGACTACTTGAAAAAAAGTATCGGTACTTGTACTCGGTCCTAAAAAAGTGGTATCGGGACAACCCTAGTCAAAAGTATTTAATGATAAACCTTGCTTATAGCAGAGGAATTCCAATTCATTTTGATGGCCAAAGAGACTGCATCAGGGCTCAGTTAGACTCAGATAAAATACCATGCAAATCTGTACTGTGGTTTTCTGCTTCAAACTGTTTCAGGAGGCAGGTTACCCACTTGCTAACTGCAATATATATATATATATATATATATATATATATATATATATATATATATATATATATATATATATATATTGTGGCTTTCAAGTGGTTTATCGGGGTTATAACTGAAGCCATCAGCCATGTCCCTGGTATTTTTTTTTTCAGGCAGGGTTTCTCACGAAAGCAGTCCGAGCAGCTAATTAGCCGCTGGATCACTTTCAGAAGCAGCAGGAAGGGTTGTCCCCACCCCTCCCGCCGATGTATCTCGGGCTTACCGTTCTTACCGGCGAGCCTGGGAAATGATCCAACAGTTCGCGTGACTGGTCACAGAGGTGAACAGAGACCAGATAGTCTCTGATCACCTTAATGATCCAGGAGCATATGCATTGCAGTACTTTAGTCATGTCAGTGAGGGCAGAGGTGACATGACTCGGCTCTTTCATACAAGAGGGCCATTACGTCAATTTAGGGATAAAGTTTGGAGCACAAGGAAATATATTTTGTCTGCTGACTCCCATTGCTGCATATTGTTCTGTCACTTTCCTCTAGATTCATGCATGGCTACAGCTGAGCATCAGTTACCTGGAGGACAGCGAGGGCAACTTCTCCTTTCCCATGCAGATCCTAAGGTGAGACTGATTTTTTCCAAGCCTTACAGCGTTGCATGACAGAGCAATTGCCAGTTGAAACAGCACAGTGCTGAATAGCAAAAAATGCTCTTGTCATAAAGGGGGAGGGGTAAAAACTTCCGGTAGTAAAGTGGTTAATATGTATTTCTTTGGTTTGTGTTTTTTGTTCAGTTTGTTCAATTTGCTAAAACATAGAGTAAATTACTTTCATGAAAATCAAACGCATAAAAAAAGGAAAAAAAAATAAAAATGTAACTGTCAGTCCACCTCAAAATGATATTGGGTGGGTGGGATCTGCCACACCTCTTCCCATAGTAAATGCTGGCTAGCACCGGGAAAATCCCACCCTCCTAATAATATTATTTTTTGGTAAACCGATCATGGCAAAATCACTTTTTTTTTTCTTTTGTTTAAGCCATAGCAGTCATAATTTCAGCAGTCCAATGGTCTGGATAAATTTGAATGTGTCCGTACAAGTGTCAGCAGAGCTCCATGGGTGAGTATATTGGACCTTTGTCTTTTTATATACTCTGCCCCACTTCATCAGAGAAAGATCTGTCCATTCTTAACCCAGGCCCGAGCAGATAGAGGTTCGCTCCCTTTTTTAAAGTCATGTTTACTAAAGGGATGGGTGGGTCAATAACAGACATGAGCACGAGTAATAATGGGGCATATTCATTGGGAATAAAATGAAAATTGAAGGTTTGGTGGACATTAATTCTTGGCAGCCAATCAGATCTCATATATCAGGCCTCGTACACACGACCGTTTTCCTCGATAGAATCCATCAAGAAACTTGGTGGCAGAGATTTTTTGCCGAGGAAACCGGTCGTGTGTATGTTTTTCATCGAGGAAACTGCAGAGGAACTCGACGAGGAAAAAAGAGAACAAGTTCTCTTTTTCCTCGACGGGAGTCTCAATTTCCTCGTCGTGTTCCTCGTCGGGCTGGTTTTCGACGAGAAACACGATCGTGTGTATGCTAAGAAACCCGTGCATGCTCAGAATAAAGTATGAGACGGGAGCGCACCTTGGTAAAAGTAGCGTTTGTAATGGAGATAACACATTTGTCACGCTGTAACAGACTGAAAAGTGCAAATCGTCTCTCACCAAACTGTTACTTAACACGCAGTAACATGAGATTAGCAAAAGCAGCCCCAAGGGTTGTGCCAGTGGAATCGAACTTCCCCTGCCATTGTATGTGATGTACGTCACCACGGTTGAGAACGACAAGATTTTGCCTTGACCGTGTGTACGCAAAGCAAGCTTGTTGAGTTCCTCGACAAGCCAACAAGTAACTCGTCGAGGAAAACGATGTGTCTTTTCCGACGAGTTCCTCGGTCGTGTGTACAAGGCCTCAGAGGCATAAATGGACAGACAAAAACTGACTTTTTATTGGCTGCCATGGTTTATTTTTTTTACACTACTACTTTGTGCTGTAGCCTTGCATGAGGCTGATGTTGTAGGAAACGTGGAAGTTGACATTGCTGGCTTCTTGTGAAAATGCTAATTGTGTGGCTGTCATTCTATTCCCCTAGCTTCAATACTTTGAGGTTATTGACCCTCAGATAAGGACTTTTTTTTGTGTGTGTCAGTGATTCAGAAAGTATTGAAATCAGTGGGTAACCAAAACAGTCAGTGAAACAGCAAGGTGATCAGCAATGGTGGCCCCATATTTCTCTCATGACAGGTTTACTTTAAGATGTTACTGCTCTTCTTGCCATTCTCTAGGAGTGCCCAACCAACTGAGGTCTTTCTTCCATTACCTAAGTGGAAACCCCGAGAGGAATCCAGTAAACCGGAGGATAAGGGGAAGATAGTGACTCATGTCTATGAGGTAATCTGCCCTATATAACACTATCCAGAGTATCATTTGATTATATGTAATAAAGACACACAAAAATATGATAAAATAGATTTAAGGTTCATTTTCTGTCAAAGGAATCTATGTTATCCAAGAAAATTGTAAAGTTTTATCTAAAATAGAAACAAGGTTGTATACCATTAAATATTATTTATAGCAGGATGGTCAGATCGCCTTCACATGTACTGTACGTAATTTTTGTTAAGAGTATATTTTGACCTTAAATCAATCAGCTATAATGAGCCTTGATCAGCTATAATGCCATTGCCTTTTACAAGTGTAGCCAACTTGTTCATGCGATACACTTGGTAGGGCAACTTTGAGGGCAGAGCCCTGGTGACAACAAATAAGCCTCTGGGCCCCAAGGGTCGCTAGCCTATCTCTCCTTGCTTTGGTGAAGACCAAGGTGCCACTTAGATGCCCCATCACCTACCAGGGGTGTCACCTTTAAATTGATTGTAAATGCTTGTTTAAAAAAAATGTCATACTTACCTCCTCTGTGCAGTTAGTTTTGCACGGAGAAGCCCAGATCCTCCATTTCTCTGGTCCCTCTTTGCTGCTCCTGGCCCCCTCCCTTCTATCCAGGAGCCAGCCCTACCTCGTTATCTAACCCCTTGTGTTAAAAGTGTATAAAAAGACTATATTCTGGTTTTAATAAACAGTTCATGTTTAGTAATCAAGCAAGTATCGTCTTGTTTGTCGTTGAGAGTGGTTGGAATATCTGATATCTAGATTCGGACTGGGAGAAAGTGGTATAAGACGAAAGCACTCAAGCGGAGTGTGGGACGTTTCGTTACAGTCATGCTGACCAAGGACATCAGCCACCATCCTCCTGCAACAGGAATAAGATGGGATACTAGACACCTGTGTTATGGAGGAACTCCAACATCTTGGCTACTCACATTCTCCCAGCCTGAGGCCCACCTCGTTAAATCAATGATTGCCCACACGATCAGCCATTGTAAACGTTTTACTATGAACATGAATAGAGAGCAAAGTTCTTTCCAGTAAAGATGTACAACAACTCCTTCTTTCCATGAGACAATTGTAGCACTGTTCATTGCAAGTTCAAATTAAACAGGGGGGTGCCGACCTGCTCTTCCACTAACCCTCTTCTGTAGGTTCCCTGAACTGGGCTCTCTTCTTTCACTTGCCCAGGCCTGCCCCTGAAGGGCACACTCTGACACTGGTCTGCAAATTACACGATTGGATTGGAATAAATACTTATAGAGCGCCGAATGCGAGTTATGAAACTCGCGTCTAAGCACTTACCAACAACGATGGCTCGTTGCAGATTACCAATTCCCAACCTACTGCTCCAAGCCACAATGCCACTGATTTAAAAGGGAACAAGACCACCCAACCTACTTGAAACATCCCAGGGGGAGACTTCCCTTAAAGGTATACTAACCCTTGCTTATGTGTTTGCCCCAACCTCCATCTGGATTTTAACTACTCCTGCCTGGACACTGACTTCTCTTGCCTGCTGCCTGCTTAAACCCCATCCTGAGACTTGTTCAGCTATAATGCCATTGCCTTTTACAATTGTAGCCAACTTGTTCGCGCGATAAACTTGGTAGGGCAACTTTGAGGGCAGAGGCCTGGTGACAACAAATAAGCCTCTGGGCCACTAGGGTCGCTAGCCTATCTCTCCTTGCTCTGGTGAAGACCAAGGTGCCACTTAGATGCCCCATCACCTACCAGGGGTGTCACCTTTAAAGTGATTGTAAAGGCTTGTTTAAAAAAAAAAAAAAACATGTCATACTTACCTCCTCTGTGCAGTTAGTTTTGCACAGAGCAGCCCTGATCCTCCTTTTCTCGGGTCCCTCTTTGCTGCTCCTGACCCCTCCCTTCTACCAAGTGCCCCCATAGCCAGCAGCTTCCTTTGAAAACAATGACTTTATGGATGACATGCGAATTTAGAATGTTTTTGATGCATTATATTCGTTATGAACTTGCATTAGTGTGAACCGGGCCTAAGGTGGGCTGAAAGAATTTTTTTTAATGTAAGTTTGTCATTTAATTTGGTATCAAGTACTCCAGTTATGTTTAGTATGTTTATCTAAGGTTTTCTATTTTCATTAAATCCCTGTTTTTTTTTTTGTTTTTTTTTGTTTTTAGCTATACAATGTTGGACCAGGTACACTCAATGGCAAGTTAGTTGTTCAAAGCCCAGAAAATTATGAGGGAGACGTCTTCCTGTACCCATTACGTGTGAAGAATGATAACATGCAATGTACTATGGTCTCCGACCTCAATTATTTACAGGTCAGAAGGATGCCCAGTTTTTTTCTAGTTTAATATGTCTTGACTTATTTCTTCAAATTTGTTAAATAGAGAAAAGGTGAATGGCAGCAAGCACTCCATTGGTTGCTATAGACGTCGGACCCTTTTAATGCTCATTATAAATATAGTGGAGAAATGTAAAGTAATGCACTTGGGAACATAAACGCAAACTACTCACTGAGGGGGGGTCGAACCTCTTGGGGAGTCAAGGATGGAGAAAGATCTGGGGGTCTTAGTGGAAGACAGACTGAGCAATAGCATGCAATGTCAAGCTGCTGCTACCAAAGCCGACAGAATGTTAGCATGCATAAAAAAGGGGATATACTCCAGAGATAAAACTATAATCCTGCCACTTTATAAAACTCTGGTCCGGCCACATCTGGAGTATTCCATCCAGTTCCAGTCACCAGTCCTCAGAAGGGATGTGCTGGAGAGAGTTCAAAGAAGGGCAACTTAAGTACTAAGGGGACTGGTGTAACTATAGTTTTATGACTATTTTTAGTTTCATTCTGTATTCTTGATTCCACAAAAATACACAATAATTTGCAGATTTTGCAGATAAAGGGGCATAATTATATGTGAGAATGTAGGGCCACCAGACACCTTTTTAAATGCCAATCATGTCACTGAATTCTGCACAACTCCAACGTAATATCTGAAAATGCAGGTTATCAGTTGCTTACTTAGGCCCCGTACACACGGTCGGTTTGGTCCGATGAGAATGAACCGAAGTTCATTTTCATCGGACCAAACCGACCGTGTGTATAGGCTATCGGTCTGGTTTCCTTCGGTCCAAAATGGTCCATGCTTCAAAACCGAACCGATAGACCACTGCCCCATCGGACCAAACCGATGGTTAGTACAGAAAAGCATCGGTTCAAAACCCGCGCATGCTCAGAATCAAGTCGACGCATGCTTGGAAGCATTGAACTTCGTTTTATTCAGCACGTCGTATGTTTGACGTCACCGCGTTCTGACCCGCTCGGATTTTGGACTGATGGTGTGTACACATATCAGGCCGTACGGCCACTTCAGAGGTGAACCGATGAAAACGGTCCGACGGGCCAGTCTCATCGGTTTGGTCCGACCGTGTGTACAAGGCCTTACAATTACACAATCTTGTAATGGCACCTGAGCTATATACATATTCATTTAATTGCCTATTGTCTACCTTATGCTAATGCTGCCTGCATAAACCGGCATACAGCCAGGTTGTATTTGGCCCCTGAGCTGCTAGACCCTATAACTGCCACCTGATCTGCTGTGGCTATCAATAAGGCCTTGACAATAACATTTCTTTTTCTGTTCTGTGTTCCCTAGCTGGATATCATGGAGGCAACTAAACCACCTGTAAGCTTCAGCAAGTCAGATGGCCGTAGACTAAATAAACGGGAGGAACCAAATAAGGACCAGGATGTTGGTAACACCGGAAGTGACAACAGTACCAGCTCAGGAGATGGGTCTCAATACAATCAATCCATTACACTGGTAACACCATGATTCTTTGACCTGACCTTTGAAAATAAAATACTGTAGGTCTATTCAACAGAAAGGTGATACATTACCCTTCCAATATAAGTTATATTTTAGCACCGTGACAGGACTACCACAAATATTGGTAATTACAGGTTTAGCATTACGTTTATTAAGGTGCAGAATAGGATGACATCTCTCTTGCTCTCTCTCTTTGTCTCCCTACATAGCTGCTAAAGTCCCCAAGTTAGACTTCTATCAAAAGTCCTCCCTTTCTTCTTTGCTGCAAGCAAATTCTTTCCAATTTCTATATTCTGTTCTTGCCATGTCCTCTTGAATCCCACCTTCTCACCACAGTATGGGTGTTCCTTTTTGAAATCTCCCTCAAAGTTTAGACAATACCATTTTTTGCCAGTGGGGTTTTTATCCATTTGGATGTCAAGGGCTGCCCACCTAAACCTACATAGAGGATAAATGTAAACCAATGTAATCCTAACCGTCTCCTCTGACTGGCACCATTCTGGCCATTCCCCCTTGTACTATCCTAGTATCAGTGGGCAACCTTGTTCAGGAGCTTAGGCTTACCCTGGGCCAAAGAAATCCTCTTCTTAGTGAGCAGGTCTTCTTGTAGGATCATGTGGTTCTGTGCATGCATAGCTCTTCTCCATAGGCCTTATTAAAGAAGCTTGTACTTGCAAGCAGGGCCGGACTTACCATTGGGCTTGACTGGGCTCAAGCCCATGGGCCCTGCCCAATAGGGGGCCCAATAGCAGCAATCCCCAGTTCGCGGCAACCCCCTCCCGCAATTTCACGGCAATCCCCTCCCGCAATTTTGCGGCAATCCCCTCCCGCAATTTTGCGGCAATACCCCGGGAACCCCCCGCTCAACAACTTCGGCAGATGGATATAATCCTTGGCACCAGGGGGGCCTTTCACTACAGCTGTGTAAGGGGCTCCGAAAATTACTGAAGGCGGCCCTTGGAAGAGGTAAGAAGAGCGTCCCACTCAATAAGTATGATCGGTCGGCGCACCCACTCAACAACTTCGATAGGTCGGCTGGTCGGATCTTGCAACCCCCCCCCCCCCCTCAACAACTATGATCGGTCGGCGGTAACAACCCATCCCCCCGCTTCTCTGATCCAGGGGGCCCCTTTGATTATTCCGCTTGCAAGCATGCAAGTAACTGTCTATTAGCCTCTGCTGAGAATAGACAATGCATATGTATATATATATATATATATATATATATATATATATATATATATATGCAGTATCACATGGCCCTGTCACCTTCCAACAGGAAGGCCGCTGTTCTTTTCTATTTCTAAATGGGGTCACCCACTAGCCTTTTTTTTTATTCACATTTTTTTATTTTTAGTGTGACACTGGTGTTCTTCAGTTATTTTATACATTGTTTTATAGGTGTGAAGTACCCTTAAAAAATGTTCCCCCATAAAGCATCATTACATGATGCTACTGCGACGAGCCAGAACTGCAGGGGAACACGTGAGGTGCACGGTGGGCCGATGAGAGACAGCAATAATACAGTTCATCGGTTTACTCACGGTTAGCAGAAAGCCTCCCTGGGCCGGTCGCACAGTGAAAGGGAAGACAGCACAGGATCCTCCGGGGCACGCTCTGCGATAGGGAAACGCCAGCCAAGATGGTGGTTGAGGTGCCCGTGATGACAGGGGTGTTTAGAGTGCTTGTGGCGGCTGGGTCCCTTGATGATAATTGTCGTGACGCCAGTACCGTTAATGGTGGTACAACCAGTTGTAGTAACAATGTTAAAGAATGAGATAGGCAGTGGCAGAATACAACTCACAACTTTTACTGTGTCTGGTTTTGGTTGCAGTACAAACATCCAGTTAGAATACAGTCTCTGGGTAAATAGAGGAGTTCTGCTGATCCACTGCTAATAGACTTTAGGAGGCCTGGACTCAGGGTGTGGTTCAGTAATAATGCTTACTTGTGTCTGGTCCTTTTTGAATCCAGTGACATGGGTGAGGTTGCCGGAGGCTAATAAATCCTTCACCTGTATACTCAAAGGTCCTTGCTGCCGATTAATGGCTTTTATCCTTTGATTTTAGCAGTTTAAATGTGTCCCTTCTCTGGACTGACTTTCTCTCACCCTTCTCTCTCCATGCTGCTTTCTGTACTCAACAACTGACCACGGATAAGCCTGAGCTGGGATAGATTTCCCAGAGTGGTGCTATCCCCATCTTGTGGTGGGAAGTAAGAAGCACACCTGACCAGCCTATGAACAGGGATACCACAGGTATACAATGCAAAATGACATGCAATATAGCAATGACAAAGAAGTAATACTTTTGCAGTTCCCACATGTCCTGAGTGGGACGCTGCATACCCCCATGGTAAAACGTGTGTCGACCTCGGCACACTTTTGACTCGATGTTGTGTCTTCCTGTAAGATATAAGAGAAATGGAAAAGCATGCATGCATAGGAAATAACAATATAACCCCATTCTTGTACTTCTTGTATCTGCAAGTAAAATGGGTTAGGCAAACATATCTCAGGCAACAACGAAATGTGACAAAAGGTGACAAAAAGGGGTGTAGTTTTTCCTCTGAAGACTGGTGATGTATGGCAAAACCAGAATAGTCCACGATGAGATGGAAAAAGAAAAACAAAACAAAAATAACATCTCAGGAGGCTCACAGGGTATGAGTCCGTTCCCTGGGCACAGGAAAATGTCAACAGATGAATATCACGGAGGCTCAGGTACGTGAAAGTCTATCTCCGGGTACAGGCTTGAACGTTGCAAAACAGTAGGTATGTAGTCCTTTTGAAAAGTCCTTTAAAGGAAATAAACATAATATCCCAAGTAAGTCTTCTTCTCACTCTGGAACTTCAGACGATGTAAGGATGCACTCAACGATGAGATGACAGAGTCGGTAGTCGACTTCTCGGCTGCTGGTGCAGGTAATCCTCCAAACGGACAGGTGGTCGTCCTCTTGTAGTTCTGTCAGATCTTCTTAGTGGCTGAGTTTCTACAGGCCTTGTTTCAAGGGAACTTGGTGTCTCTTGAGCTGTAGTAGACACTTCTTGAGATAGCTCCTCTGGTTGAAGTGCGGTTGTATTGGTCTTGGCAGGCACTAAGATATTGAGCCATGGTGTAAGGAACCATTGTAAAGGATCAGAGTCTAATAATGCTTTTCCAAAAGACTGTAGTGGATTCTCTGAATCAGATGATTTTGTAGGCTCTGGTTCTATGGATTGTGTTTCCTCTTGGATAGCTTCTTCTTGAAGAGTTTCTTCTTGAGTACTTTCCTTGAGACATAACTTAAGGCGATTGCGATGTACTACACGCGATTTGTTTTCTTTAGTGATCTCATAAGTATCAGTCTCTGGATTGAGAATAGCTGTAATGGTGTAAGGTTCTCTCTCCCATTTGCTATCTAACTTGCTGGTGCGATGGTTGTTTTTTAACCATACATGGTCACCAATTTTGAGAGGTTCTGCTTTGGCAGATTGGTTATAATCTTTTTGTTGCTTTTCATGAGCACGTTCCATGCGATGTTGAACAATTTCTTGTGCATCAATTAGACGTCTTTGGTGCTCACTCACCCAATCAGTCTTTGGTAGAGGGTTGATTGCATCAGGCACTTGTACGCCCAAAGTATGGTCAGCAGGTAGTTTACCTTGTCGGCCAAACATGAGATAGTAAGGTGTATACCCAGTAGAACAGTGAATGGTGTTATTGTAGGTGTACATCAATTGAGGCAAAAGAGTAGGCCAATCACTTTTTGTAGCAGGTGGTACTGCTCTTAACATCTCAATTAAAGTTTGGTTCATTTTCTCGCAAAGTCCATTCCCTTGAGGGTGGTAGGCTGTGGTCCTGATTTTCTGGCAATTGTGAAGTGTACACAGTTCTTTGAAGAGTTGCGACTCAAAGGCAGATCCCTGATCTGTAAGGATTCTTTCGGGGCATCCATATGGCAATAGGAAATGTTTCCAGAAGGCATCTGCAGTTGTTTTAGCAGTCAGGTCCTTGACAGGTACGGCTACAACAAATTTGGTATAATGATCAATGATGGTCATGGCGTATGTGTAACCTGAGCGACTTGGTTCCAGCTTCACATGGTCAATCGCAACTATTTCTAGCGGTGTTTGGCTTACAATGGGATGTAAGGGTGCTTTTTGGTCATGTTTTTCATTTCTTCCAACAGCACAGGTGGAACACTCTCGACACCACTTTTCAATGTCTCCTCTCATCCCAATCCAGTAGAATCTTCTACGGATGGTGGCTTCTGTCTTCTGCACGCCAAAGTGTCCTGATTGATCATGATACATCTCAAGAATGATTCTTGCATCTCGGCGTGGTATTAAGATTTGGTATAGACAATCCGAGGTAATTGGGTCTAAAGTTCTTCTTAATAGTAGGCCCTTCTGTAGGAAGAGATGTTTTCTGTGTCTCCAAAGTTTTGACAATTCTGGATCAGCATTTCTTCTGCGAATTCTTTCAGGGGTTCTTCCGCTGGTGAAGAAATCTTGCAGTTCTCCCAACACTCTGCTTTCATTTTGCAGCTTGATCCACCTTTCTTTGTCCACTTGGGATCTTGGATCCACTTGTTGTTGAAGATTAAGGACTTTTCTTCCTTTGATGGTGATAATGTCTTGTTGGGCAAAATTTTTGTAAAAAGCTGGCATTTCTACCTCTTCCCAAACATCTTCCTGTGTAGTAGGGTCTTCTTGGGTAGGCAGACGGGATAATGCATCCGCATTTTCGTTTGCTTTTCCTGTTCTGTATTTTATGGTGAAATCGTAGTTAGCTAGGCGTGAGGCCCATCTTTGTTCCAATGCTCCCAACTTGGCGGTATTCAGATGTGCTAGCGGGTTGTTATCTGTGAAGGCCACAAATGGTGTTGCGGCAAGGTAATCTTTAAATTTTTCTGTAACAGCCCACACGAGTGCGAGGAATTCCAATTTGAAGGAACTATAGTTTTGGTCGTTTCTTTCAGTACCTTTAAGAGATCTACTAGCGTAGGAAATAACTCTTTCTTTTCCTTCCTGTACCTGCGATAGGACAGCTCCCAGACCTTTCTTACTAGCATCTGTGTAAAGATGAAATGGCTTTTGGTAATCTGGATAGCCTAGGATTGGTGGTTCTGTTAACTTCTTCTTTAGGAGCTGGAAGGCAATTTCTCTTTCTGTGTTCCATTCGACTGGTATTGGAGACTTTTGGTACCTCTTAGGATGTCCTCTCAGAAGTTCTAATATTGGCCCCGCAATTTGGGCAAAGTGAGGAATAAAGCGTCTGTAGTATCCTGCGAAACTGAGAAAGCTCCTCACTTCTTTCACTGTAGTAGGAGTAGGCCAATTTCGGACTGCGGCTATCTTCTCTGGATCCGGTTTAACACCTTCAGAGCTTACAATATGCCCTAAGTATTTGACTTCTGTCTTCAGTAGATAGCACTTAGATGGTTTGACTTTGAGTCCATGTTTAATGAGGATTTGAAAAACTTCGGCCAAATGTTTCAAGTGATCTTCATAAGATTTGGAGTAGATGATGACATCATCTAAGTACAACAGGACGGTTTCAAAATTTTTGTGTCCTAAAAAATGCTCCATTAATCTTTGAAAGGTTCCGGGCGCATTGCAAAGTCCAAAAGGCATGCGGTTGAACTCAAATAGGCCCATCGGGGTGGTAAATGCAGTCTTCTCACGATCTTCAGGTGCCATGGGTACTTGCCAGTATCCACTGGTTAAATCAAGGGTAGAGAAGTAGGCTGAAGATCCTAAAGCTGTCAAAGATTCCTCTATGCGTGGTAAAGGGTAAGCATCCTTGTGGGTGATTTGGTTAATTTTTCTGTAGTCCACACAGAATCTGATGTTACCATCCTTTTTACGGACAAGAACTAGAGGTGCAGCCCATGGACTATGGCTGTCTCTAATGACATTGGAGTCCTTCATCTCTTGGATCATTTGCTTTACGGATTGGTACATAGTTGGTGGTATAGGCCGATATCTTTCCTTGATCGGTGGGTGTGAACCTGTAGGAATGGAGTGCTTGATAATATCCACTTCTCCATAGTCTGTGGAATGCTTACTGAAGGCAAGGTGAAGCTCCTTCACAATTTTTAGTACTCCCTCTATTTGGTTTACTGGTGTGGAAGCATCTCCCACATGAAGTTCTTTCCACCAGGATGTGTTTACATTTTGGTCCTGGGGGTTCTGTCTCTTGGGAATTTGCTCTGTGGTAGCTGTAGCCACACTGATGACATCTTGAAAAGTGACTTGGATTAGCTGTGCAATAGGAAGGTGTTTTGATAGTGTTACACTGCTATCACTCAAGTTTAGGAGTCGTATAGGCACTTTACCTTCAGAGACGGTTACTAGGCTCCTTGCAGCTCT
Source organism: Rana temporaria (assembly GCF_905171775.1). Classification (NCBI taxonomy): domain Eukaryota; kingdom Metazoa; phylum Chordata; class Amphibia; order Anura; family Ranidae; genus Rana; species Rana temporaria. The sequence continues at coordinate 31,005,809 of NC_053500.1, read as the reverse complement.
AACTAGAGGATAGTCTTCCAAAACAACAGGCTCTACCAGGGCTTGGTAGTCTTGACCTTGGATTCCGACTACAGCTCGGCACCACAAGAGAGTTTCGGTGTTGGGTTTGAGGATCACAGGTTGCTTATCCCGGATGCGGGCACAGCAAATTTCTCCTTTTTCGTTGGTGAATCTCTGTTGCGCATTTAGTACACGGATGGTTTGTTGGATCACCTTCTTAGAATCAGGAGGGGCAGTAGGCACTAACTGGTGCAAGGCTTCTAGCATCTCAACATAACAGTTCCTGAGGACATTCATTCCTAGGACTATTGGAGGGTTAGGGTTATTGTCTCTGACTTGTACCACAATAAGGCCTTGTCGAGGTAGTGTAGTTCCTCCTACTTGAATGGTAGGTTCCCAATAACCATGGACTGGTATGGGTTTGCCGTTACTGGCTATGAGACTCAGCCAGGATTCTGGAGGCTGGGTAAGCTGATTTTGATCCCAGTATTTTTCAAAGGCTGCTTGTTGGATGGTGGTGACTTGGGATCCGGTGTCAACTAGGGCAACAAAAGGGACTCCATTTATTTGAAGTGCCACTTCAGGACGGGATCCAACGTATCTTGGCATCCAGTGGGGATCTTCTGGACCTATTGGTTTACCTCCCGAGGGGTGGTCCTTGGCCTCGGGGGTTTTCCGTTTAACTGCCAGCAGGTTGCTTCTGTATGGCCTGGTTTGTGACAGTACGTGCAGATAGGCCGCTTAGGGGTACTAGTGTGGTTAGGGGGGCGTCCGCCAGAATTTCTGGAATAAGTCTCTCTAGAATTAGAGGGGAAGAGTCTTCTGGACACAGGTTTCTCATCCTCTAGCATTAATGGTTTTTCCCATTGTTCCAATTTTTGGTGGACTTTCTCCAGACTTTTAGTCAGAAAACGGACTTGCTCCGTCAAGGCAGCAACTGCGTCAGGAACTGGAGCTTGGGTTGCCTGACTGACTATAGGTAAAGACTTTACAGGGGTAACCAGCTGTGATACAGGCACGTCAACAGATCTAACAGGTTCTGTTGGTGGGCTTTTTCCTAGGATGCTGATAGCTAATTCTTTGAAATCTAAGAAGGTAGCGCTTGGATGTTGGGCGGCTAACATTCTTAGTTGGCTCTTTAGATTGTCTGTATGGACGCCTTCAATAAATTGTTCTTTCAGGGTTTTGTCCTGATTTTCTGCCTCACGGGGGTCTACTTGGACAACAGCTCTAAGGGCTTCCTGCAAAGATAATGCAAAGTCTCTGAGTGACTCACCAGATTGCTGTCTCTTGCTGAAGAACCTCATCTTGACCTCTGACACGGTTCTGGGTTCAAAGGTGGTGTAGAGACGTTCAAAAATCTGCTCCATGGTCTTTCTCTCTGAGCTCGGCCAAGATTTCACTTCTCTGAGCGCAGCTCCTTCCAATTGCGCAAGAAGAATCTCCATCTGTTGCTCTGAGGATACAGGGTACAATCTGAACATAGCCAGAATTTTTTCTTTAAAGTCCCTTAAAGTATGAATTTCCCCAGAATATCGTGGGAACCAGGGGGCCCCAAAATAATAAGGCATGGTTAAAGGCATTAAACTTGGTGCTGCAGCAGTTGGTATTGCATTGGGACCGACTGCGGCTGATGCAGGGGGTCCTCTGAGGTCGGGCTGCACGTCATCTCCTTGCACAGACATGGTAACAGCAGGTGAGTTCTAGTTAGGTAAGTCAAATGCGTTTTTAGACACTTTTTGTGCGTTGTTGCTATGGGCAACCGCTGTCTTGCGGGTGTATGGCCCTTTAAGAATTTAATGCTAGCTGAATGCAATGCTGCAGCGATGTTGATTTTGGGTCTCTGGCAGAGTTCCAGCTATCCGTGCTCCTTATAGTTAGTAGAGGCACCTGACAGGCTGCGATTACTGCTCGGACGGCAAGCAATGCGATTATTTTCTCTCCTTTTGTTCGCATGCAAAGTCTCGCGACTTCTGGGGCGTGCGTTTGTCACACTTTCCTCCCAGGATTGACACAGCAAAGGTAAGGCGATTTTGCATGAATGGGTGGCACCAAACTTTCCCGCTCTTCAGGGGGTGTCACTAACCTATCCACAGTGATGGCGCAGGAATTTTTGGACAAGAAGGTCTCTGGCAGCCATTTTAAGTGAATGGAAATAGTCAATTCAAATACTGCATGCAGTTTTGTTAACACACAAATGTCTGATTTTCTCACTTTGGATGCTGCGATTTTTATGCTGATAACTGGGATAACGCTTCCATGCGATTTTTAAACAGTTTAAACAGTTCTGTGGCCCCACACAGCATGCAATAAGTAAATAGTCTCTCAATAAAGCAAAGGGGCTTATTCTGATGCGACAGTCTTCTAGATAAGGCGCAGGGGTAATTATCCTGTTCGTGACGCCAATTTTTCTTATGCGACAAGCCAGAACTGCAGGGGAACACGTGAGGTGCACGGTGGGCCGATGAGAGACAGCAATAATACAGTTCATCGGTTTACTCACGGTTAGCAGAAAGCCTCCCTGGGCCGGTCGCACAGTGAAAGGGAAGACAGCACAGGATCCTCCGGGGCACGCTCTGCGATAGGGAAACGCCAGCCAAGATGGTGGTTGAGGTGCCCGTGATGACAGGGGTGTTTAGAGTGCTTGTGGCGGCTGGGTCCCTTGATGATAATTGTCGTGACGCCAGTACCGTTAATGGTGGTACAACCAGTTGTAGTAACAATGTTAAAGAATGAGATAGGCAGTGGCAGAATACAACTCACAACTTTTACTGTGTCTGGTTTTGGTTGCAGTACAAACATCCAGAATACAGTCTCTGGGTAAATAGAGGAGTTCTGCTGATCCACTGCTAATAGACTTTAGGAGGCCTGGACTCAGGGTGTGGTTCAGTAATAATGCTTACTTGTGTCTGGTCCTTTTTGAATCCAGTGACATGGGTGAGGTTGCCGGAGGCTAATAAATCCTTCACCTGTATACTCAAAGGTCCTTGCTGCCGATTAATGGCTTTTATCCTTTGATTTTAGCAGTTTAAATGTGTCCCTTCTCTGGACTGACTTTCTCTCACCCTTCTCTCTCCATGCTGCTTTCTGTACTCAACAACTGACCACGGATAAGCCTGAGCTGGGATAGATTTCCCAGAGTGGTGCTATCCCCATCTTGTGGTGGGAAGTAAGAAGCACACCTGACCAGCCTATGAACAGGGATACCACAGGTATACAATGCAAAATGACATGCAATATAGCAATGACAAAGAAGTAATACTTTTGCAGTTCCCACATGTCCTGAGTGGGACGCTGCACTACAAATAATTAGGGGCAGTGTCAAATCTCATCAAATTTAGAGGCAATGCCATTACTCCTCAAATTTACTAATATACTGTCTATCATTTATTGCAGAACTGTGACAATGCTAACTGCTGGGAAATGGAATGCTATATTCAGGGCATTGCTAAGGGACAAAGCGCAGTGGTGAAACTTGACTCCATACTATGGGTGTCCAGCATCATGAAAGTAAGAACATGCTTAATGCTTCCATAACATATTTTTGCACCCTCCACAGGAGACAGAAAATGGAGAGGAACTTCAGAAGGAAATAGGTGCAGCTTGGTCAGATGTTAGCATGGTGTGGATTGACCTTTAGAGTGACATATACTGCCCAAAATTTGGGTAACTGATTGTATCTATTATTGCCTTTCATCTGCTATGTAGAGCAGGCCTTGGGACCAGGCTCAATGGCCGAACTTGGGGGGACTACAAGGATCGAGGATCCAGCCTGTCACCCAGTCGGCAGTTGATTGTAGATCTCAGGATCCAAAAATGCAGGAAAACAAAAAAGAAAAGCAAGAAAATTGCAAAAAAAAAATCCCCCGAGCACATGGGCCCAGAGGAGCCATGTCCTCCCGCGGGAGTCTATGTCCGGAAGTGGGTGCAAATACCTGTCCTAGACAGGTATCTGCAACCCCCCCCCCCCCCGAAAGGTGCCAAATGTGACACCGGAGAGGGGGGGTTCTGAAAAGCGGAGGTTCCATTTTTGTGTGGACCTCCGCTTTAAGTCTGTTACCCATTTTGAGCCTGGTTTATCAGACCACTCCCGAGCGCTGTAGTTTGTCTGGGCTTGATAAGCTCATTCATTCATATTTTAATTTCTTCCTCCATCTTAACATATTCTGAGGTTAAAGTGGTTGTAAAGCCTAATGCCCTGTGCACACGATCAATTTTTGTGATGAAATAAAATGACATTTTTTTTCAAGACAAAAGTGATCGTGTGTACGGGGGCATTAGGCCTCGTACACACGATAGGTTAAACAGAGGACAACGGTCTGATGGACCGTTTTCATTGGTCAAAACCGATCGTGTGTGGGCCCCATAGGTTATTTAACCATCGGTTAAAAAAAAGCCAACTTGCTTTAAATTTAACCGATGGATTCCTAACCGATAGGTCAAATCCGACCGTTAGTAGGCATGACCATCGGTTAAAAATCCACGCATGCTCAGAATCAAGTCGACGCATGCTTGGAAGCATTGAACTTCATTTTTTTCAGCACATCGTTGTGTTTTACGTCACCGCGTTCTGACACGATCGGTTATTTAACCGATGGTGTGTGGGCGCGACAGACCATCAGTCAGCTTCATCGGTTAACCGATGACAACGGTCCTTCAGACCGTTCTCATCGGATGGACTGATCGTGTGTACACGGCTTTACAGACCACTTTCACCTACAGGTAAGCCTAGATTAAGAGCCGGTTCACACTAGGGCGGCATGACTTGGGGGGCGACTCGGCCAGGCGACCTGAAGACGACTTCTAAGGCGACTTGCAAAATGACTTCTGTATAGAAGTCAATGCAAATCGCCCCGAGTCGCCCCCGAAGTCGTACAAGAACCTTTTTCTAAGTCGGAGCGACTTGAGTCGCTCCTATTAGAACGGTTCTATTGACTACAATGGGACGCGACTTGTCAGGCGGCTGTGTCGCCTGACGAGTCGCCCCAGTGTGAACCGGGTCTGAGGCTTACCTGTAGGTGCTTGAAATATTTCCTACACAGAGATATTTACAATTCCCCGTACGATCATTCCTACTGCGCATGTGCCGATGTATTCGGCGGATGCACACTCTAGAAAGGGCACGCTGTGCCGTTTCTAGATGGGTCATGCCGTGGTTGGGGACATGCACACGACAGCACACGACTCCGGCTAGTCACAGAGCCGGAGTTCGCGACCACGGAAAGAAGAGGGGCTAATAGCAGGGGCAGCCTTACGCGAAAACCGCCGTACGCAAACGACGTAAACTGCGTACGCAGGGCTCGCGTAACGTTGTGAATCGGCGTTAGTATGCAATTTGCATACTATACGCAGAGCACAACGGGAACGCCACCTAGCGGCCATCGCAAGAATGCAGCCTAAGATATGCGGGCATAAGAGCCTTATGCCACGCATATCTTAGGCTGCAGTCGGCATAACGAGGTTCCTGAATCAGGAGCATTCGTTACGCCGGCGCAAGTAAGCAATTGCGCTGCGTAACTATGGTTACGCAGGCGCAATTGCTCTCTGAATCCGGGCCCCTGTCTTTAAGTGGCTTCTAGAAGCATAGGAGGAGGAGAGCTGAACAGGCATCCTGAATATTTATAGGACTCCAGCCAATCTCTGTGGAGGTGTGCCCAGAAGGTGGTGGGAGTTCCCATAAGTAGTTTGAGGCCTGATTAGCAGCGGCAGTGTTCCTGGGTCCAGTCCTGCAGGTGTAGACAGGGGCTCTGCCCCTGGGGCAGAAGTCTGGGAGGAAGCCGTCCTGAAAATACCAATGTCCCAGCATGGCTTAGCTGGGGGGCCTATTTAGAAGTCCTAGTTTAAGGATCCAGTTGGGTCAGGAGAAAGCCAAGAGGAAGCAGTGGGAGAGAAAAAGCAGTGTAAATCTATATCTCCCTCAATAGGAAGAGCCTGTGGATATCAGTAGGAGGCAATTGATGATCCTGTGGCTGAGTACAAGACCCCAGTGCTGTAGACTTACAGCATAGTGCTTTCAGACTTCAGGAAGGATAACAGGTCACATTGAGCCTACAGATCCAGTGAGACATTTCTTTTGCAAGTGCAGTACTGCCAGAAGTTTGTGCAACGCAGCCAGAAGTTAAGCAGTCCTCAAGTTCTGGGGTGGGAAATAGGACCAAATTCACCAACAGCTCCTGCAGGGATAGCGCTACATTTGTAAAGTTAGTTTTCTTTTAAATAAATTAAAAAAGCTAAACTTTTTAACCACTTGTCGTCTGTACAACCATGTACCCATGCTTCTGCATTGATTTCTAGGTTTAAGGCGCACGTGCGCCCCCTTGGCCAACTCTCGCTGTGATTGTACACAGGGGGATTTTATCAACAGGTTTCAGCCAATGATTCATGGCTGAGACATCATCAGCTGTGTCCAATCACAGCCTGGAGCCCTGTGTTGACAAACACACAGTGCTGTGTACAGAGGGAACGATCTGTTTCTTTCTTCTCCAAGCAGATATTTAGTAAAAAGCAGAACATATTACACACATCAAAACTTGTGAGGCACACACTTAACCCCTTACCTGAGATGTTAACCCCTTCCTAGCCCGTGTCATTAGTACAGTGACAGAGTATATAATTATCACTGTATTAGTTGGTGATGTCAGCAGTGTCAGCTAGTGTACCTCCCAGCCAGCGTCAGTTAATGTCAGATTGCCCGTCGACAGTATTTATTGTATACCATAGTTTGTAGACACTATGGGGCAAATCCACAAAGCAGATGCGCCGACTTAACTCGAGATTTCTAATTTTACTCCGCAAGTATCTTTGCGCCCGATCCTCAAAACGAAAAATCCGGTTTTTCCGTCCTACTTAAAATAATTACTAGTCACGCCGCTTTATTGGATAGGCAAAGATGCAAATGAGGGAGATAGGGCGATCCTCAAAATTAAGTGTGTGCGCCGTAGATTACGCCCTGTGCGCCGTAGATAACGCCCTGTGCGCACCTGTTAGTTTTCTGGAGCAAAATTAGACTTTATAAAAGCAGCCCTAATTTTACACCAGCCCTGTAAAGGTCTGCTGAAGCAACACCATTTAGGAAGAGCTGCCAACACTTCTTTGCTTGACTTCATTGTGACTGCCAAAATGCCTGGGCCATCAATGATTATAACGGCACTCGCCACTTTACAGGCGCAGAGAAGGAGGAGGGCACAGAGGAGGAGGGCACAGGAGAGGATATACCGCCCACGCCAAGATCTCTTTGGCATGACTGCGTCTGAGGTCATTGGCAACTTCAGATTTAACCAGGAAGCCATCCTGGACTTAACCAGGATCCTGCAGGATGATCTGAACACCCCAACCCAACGATCCCATGCCCTGCCAGCTCACATTAAAGTTATGGCCACCCTGCATTTTCTGGCCACTGGGTCTTTTCAGAGAACATGTGGAGGTCTGGCTGGGATGGTACAGTCCTCGATGAGCAGGTGTGTGCACCAGGTTGTCCCTGCAATACTGAGACGCATGGGCAGTCAATTTGAAAAGCCCACCCAGGAGGACCAGCGAATGAAGAGCATGGCTGATTTCTATCAGATTGCACGATTCCCACGGACCATTGGGGCCATTGACTGTACCCATGTGGCACTACAGCCCCCCCATGATACAGAGCACCTGTTCAGGAATCGCAAAAACTGGCATTCCATCAATGTCCAGGTAATCGTGGATGCCCATGGCCTCATCTGGCATGTGTGTGCCAAATTTCCAGGTTCGTGCCATGACAGCTACATCTTTAGGCAGACCAACATAGCACGTGAATTGGAGCAGAACGTGTATGGAGACAGCTGGCTGGTTGGTGAGTGACATGTGTGTCAGGTATGACTGTCCCCCCCCATGATGCAGACATCACATGGGGCACATGCATGACTAATATCCTCCTGTCTTTTCCCTTCCAGGTGACTCTGGATATGCCCTGGGCCCTCACATGATGACCCCATTCAGGAACCCCCAAACCCCAGGAGAGCAACGCTACAACGAGGCTCATATTCGCACCCGGGCAGTAGTGGAGCGTACTTTTGGCCTGCTGAAGTCCCGCTTCAGATGCCTGGACAAGACTGGGGGTACACTGCTGTATTCCCCAGACTTTGTGTGCCAAATAATAGGGGCTTGTTGCATTCTTCATAACTTTGCAACGAGAAGGGGACTGGAGATTAACTTACGTGCTGACCTGACCCCCCACCCAGGCAATCCCCCCCTAGCCCACTCTACCCGGTCTACTGAGGGCACAGTAGCCAGGAGACGCCTGGCAGAAGGCATCTTTTCTCAGTAAATGGCCAGAAATCATGTCACAATGTTATTATTTGTTTTCAATGCAAACGCACATGAATTATGTGACAATGTTATTATTTGTTTTCACTGCAAACGCACATGAATTATGTGACAATGAGAATGTTGCTTTGCACAGTAAACGCACATGTTTAATGACACATTGAGAATGTTTTTGTCTCTGGAAACGCACATGATTTATGTCACAATGAGAATGCATGAATGCACACCACTGTGGTCCCTAGCACAAACACATCACATGCACATCGAATTGGATTAGATCCAAGTACCCCCCCCCCCTTTGGTACTTGGGAGCAGTAACGCCCCGCCACGGCTCCAATTATGTCACTGTGCATTCATACACCATTCAGGAACCTAGGATGACTTCTCCCTGGTCCTGGGGATCCCTTCTCCACCAAAATTGAGGGTGACACCCTTATTTTGTCAGGAATGCCACCCCCCCACATTCACACATCATTCACACACATAAACCAAATCATAAGTACAGTATAATAACCAAAATTTTTAAAGCAAAAAAAAAAAGTACCCCTGGTATTTAAGTCCGGCGGCGAGTGCTCCGTCTAGGCTGCCCACGGGCAGGGGCACGGGCACGGGCACCTGGAGGATCTTCACGGGGGGGGGGAGCAGGGGAGGGAGTATCTTCATTGGGGGGGGAGCAGGGGAGGGAGTATCTTCATTGGGGGGGGGAGCAGGGGAGGGAGTATCTTCATTGGGGGGGGAGCAGGGGAGGGAGGAGCCTCCCCTGGTGTCTGACCTCCGGCTGGCCTGCCCTCCAAGGCCACTGCTATCCTGGTCAGGCAGGCAGTGATGGCAGCCGTATTGGCCTGGCCAGCCCGTGTGTTCTCCTGCACAGCCCGGGTGTTGTCCTGCACAGCCCGGGTGAGGGCAGTCACCTCCTGGCCCACGCCTGTTGTGGCGGTATGCAGGGACCACAAACAGGTGATGACACCCAATGAATTGGTGGCCACATCACTGAGTGACTCCCTCATTACATCCAGGCTGTGCTCCATCTTGGCCATAGTTTTTTTGATGTCACCCAGACTGCGGGTCTGCTTGGCATTGTCCCTCAGCAGACTGGCCGGCATATGCTCAGACCCCACCCTGGTGTCCTGGGTCGCCATCCTGCCTGCCCCTGAGGCTTGTGGCCAGGTAGGAGGGGATAGAGTGACCCTTGTGGGTTGCGGCATGTTGTGGGAGGAGTGGGAGGGGCTACCCCTGATGGTGGCCTGACTGGTGCCAGCCTCTGGGGGATCCTCTGGGGTAGCCTCTGGGGGATCCTCTGGGGTAGCCTCTGGGGTAGCCTCAAGGGGAGCCTCTGGGGTAGCCTCAAGGGGAGCCTCAAGGCTAGCCTCAAGGGTATCGTCAAAGGTCATCAGATCTGTGGCAATAATGATTTCCCGGCCAATCTGGAGATCTTCTTCCTCCTCCCCCTCATCCTCCTCCCCCTCATCCTCCTCCCCCTCAGCCTCCTCATGAGGGGAGGTTTGGCCACTCCCCTCCCCTGGGGACTCCTCAGCAGCCTCCTGTCTTTGGGGTGGTGCAGCAGCCTGGCCTGATGGCCCAGCAATCTCCTGGTCATCTGTGGAAGACACCAAACAATCACAGGTTTGAGGATCCACACACTTGGCACATGTTCCCTTCCCCCACCCACACATGCTAATCACCAAATAAAAAAAAAAAAAAACCTTACCTGGCCTCACAGGAACATCAGACTGATAACCAGGCAGGCCCACCACCTGCTCTGGCTCGAAACACCGGGCCACTGCCCATTCCTCCTCAGTCAGCCGGATGGGGCATGGTCCCCCTCCTCCAGTGCCCCTCCTATGCGCAGTGAGCTTGGCCACCTTATTGCGGACCACGCTCCTCAGATCATTGATCTTTTTCTTAATGCCAGCGGGGGTTCTCGTCTCCCCTCCCCCCGCCGCATTTATGTGATCTGTTATTTTGGCATAGATCCTCTTCCTTTGGGCCGGGGAGGTGTTCCGGCTATCAGGCCCATGTAGATATCTTCCATATTGTATGATATACCTGGCTAGGATTTGCTTTTCAACATGTGAAAAATTCAGCTTCCTGCGTTTGGGGGCCATCACAGACACCACCCAGCAACAAGAAGCCAAACAGGACAAACACACAAAAATACACACACAAGCAGACAGCTACTACAAAGTCAAATACAAACACACAAAAATACACACCAAACAAATACACAAAAATACACACAGACGCAGACAGCTACTACAAAGTCAAATACAAACACACAAAAACCAAACACAAAATCCAAGCAGAAAAAAAAAAAAAAAAAAAATTAGCAGAAACAATCAAACAAAAATTACACTTATCACAAACAAACAACAACTACTATCTACTACTCCTCCAACACTTCTCTATCAAACACAACTTACCAACAAACACTGACAAACTAAGAGCAGAAGCAAATTGCTCATGGAAGGGAACACAGGGAAATACTTTTGCAAATGAAGTGTGTTTGACTGGAGCTAGTTAAGCACAGTGCGATCCTCAAACTAAGTACACTTGGCCTTTTACCTATCTCACTGATTGCGCCAAGCAAAGTTCTGCACATGCGCAGTGAGCAGCAGATTCGTGCGCGCATGCGCAGTACGGCCGGACCTTCATTTGCATGGGGTCACGGCTCATTACAATGAAGCACGCCCACTTCCTTCCCACTTGCCATAACCCCGCCTTACGCCTCCGAATTTACGTTACGGCAGGCGCACTTTTGTGCGCAAATGCGCTGTGGATACGGCAATTACGACACCAACTTAGGGCGCCGTAACTTAAATGACATAAGTTAGAAAAAACTTATTTTGCGCCGCTGGCTGTGGATTTGGCCCTATAACTTTTAAACAAACCAATAAATATACACTTATTGGGATTTTATTTTACCAAAGATTTGTAACAGAATACATTTTGGCCTAAATTTATGAAGACATTTTATTTTTATTTTATTTTTAATTTGTTGGATATGTTTTATAGCAGAAAGTAAAAAAAAAATCCAAAATTTTTCATAATTAACCACTAAAGACCCGGACCTTTATGCAGGTAAATGCCCAGGCCAGTTTTTGCGATTCTGCACTGCGTCGCTTTAACTGCGACGTGGTTTCCAAACAAAATTGGCGTCCTTTTTTCCCCACAAATAGGGCTTTCTTTTGGTGATATTTGATCACCTCTGCAGTTTTTATTTTTTGCGCTATAAACAAAAATAGAGCGACAATTTTGCAAAAAATGCAATATTTTTTACTTTTTGCTATAATAAATATCCCCCAAAAATATATAAAGAATGGCACGGCTGGGCACAAGCACGTACCTGTACGTCCTCTTTAAGAGCCCAGCCGTGCCATTCTGCTGACGTATTTGTGCAGGAGGCGGTCCTTAAGTGGTTAAAAAAAAAAACAGTGGTGACCAAATGCCACCAAAATAAGACTCTTTTTGTGTGGGGAAACATTTCATTTGGGTACAGTGTTGCATAACTGCGCAGTTACCACTTAACCGGTTAACGCCCGCCGCATGTACATATACGTCCACAGAATGTCACGTACAGGCATATGGGCGTACATGTACGTCCCCGCCTTTCCGCGGGTCGGGGGTCTGATCGGGACCCTCCGGGCAATGCGGCGGTCGGTAACCCGCGGGGAGCGATCCGGGACGAGGGCGCGGCTATTCGTTTCTAGCCGCCCCCCCGCGATCGCTCCCCGGAGCTGAAGAACGGGGAGAGCCGTATGTAAACACGGCTTCCCCGTGCTTCACTGTGGTGGCTGCATCGATCGAGTGATCCCTTTTATAGGGAGACTCGATCGATGACATCAGACCTACAGCCACACCCCCCTACAGTTGTAAACAAACACTAGGTGAACCCTAACTCCTACAGCGCCCCCTGTGGTTAACTCCCAAACTGCATCTGTCATTTTCACAATAAACAATGCAATTTAAATGCATTTTTTGCTGTGAAAATGACAATGGTCCCAAAAATGTGTCAAAATTGTCCGAAGTGTCCGCCATTCTGTCGCAGTCACAAAAAAAATCGCTGATCGCCGCCATTAGTAGTAAAAAAAAAAAAATTATAAAAATGCAATAAAACTATCCCCTATTTTGTAAACGCTATAAATTTTGCGCAAACCAATCGATAAACGCTTATTGCGATTTTTTTTTACCAAAAATAGATAGAAGAATACGTATCGGCCTAAACTGAGGAAAAAAATAATTTTTATATATGTTTTTGGGGGATATTTATTATAGCAAAAAGTAAAAAATATTGAATTTTTTTCAAAATTTTCGCTCTATTTTTGTTTATAGCGCAAAAAATAAAAACCACAGAGGTGACCAAATACCACCAAAAGAAAGCTCTATTTGCTCAATTTTGTTTGAGAGCCACGTCGTACGACCGCGCAATTGTCTGTTAAAGCGACGCAGTGCTGAATCGCAAAACCTGGCCTGGGCATTTAGCTGCAAAATGGTCCGGGGCTTAAGTGGTTAAAGTAGCACAGTGCTAAATCGCAAAAAATCGCCTGGTCATGAAGGGGATAAAACCTTCCTGTGGTTAAAGTAAATCACTATGTCCTCTCCTGACTCTTTTGTTTTCCCACCAGAGACCCCAGAAGCCGTTCATTCTGCGCTCCCGAGGTTACTTTCTTATGACTGATTCCCCCTACAGGATTCAACCTGTCAATTTGTTGGCTCAAGAAACATATGTAAGTTTCCTAGTAGCGGTTTATGTTATGCAGGCATATCAATGGACTATTAGGTTATGTGTATATAAAAATATGGCGCAGCACTGCTGAATATTCAATACCTAATCAATCACAAAAGACAATAATAATATATAACTAGACATAATAAACATATACCGTGTTTCCCTGAAAATAAGCCCGGGTCTTATATTAATTATGCCAACAAAAGACACAGTAGGGCTTATTTTCGGGGTAGGTCTTACTATGTAATGTGATGTCTTCTCTCCCCCTCTCTCTCCCTGCCTGTCAGAAATCCCCAGTGTGAACTGAGTTAAAATGCTTGTAAAATCCTATAATCCACTCTATTACAGTATTATATAATGTACGTGTGTGTTTCTGTAATATAATTGTGCCAAATACCTTTGTTATAGAGCCGCTCTGTGCCTCTGTTAACCGCCGGAGCTCTCTTCCCCCGCAATTATATTAATTATAGGGCTTATTTTCAGGGTAGGGCTTATATTGCAGCCCTCCTGGAAAAAAAAGCTAGGTCTTATTTTCAGGGTAGGTCTTATTTTTAGGGAAACAGGGTAGATATGTAAACTAAAAGTCCTTCATAAATATATATTCCACCGCCGCACTCAAATCTTTTGCTGCTATGTACTGCTGATGGGAAAAGGTATTTAGCAGTTTATATTTACTAAAATAATTGCATTTCCATGTTCTGTGTACTGTGGAAGACCAGATATAGTGAATGCCGGGTCCTGGGTTTAGTAACACTTTAAGGCCCCGTACACACGACCGGATCTGTCCGCTGGGATTTATCCGCGGATCAGTTCCAGCGGACAGATCCGGTCGTGTGTAGGCCCGAGCGGACATTTTCCAGCGGATAAAAATCCAGCCGACGGATTTCCAGCGGATAAAAATTTCTTAGCATGCTAAGAAATCTATCCGCTGGAATCCTGTCCTTCGGACTTATCCGGTCGTCTGTACAGACTCACCGGATAAGTCCGCCCGATCCCCATTCCTCGCATGCGTCGAAGTGATTCGACGCATGCGTGGAAGTATTTACCTTCCAGGGTCGCGCACGTTGCCGCGTCATCGTCGTGTCGACGGCGCAGCCACGTCACCACGGATGTTTTCCGCAGGGATTTTGATCTGATGGTGTGTACAAGCCATCAGATCAAAATCCGGAGGAGGAATGTCCGCTGGAAACGGTCCGGCGGACCGTTTCCAGCGGATATCCTCTCGTCTGTACGAGGCCTAAGGCAGCACCGTGGCTTAGTGGTTAGCATTTTTGGCTTGCAGAACTCAGCTTGAAACCCATCATGGTAACACCTGCATGAGCTTTGCATTATTGCCCTGTGCTTGTGTGAGTTTCCTCTATGTACTCCTTCTGCACTTGAAAGACATGCTGGTAGGTTAATTGGTTCCCATCTGAATTGGCCATAATATGTGTGTGAATGTAAGTATGCAGATGAGATAGGTACCTTAGATTGGAAGCTTCTTGAGGGCGAGGACTGATACGATTGTGCAGAACTGTATCAAGGCTTTATAGAAATACCTGTAAATTAAACAAAAACAAAAAAAACACATTTAAAGCTCAGGGGTTAAGGACATGCTTCAGTAGTTGATTGTTTAGAATAATCAACTGTTCAAGCCTAATGCCCCGTACACCCAATCAGAATTCCCCTTTGGGATAAACTCCAATGGATATTTCTCACGGAATTCCGTTCAAGCCGTCTTGCATACACAACGTCACACCAAATTCTGACCGTCCAAAACACGGTGACGTACAACACTACGACGAGCTGAGAAAAATGAAGTTCAATGCTTCCGAGCATGCGTCGACTTGATTCTGAGCATGCATATTTTTTTCTCCGTCGGAGTTCCATACAGACGAACGGAATTTCCATTTCTCTTTCTAAGTCCATTGGAAATACAGATGAAAAAATTCCGTCTGACTTTTACCATCGGAAATTCCGATCGTGTGTACGCGGCATAAGACTATACATATCCTGCCAGGCTATTACAAGACCTGTTAGAACCCTCAAAATGTGTTGGTTTGTTTTTTTGACATTTTATAAGTTCTTTATGGTTGCTTAGAAAATTGGTCTGTTTTACGGTACTTTTTACATAAAGTGCTTCCTAAAGGCCTCTTTGTGTTGATGAGCTGCCAGCAAAAACCCTTGTATGCTTCAATATGACCTCTATATTGACTTTGAAATTGATCTACATTGGGATCCAGTGCTTCTTATCTCCATCTCTGACCTAATAACCATATTCGGCAAGGCAATGATGTGCCGGGCAGTAAACTGGAATTTGATTTCTAAACTTGACGCATCATAATTACTTTGTACTGCTTGACCTAATCAGACTAGTACAGAGTGAATTCTTTTTAGTTGCTATTGGTTACTGCCCTTGGCATGCTTTGCATCTTACAAAATGACCCCGTATTCCTGGCTTCTGCTTACTGCAGCTGTCTGGCCTTGTGTATATTCTGTCCCCTTGTATAAAACAGTTGGCTTTTCTTCCTCGTACAACTGTTCCTCTGTCTGACCCGACTTTCCCTTCAGATAGCATTCCACTCTCCCCAGCTGCTCTATTCCCTATTTGGGTGTCTACTATTTTCTTTATCGGTCCTCCAATTCATTGAGAAAGTGTGTGACAATTCTGACACTTGGGATCACCTATAGCAGGGGTCTACAAACAAGCAAAGGGCCAGTTTACTGTCCTTTTATCCTCTAGGTGGGCCGGACTGTGACCAGTGCGAGTAGAAAATGCCCCCCGCAACAGTGCCCTATCATTGGTTGTAATGGGAAGAATAGTGCCCTATTGTTATATCAATTGGAAACATAGGGCCAGATTCACGTAGGGCAGCGGCGGCGTAACGTATCCTAGATACGTTACACCACCACAATTTTTCATCGCAAGTGCCTGATTCACCAAGCACTTGCGATGAAAACCTACGCCGGCGCAAGGCGAGCCAATTTAAATGGGCGTGTGCCATTTAAATTAGGTGCGCTCCCGCACCGGACCTGCCGCGCATGCTCCGTTTCCGAACTCCCGCCGTGCATTGCGCGCCGTGACGTAATTTTTTTGAACGGCGACGCGCGAAGCGTAATTCCGTATTCCCGGACGGCTTACGCAAACGACGTTATTTTTTAAATTTCGACGCGGGAACGACGGCCATACTTTACACAGCAATACGATTGCTGTGTAAAGTTAAGGCACCAAAAAAACCGACTAACTTTGCGACGGGAAACTAGACTAGCGGCGACGTAGCGAACGCGAAAAAAACCGTCGGGGATCGCCGTAACTCCTAATTTGCATACCCGACGCTGGTTTACGACGCGAACTCCCCCCAGCGGCGGCCGCGGTATTGCATCTTAAGATCCGACAGTGTAAAACAATTACACCTGTCGGATCTTAAGGCTATCTATGCGTAACTGATTCTATGAATCAGTCGCATAGATAGAAACAGAGATACGACGGCGTATCAGGAGAAACGCCGTCGTATCTCATTTGTGAATCTGGCCCTTAGTGTCCCATTAATGGTATCAGTAGATGGAATGGTGCTCCATCATTGGTGTCAGTTGGTGGAATATGTCCCAAGGGTCAGATAAAGGCAGGCAAAGTGTCACATTCAGACCCCTGGCCACAGTTTGGAGACCACTGACCTATAGTATACATACTTTCACAGCCCTACTCAAACTTTAGTCATTAACATTCTGATTAAAGTGTTACTAAACCCAGGACCCTGCATTCACTATAGCTGGTCTCCCACACAGAACATGGAAATGCAATCGTTTTAGAGAAAAAATAAACTGCTAAATACCTTTTCCCATCAGCAGTATATAGCAGTCTTGTGACTTCTATCAGTGTCTGGTTAACCGCTTCAATACAAAACACTTTCACCCCCTTCCTGCCCAGGCCATTTTTCAGCTTTCAGCGCTGTCACACTTTAAATGACAATTGCGTGGTCATGCAACACACAGTACCAAAATACATTTTTAAATAATTTTCTTCACAATAATAGACCGAAAATGTTGTAGTTTCTGTCAGTACATTTTATAAATACCGTAAGTAATTTTTCTCCTTCACTAATAGGCTGCAATGATAGGCTGCACTGAAGGGCACTGATGGGAATTGATGGGCAGTACTGATGAGCAGGCACTAAAAGGCAGCACTAACTGGCACTACTAATGGGCATTGATTTGTGTCACTGATGGGCATGCATGGGCACTGATTGGCGGCACTGCTGCAGCTTTCCTGTAATCAGGGCACTGATGATCAGTGCCTGTTCTCTCCTGCAAGGAGATGCCGCTGATTGGCTCTCCTCGCCAGACACTCTGTCAGTGTGAGGCGAGGAGAGCCGATTTACAGCACTTCCGTGTTTACATGTGACCAGCTGTGATTAGACACAGCCGATGACAAGTAACACTTTAAATATTTTAGAAAAAAGGATACAAACATGCTATAAGCACACATAAGCATATAATATAAGGAAATAAGTAATATAAGATAAAATAAGTCACATGAACATCCAGAAAGATACACCAACATAGGCCTCCAGTAACGTCAGTTCAGAGTAGGTGGTCATAGCTCAACAATTGACGTGTGCCGACATATAATCAATACACCGTATATACTCGAGTATAAGCCAACCCAAATATAAGCCGAGGCACCTAATTTTACCACCAAAAAATGGGAAAACTTATTGACTCAAGTATAAGCCTTGTCCATGTGCATGCCTCACTGTGCCCATGCCTCATTGTGCCTCACTGTACCCATGCCTCACTGTGGGAGTATAGAGAAGGGGTGCCTAGCTTTGAAAAATCGGTGCTCCCCGGCCGTATGTCCCCCAAACAGCAAACTTTGCACACTTGTAGAGGAGAACTACATGTGGGGCTACATGTGTGCCAAGTTTGGGGTCCAGGGGACCTATGTCCGGTACCCAAAGTCCATGAGATCAGGTGCAAAAAGGTAACTCAAGTATAACCCGAGGGGGGCATTTTCAGCACAAAAAAAATGTGCTGAGAAACTCGCCTTATACTCGAGTATATACGGTACTTCAGAATTTAGTGCTCATTCCTATAGGTTCCCTAAACTACAATAAAGTTCTATTGTGCATTCATTACAACACATAATTGGATCACAAAGTGCATACACCATACTGTGATACCACTATCCACGCTAATAAATCACATCAATTATAATCCCATCAACTAAATTAAAGAGCTACAGAGCATAAATTGCAAAAAGTGCACCATTTAGGAGATATTTACTTGTGAAGCTGCCAGTAACATCACTGTGCCATTCCTTCAAAGCCCTGTGCTGTGAACAGTGGCTCCTACACGCATGTGCGGGAGTGATGTCATTGCGGCTCGGGCCGCTGCTCACCAACCCAGAAGAAAGGCCGGATGAAGATGGAAGCCTCATCAGCGCTGACAGCGAGCCGCTGGAGGGCTTAGTTTTGAAGTGAAAGTAAACCCTCCTATCGTTTTCAGCCAAGGAAGCTGCCATCTTGGCCTGTGTTTAATCTGCAACTGCCATGATGCTGCACATGTGATCAGTTATGAAAGCAGCCATTGGATGGTTTGACAGTTAGGTTGAGAGCACAAGCAAATGTGACAGCTAGCATTTCCGGCATGCCGGGAATGTTAACTGTTTTTTGAAACTATCAAATGGATGGGTTTACTTCCGCTTTAATGTAAGTTTCACATAATGTGCTAGTATGCTCATTATAACTTTGCATTGTGAAAAATAAAAACGTGGCTTACTACCGGTTTAATGGTCCACGGAACTCTGGTTGAGAAATACTTTGTTTCCTAATTTTACTATACTTTTTTTCATTTAGTTTCCCATCACATACAGGGGGGGGGGGCAGTTTATAGACCCCCCCCCCCCCAAAGAAAAACATTTATTCAAAATTAGTTCTGGCTATTATCAAAAACTGAAGACAAATTCCCCCCCCAAAAAAAAGAATTCTGCAGGCGGCAAAGGGCAAAGATTGTAGTAGAGATTCCGGAGCATTCGATTGGAAATCAGAATTTTATATTGAGGAAAGTTATATTTAATTATACAGCACTTACCAGTGAAAATTTGAGACAATACACAAAAATAAGCGAACAACTGTTATTAGCTTATTGCCATAAATAATTCAGTGCGGTTTATAAAGCCATAACAAGTTCCACGTTTGAGCAAATCTACTTAGTCACAAATAGGGCTGTTTGACATCATTCATGAAATTTCACAAATAACTTCATAGAACCTCCCGTCAGGCGCTCTTGTTTTGACCACACATGACAACCCGCATTTAGTATAATGGGGGAATTTTTCTAGACTCTCACATGCTTCTCTCCTGTCTTTCACCCCCCCCCCCCCACCCCTCAGGCTGAGACGGTGATTCAGTGGGTGACTCCGGACAGCCAGAAAGACATTCCTGTGTGGTGGATAATCCTGGGAGTATTCGGGGGGCTGCTAATCTTGGCTTTGTTTGTATTTGTCATGTGGAAGGTGAGTTGCAAAATGGCCGCCGCCATGTCAATTGGGTTCCCATTCCCATAGCAACCACTTAAGAAAAGAAAGATTTATTCTCTTAAACCTAACATATCATTTTCTGATTTTGCAGCTCGGATTTTTCATGAGAAGGCGACCACCGACAGACGAGGGGGAAGAGCTGACTGCGGACAAATAATGGATGACTGCTCTTCTAATTAACGGGTTAATTTTTTTTTTTTTTTACTACTTTCCATTAAAACAATAAATACGTAGAACGTTAAAGAGCATTTCTCATGTTTATTCTTTCAAAAGTTAGTTGAGAGCTTTGCATTTATTGAACAAGGCCTCGCATTTCAGTTGCCCAAAGGAAACTGTAGCATTTCAGCTGTCATTTTACACCGCGGATTAAGAAGTGAGACATCTGATTGGTTCATGTGCGTTCTTTTTGCCTGCAGGTAATTGAGCAAATGTCTCAAATAAACATGTGATCAGTCTATGGGCATTCAAGTATTTACATATTATTAATACCCATTGCATGAGCTTTAAAACAATCCCTCAATGACCTCTGTGGCTGACAACACTCTGGAGCAATTCATCCTCAAACTCCACAGTGACGTCCTTCAAGTTGTTCCCTCAGTAGCTAGCTCAGTGAAAGGAAACCCCTCCAGTGAGGGAATCCCTGTTTGTTTCCCTGTTGGAAGATTTCCCCTCTATTACTTGACCAGTGTAGCTCAGATGTCCCCAACCTTCTTTGAAGTCTGCCCGACTATTAATATTACCTATATTAATGAGACCACATCTGAAATGAAGTACAATATAATGTATTACCCTATCTTTGTATGATGTGAAAGATGACGCCGAATAGATATGCAACATGTCACGCTTTAAAATTGCGCACACTCGTCGAATCGCAACAAACGATGGTACTAAATCTCTATAGGAGACGCTTTAAACATCTTTACAGGTTACTTGTTTAGAATTACAGAGGAGGTCTAGCGCTAGAATTTTTTGATCTTGCTCTAACATACACAAATACCACTTACATATGCGTGCACAACTTATGTATGAGTTCACTTTGCCCTCGCGCACAGAGGGATGGGGCGCTTTAAAAAAAAATCGTATTAATTTTACTTTTTATTTTTACACTGTCCCTTCAATTTTATTTATTTATTTTTTTATCACTTTTATGCCTATTACAGGGAATGTTACTTAGAGAAGTGACCGCAGAAAAAGACAGAGTAGTTCGAGTGTGACATTTTTTTTGTTTTAATTTTTTCCGTTAACTTTATTGTCCGACTATAGATCTATGTTTGTCCCAACCATGTTTAAAGCCATTTATTGTTGACTGTCTCATACTACCTCTGCTGGAAGTTTGATTAATTTTGAACTTTCCTCCAGTTAGTTTGAAGTCATATCCCCGTGTTCCTGATTTTGGGGTAGATTCAAATTGCCCGGCGTAAATTTCTGCGGGCGTAGCGTATCTCAGATACGCTACGCCGCCGTAACTTAGTGAGGCAGATTCTGTATTCAGAAAGAACCTGCGCCCTAAGTTAAGGCGGCGTAGCGTATGTGGTCCGGCGTAAGCCCGCGGAATTCAAATGATCCATGTAGTGGGCGTGTTGTATGGTAATGAAGGCTGACCCCACGTTATTGATGTTTTTGACTAACGGCGCATGCGCCGTCCGTGAACGTAACCCAGTGCGCATGCTCCAAATTAACCCGCAAAAAGCCAATGCTTTCGATGTGAACGTAAATTACGCACAGCCCTATTCGCGAACGACTTACGCAAACGACGTAATCGACGGATAATTCGACGCTGGCCCGACGTCCATACTTAACATAGGATACGCCTCATATAGCAGGGGTAACTGTACGCTGGAAAAAGCCCAACGTAAACGCCGTAAAAAAAATGCGCCGGGCGGACGAACATTTCTGAATCGGCGTATCTACCTAATTTGCATATTCCTCGCGTAAATCGACGGAAGCGCCACCTAGCGGCCAGCGTAAATATGCAACTAAGATACGACGGCGTAAGAGACTTACGCCAGTCGAATCTTAGCAAAATTCCAGCGTATCTTGCTTTCTGAATACAGAAAAAAGATACGCCGGAGCATCCTAGAAGTTACGCAGCGTATCAATAGAACGGCTCTCCTGAACCTTACTCACTCCCTTGATGTATTTAAAGGCTTCAATCATGTCTCTCCTTTCCCTTCTTTCCTCCAAACAACATCTCTTGTAATAGAAATATGGATGACAGGTTCTCTTTATGGGGACAAAGAGACCCTATATTTTCTTTACCTTTAAAAGAAAAAGATCTTTTGCTTAAAATATAAAAAATTATTTACTTCCAGCCTGAACCAGAAGTGACGTCATGGTGTCGCTCCGGTCCCCCAAGTCCAAAGAGGTGATCAAAGAGTGTCTACTCTTTGGTCGCCTAAGGGAGCAGCCGACTGCACCATCAGATTGCTTCTCGGGCGAACCGGCAGAAACGTTAGGGCCAAGAAACACCGGCGAGCAGTGAGAGGGGGGGCACAAGTCCCCTCCCCCCTGCTTCTGAAAGTGTTACGTATTGTGGTCGGCAAGGAATATAAATTGGGAATATAGGGCCAGATTCACAGAGCAGATACGACGGCGTATCTCCTGATACGCCGTCGTATCTGTTGTTCTATCTATGCGACTGATTCATAGAATCAGTTACGCATAGATAGCCATAAGATCCGACAGGTGTAATTGTTTTTAGATATGTGCATTCCCGTTCGTACGAATGTTATTTTTGTACGAAAATGTTCATTTTCGTACCCTCAGAATAATGTGTACATACGAAAAAATTAAAGCACCAAAATACGAAAACGACGGGATTACGAATGAGCCGCATAACGAACAACCGCAAATACGAACGAACGATCCGACGAAAATACGACAAAACGAAAATGGCAAAAGAACGAAAATGACATCTATAACAAAAGATTTGCATTCTGTATCCTGTTTGAATCCCCTCTCTGCTCGTATCCTCAGCCGTATGTTCACACGACATCCACAACAAAAGATTTGCATTCTGTATTTTGTTTGAATCCCCTCTCTGCTCGTATCCTCAGCCGTATGTTCACACGACATCCACAACAAAAGATTTGCACTCTGTATCCTGTTTGAATCCCTTCTCTGTTCGCACCCTCAGTCGTATGCTCATATGACATCCACAAGAAAAGACCCGCACTCTGCATTTTGTTTGAATACTTTCCCTGTCCACATCCCCAGTCGCATGCTCACACGACATCCACAACAAAAGACCCGCACCCTGTATTTTGAATTCCTTCTTTCTGTTCGTATTTTGGATTCAACAGAATGCAAATCTTTTGCCACAGGTGTCACGACCGAAAACACCAAAAGAAAAAGGACCCAAAACACAGAATGCAAATCCCTTGCCACAGATGTAATTTTCGTTTTTTTGAATGGGCAGTGAGTGTAGTTAGTAAAGCAGCTTCTCTTTTGTGCTGAGTAGTACAGTAAAGCCAAATAAACTTTTCTGTGGATTTTCATCTGAAGGGAGATCAGTTGGCCAGACTTTTGAACCCAAAAATGGTTTTCTGATGGAGTTTAAAAACAAACAAATTTTCTGAGAACGAACGGAAAACGATCGTTTTTATGTTTGTTGTTAAAAAAGTCTCACCAAGTGTATGGGGCTTAACAATAGTTAATATGGATGAGCCGCGTGTTGAAAGTGCCACGAATCCCGCGATATATTTACGAAAGTACAAAATGACGAAAATCCTTTTTCTGTTCGTATCTTCAGTCGCATGCCCACATGACATCCACAACAAATTGTCATAGATGTCACACGAACACACGACCGAAAACACGAACAGAAAAAGGAATCCAAAACACAGAATGCAAATCATTGACGAAAATTCACGAAAATTATTGTCTAACAAGTAACAAACATGAATTAAACAGAATAACGAACCATCCCGCATGTACGAAAATAAAACGGTAACGAAAATACGAAACGGTCGGAATACAAAAAAATCTCGTCGTACGAAAAACGAACGGGAACGAACAGGAAAACGGGCGTCTTACGAAAAACTAACGGAAACGAACCTACGGAACGATACGAAACGGAACAAAAAAAAACGAATTTTTTTTCTGTGCACATGTCTAATTGTTTTACACTGTCGGATCTTAAGATGCAATACCGCAGCCGCCGCTGGGGGGAGTTTGCGTCGTAAACCAGCGTCAGGTATGCAAATTAGGAGTTACGGCGATCCACGACGGTTGTTCGCTATGTCGCCGCTAGTCTAGTTTCCCGTCGCAAAGTTAGTCGTTTTTTTTGGTGCCTTAACTTTACACAGCAATCGTATTTCTGTCTAAAGTATGGCCGTCGTTCCCGCGTCGAAATTTAAAAATGAACGTCGTTTGCGTAAGCCGTCCGGGAATACGGAATTACGCTACGCGCGTCGCCGTTAGAAAAAATTACGTCACGGCACGCAAAGCACGACGGGAGTTCGGAAACGGAGCATGCGCGGTAGGTCCGGCGCGGGAGTGCACCTAATTTAAATGGCACACGCCCATTTGAATTGGCCCGCCTTGCGCCGGAGGCTGCCGGCGTAGGTTTTCATCGCAAGTGCTTGGTGAATCGGGAACTTGCGATGAAAAATTGCGGCGGTGTAACGTATCTACGATACGTTACGCCGCCGCTCTTCTATGTGAATCTGGCCCATAGATTGTATTAATACTAATTCAGCATATGTATGTTATATTGTAGCCCTGATGAAGGGGGAGGGATTCCCGAAATGTCTTGGCTTTTTAACCACTTAAGGACCGCCTCCTGCACATATACATCGGCAGAATGGCACGGCTGGGCACAAGCACGTACAGGTACGTCCTCTTTAAGTGCCCAGCCATGGGTCGCGGGCGTGCGCCCGCGACCCAGTCCGAAGCTCCGTGACCGCGGGACCCGCAGACCCGATCGCCGCTAGAGTCCCGCAATCGGTCCCCGGAGCTGAAGAACGGGGAGAGCTGTGTGTAAACACAGCTTCCCCGTTCTTCACTGTGGCGCCGTCATTGATCGTGTGTTCCCCTTAACCCCTTCAGCGCCCCCTTGTGGTTAACTCCCAAACTGCAATTGTCATTTTTACAATAAACAATGCATTTTCAATGCATTTTTTGCTGTGAAAATGACAATGGTCCCAAAAAGGTGTCAAAATTGTCCGAAGTGTCCACCATAATGTCGCAGTCACGAAAAAAATCGCTGATCGCCGCCATTAGTAGTAAAACATTTTTTTAATAAAAATGCAATGAAACTATCCCCTATTTTGTAAACGCTATAAATTTTGCGCAAACCAATCGATAAACGCTTATTGCGATTTTTTTTTACCAAAAATAGGTAGAAGAATACGCATCGGCCTAAATTGAGGGAATTTTTTTTTTTTATATATATTTTTGGGGGATATTTAATATAGCAAAAAGTAAAAAAATTTGCATTTTTTTTTTAAATTGTCGCTCTATTTTTGTTTATAGCGCAAAAAATAAAAACCGCAGAGGTGATCCAACACCACGAAAAGAAAGATCTATTTGTGGGAAAAAGAGGACGCCAATTTTGTTTGGGAGCCACGTCGCAAAACAGCGACACAGTGCCGAATCGCAAAAACTGGCCAGGTCCTTTAGCTGCCTAAAGGTCCGGGTCTTAAGTGGTTGATAGGTACTGTAAAACAATCAAAAGGGACTTTAAACCAGAACTTAACCCAAAATGGGAGTTCTGCCTCCTCTCCCTCTCTCCTCTTCAACTTTTGGCACTTTATTTTTTTTGGGGGGGCGAGTACCTGGTTTTGACAGGTACCCGCTCCCACTTTTGCCAAATCGCCTATGCGATCCGTGTGGAAGTTAGCCCCCCTCTTTTCTCACAGCCTTTTGGGACACATTATCAGTCCCAGAAGGTTGCAGGACCATTCACTAAGTGCAGTGTGGCTTGTGCATGTGCAGTGGGAAGCTGGCTGTGAAGCCACAAGGTGTCACACCCGGTTTCTCACACTAAACATGCTGGAGCGGGGTCCTAAAGAACAGAGAAGAACTGGCCTGGGTGAGGACAGCGCTGGATCTCTGGACAGGTAAGTGTCCTTTTAATAAATAATTGAATAAAGATCAGCACCTACAGTATTTATAATTGCAGATTATTTTTTCTATGGTGAAGACCCTTTCACAATTGTTTGGTACTCTCGATCCTGTTTTTCTGATAGCAAAAAAAAAAATATCGTCAAGTGATATAACCCTTCTATATGGTCTAAAAAAATAAACGTTTTTGCTAGAGATACCCTTTAACTACAGGGGCCAATGTCTATAATTACTTTTTGTGTTCCCATTTTGCAGATACGGTTAATTGCTACATGTGGTTCCAGGACAGGGCAGTTTGAAGGAATTTGGGGGCCCCAAGCAAAATGGACATGGAGGCCACTATTCCTCCCTTCCCCTCCCTATGTTCTTCTTACTCCCCTCCCTGTGTCCTTCTTATTCCCCTCCCCCTCCCTGTGTCCTTCTTACTCCCCTCCCACCCTCCCTGTGTCATTCTTACTCCCCTCCCACCCTCCCTGTGTCATTCTTACTCCCCTCCTCCTCACCGTGTCCTTACTCACCTCCCCCTCCCTGTGTCCTTCCTACTCCCCTCCTTCCTATGTTTTTTTTACTCCCCCCTCCCTATGTTTTTTTACTCCCCCCATGTTTTTTTTACTCCCCCCCGGCCCCCCTGTGTTCTTTGTACTCCCCCCAGGCCCCCTCTCCCTACCGGGTCCGTACCGCGCGGCAGGAGATTCCGTTTCCTGTTCCCGGCCTGACTGACAGGAAGTGTGCACTTCCTGTCAGTCCGACCGGGAACAGGAAACTGAATCTCCTATAACGCGTGGTACCCGGCTGAAGTCCGGACTGACAGGACGAAGGAAGAGGAGCTCAGCCACACTACAGAGAAGGGGAAGTGACGACTTGAGACAGCAGTGCTGCAGGCTCTCTATAGAGCTCTCAGGCGGCTGTAGGAAGCGCGGCAAGGGTGGCAAGCAAGGGCCCTGCTTGGGGCCCCAGGCCAGCTCGGGGCCCCAAGTAATTGTTTGGTTTGCCTGCCTTGTAGCAACGGGCCTGTTCCAGGAATATGTAAATTGCTTTCAAACATACTTTACATACATTATTTGTAATTGATGAGTACTAATGGATGGAATATTGCTGTAAATGGCATTGTGAAGAGCCCACCGAACCGCTTGCATGTCATCTAAAATTGAATGAAGTTTGAAGACGTTTAGCCTCGGCTCACGGGGGAGTCTATTAAAGGTGATCTGGGGCCAAAAATTGCTTCCTACCCAGAGGCATCCCAAAGAAATGCTAACAATGACACACTGTACAGAAAGGTTTGATCTAAAAAAAGCATTAGTATGTTAAAAAGGAGGGTAAAAAATAAATAAAATATAAGTGTAGCACTACCCCCGAAGGAGCTGCTGGTTAGTTTTGGGTCTACACTCTGCCTATCAACCCCAGAGTTTGGCTCAAACCCTCCCTTGGCACATCCAGCATCCTCTAGCTCTTCCCTGAGATTTGCGATCTCTGGACTGCCCAATTAAAGCAGAGGTTCCCCCTCCTCACATTTGGCACCTTTCAGGGGGGAGGGGGGTGCAGATACCTGTCTAAGACAGGTATTTGCACCAATTCCTGGTTCTGACTCCCACGGCAGTCCGGCCCCCCTACGTCATCCCCCCCCCGCTGTCTTCTGGGAAACACTGGGCTGGATTCAAGTAGATTTGCGTTTTTTTTACGGAGGCGCAGGGCAACGTTTTTGCCCTGCGCCCCCGCAAATTTACTGCGCTGCCCTTGATTCACGCAGCAGTAGCTCCGTAAATTGCGTGGGCGCGCCGGCAAAATGCCCGGCGTAAGCGCGCGCAATTTAAATCATCCCGTAGGGGGCGGGAATCATTTAAATTAGGCGCGTTCCCGCGCCGATCGTAGAGCGCATGCTCCGTCAGGAAACTTTCTCGACGTGCATTGCGGCAAATGACGTCGCAAGGACGTCATTTGCTTCAAAGTGAACGTGACTGGCGTCCAGCGCCATTCACGAATCACTTACGCAAACTACGTAAATTTGAAATTTCGCGACGCGGGAACGACGGGTATACGCAACATTGGCTGCCCCTGCTAATAGCAGGGGCAGCCTTACGCGAAAACCGCCGTACGGAAACGACGTAAACTGCGTACGCAGGGCTCGGGTAACGTTGTGAATCGGCGTTAGTATGCAATTTGCATACTATACGCTGAGCACAACGGGAACGCCACCTAGCGGCCATCGCAAGAATGCAGCCTAAGATATGCGGGCATAAGAGCCTTATGCCGCGCATATCTTAGGCTGCAGTCGGCGTAACGAGGTTCCTGAATCAGGAGCATTCGTTACGCCGGGGCAAGTAAGCAATTGCGCTGTGTAACTATGGTTACACAGGCGCAATTGCTTCTTGAATCCAGCCCACTGTTCCCAGCAGAGATCGGGGACCTCGCGCATGCGCAGTAGGGAACCGGCCAATGAAGCCGCAAGGGTTCACTTTCTGATTCCCTTACCCAGGATGGCGGCGGAAGCAGCCGAGGACCGAGCGATTGCTCAGCCTCGTCTGCTGACATGGCGGGCGCGCTGGACAGGTAAGTGTCCATTTTTAAAAAAAATGCAGCTGCAGTATTTGTAGCTGCTGGCGGAACCTCCGCTTTAAACATTTACATTTTATTTTTTTCAGTTATGGAGATATGGGTTCAGCTTCAAATGAAAGTTCTTGTGTTGCACTAGTTTTGGTGGGTGTAATTTTTTTTTTGGGGGGGGGGGGCAGCATTTCATTCTTGGTACCAGGCAGCACAATGTCTTGGGCCGGCACTGCCATCCTCTCCTTCTGGGAATCTCACTTCTCTGGCTGTCAAGTTAATGCTAAAGTTTCAGAGCTGTGATAATGAATTATAAAAAATATTTGATGCACATTCCCAGCATGAGTGTTCTGTAACCCAAAAGTATTATAGCCAGACACAGCCAGGCAATTAGTATTTTTCATAAGGACGTCAATAATCTTGGTTCCCATACTTTTCATAAAACAGACTTCTAAGAGGTTTAGTAGTTATACAAGAGTGCCATCTACAGGAATATATTGTGTATGACAGCCCTTGAAAAAAAAAAAAAAAATCTTCTAGCGAACACAATAGCGCTGTAAAATATCTTCTGTATTTGAAGCAGAATTAAAACAGCACTATTGTCAATGATTTTTCTAATCCAGCTTATGCACTTTCAGAAACCACCCACCCAGTGCTTTAAGTGGGCCAAAAGAGGTGCCAGTACTCTATTAGGCGCCAGGGAGGAGGAGCCGGAGGAGGGTGAGTGACGGGGCCGGGGGCCGGGAGCCGGGAGGAGGGAGCAGGAAGTTTTAGCGCCGCGGCCGCTGCTGCTCTGCATACAAGGGCCTGATACTAGTATCAGGCCCTTGTATGCTGCAGCTAGAGTATAGCCAGCCCAGTCCAGCACTGAATATGATGATCATCATATTCCTGGCCTGGGGCCATGGGTGTAGGAACCCTTTACAAATTTGGGGGGGGACAGCATTTTTACTCGCCAGGTATATTCGTATCTCAAGCCAATAAATCAAACTATTAAAGCAATCCAGAGAGGGTAATGCAAAGAGCAATATCCAGCAATAAAAAAATAAACCATCATAGCATTAGTAAAAATAAACCGACATATAGCATTAGTAAAAACCAATGAATCAAGCAATGCTATGCTGAAATGTTAGTTGATTTTTACTGATGTCCTCCTGATAGTATCAGTAAAACTCAACTGACACATGGCATCAGTAAAAATCAACCGGTATAGCAAAAACCAACCCACATGGCATCAGTAAAAATTAACCCACATGGCATCAGTAAAAATTAACCCACATGGCATCAGTAAAAATTAACCCACATGGCATCAGTAAAAATCAACCCACATGGCATTAGTAAAAATCAACCCACATGGCATAAATAAAAATTAACCCACATGGCATCAGTAAAAATGGTGGCACAGTGGCTGCGTATGATGGGCACAGTGGCGACAATTGATGGGCACAGTGGCTGTGTGTGATTGGCACAGTGGATGCGTTTGGGCACAGTGGCGACAATTGATGGGCACAGTGGCGACAATTGATGGGCACAGTGGCTGCATGTGATGGCACAGTGGCTGCGTGTGATGGCACAGTGGCTGCGTGTGATGGCACAGTGGCTGCGTGTGATGAGCACAGTGGTGACAATTGATGGGCACAGTGGCTGCGTTTGATGGGCACAGTGACTGCGTGTGATGGCACAGTGGCTGCGTGTGATGGCACAGTGGCTGCGTGTGATGGCACAGTGGCTGCGTGTGATGGGCACAGTGGCGACAATTGATGGGCACAGTGGCTACTACGTTTGATGGGCACAGTGGCTGCATATGATGGCACAGTGACTGCGTTTGGTGGCACAGTGAGGCTGCAATTAATGTTTTTTTTTTCTTTAGTCAGAGAAGGCAAGCTCAAAATAACAAACATTTTTTTAAACTGCTATTTTTTATTAAAAAAATTATGGTCACCTCAGGCTGAATTATGGTCACCTCTTTTTGCAAAAAAATGTTTGTTATTTTGAGCTTGCCTTCTCTGACTAAAGAAAAAAACAAAAAAACATTGAGGTCCTCAGCTCCGTCCAACACCCCCCCCCCTCCCCTCCCCAATACACAATACTTTCTTACTTTTTGCAGAGTTTTTACTGTATACAGTAAGGCAGGCCAGGCCCAGGCGCAGCAGCAGGCTCCTCGTGAGTCACGACTTGTTCTCTGACTGGCGCCGACAGTCACTCTCGCTCCCTCCTCCCCTCTCACCTCCGGCCGCCGGCGTGACGTCACGCGGCGCACGTCGGTGGATTGAACCAAATCAATCCTCCATGGGGGGGCGAGAAGACGCACAGGAGGAACGGGAGCCAGCCAGGAGCGCACGCAGCAGCCAGTGAGTCGGCGCCAGCGGGCATACAGTTTAGTGACTGCGCTGTCACATCTGGGGGGGATTTTACCATACCCGTCCCCCCCGCATTATTTCCTGGGGGGGATGCGTCCCCTCCGTCCCCCCCGGTTCCTACGCCCGTGCCTGGGGCTGCGTTCCGGTACGGGAAACCCACGTACTGGGCGCACCGAGAGGTGCTGGTACTCTCCAGGGCCATTTTTGGAAGTGGCGGTACTGAGTACCGCCGCGTTCCGGCCCAGTTAAAGCACTGCACCCACCCACAGAAAACACACTTTAAACCCTAATGGTGGACATACACGCTTTGGTAAATGATCAATTTATTTTCTGATTGATCTCCTTTAATAGGAATAATTGATCTATAAATGACAAACCATTCAACACCCATTCAATCAATAGAAAACATTTGGGGAAGTGGATTTTAATTAAAAGGATACATTGTAGGGTTGTCCCGATACCACTTTTTTAATACCGAGTACAAGTACCGATACTTTTTTTCAAGGACTCACCGATACCGATTACCGATACTTTTTTTTATGTCGTGTCAGTATTTTTTTTTTTTTTTTTTTACACTTCCTGGTTCCCTCACCGAGGATAGGGGTGGGCAGCAGAGTGACGAGCAATCGCTCGTCCTCTGCTGCGGACGGCGCTGGTCTCCAGGACAGGTAAGTGTGTCGATATTAAAAGTCAGCAGCTGCAGTATTTGTAGCTGCTGACTTTTAATATTTTTTTTTTTAGCGGACATCCGCTTTAAGGGAACTAACCCTATAAGAGAACAGCGCCACTGTTTCTACTTCCCCAATTTTCTCAATCATTTACTATACTATACCGACCACTACACTACACCTACCGCTATACTGACCACTACACTACACCAACCACTACACTACACCGACCACTATATTATACCGACCACTACACTATACCGACCACTACACGATACCGACCACTACACGATACCGACCACTATATTATACCGACCACTACACTATACCGACCACTACACGATACCGACCACTACACGATACCGACCACTACACGATACCGACCACTACACGATACCGACCACTACACGATACCGACCACTACACTACACCGACCACTACACTATACCGACCACTACACGATACCGACCACTACACGATACCGACCACTACACTATACCGACCACTACACGATACCGACCACTACACTACACTACACTACACCGACCACTACACTATACCGACCACTACACGATACCGACCACTACACTACACTACACTATACCGACCACTACACTATACCGACCACTACACTATACCGACCACTACAAGATACCGACCACTACACTACACGATACCGACCACTACACTACACCGATCACTACACTATACCGACCACTACAAGATACCGACCACTACACTACACTATACCGACCACTACACTATACCGACCACTACACTATACCGACCACTAGGGCTGGGGGAAAAAAATCGATTTGAATCCTGAATCGAGTTGCAAGGTCAAATTGATTCAGGTTTTCACATTTTTTTAGATTTTTTTTTTTTTTCACCAGGACTGGTGCCGACACCGCACCGGTTCTAAAGGGAGCTGCGGGCAGGAGTTTTTAGGCGAGGCCGCAGCTTTGGCTTAATCCACAAAGGCCGGACGCCGCAGACTAGGCGGAAGCCGCGGCCTCCCCTAAAAACTCCTGCCCGCAGCTCCTCGGGACCAGCGCAGTGTCCATCAAAAAAAAAAAAAAACTCGATTTGAATCGTAAATCTATTTTTTTATTAAAAAAAGAATAAAAAATATCGCAGATTTTTTTGGGGGGGGGGGGGGGATCGCCCAGCCCTACTGACCACTACACTATACTGACCACTATGGAAGGGGGGGGGGGGGATCGATTTGAATCCTAAATCGAGTTGCAAGGTCAAATTGGTCAAATCAGGTTTTCAATTATTTTTTTTATTTATTTATTTTTTTTTTCACCAGGACCGGTGCCAATACCGGAGCTGCGGGCAGGAGTTTTGAGGCGAGGCCGCGGCCTAGTGCGCGAGGCCGGACGCCGTGGACTAGGCCGAATCCGTGGCCTCGCCTAAAAAGTCCTGCCCTCAGCTCCTCAGGACCGGCGCGGTGTCCATAAAAAAATAAATTAAAAAATTTGAATCATAAATCAAGTTTTTTGGGGTGGAACATCGAGCAGCCCTACTGACCACTACATTATACTGACCACTACACTGTACTGTATTGACCACTACACTATACCGACCACTACACTGACCACTGTACCGACCACTACACTATACTGACCACTAGGGCTGGGGGAAAAAATCGATTTGAATCCTGAATCGAGTTGCAAGGTCAAATCGATTCAGGTTTTCAAAAAAAAAAATATATTTTTTTTTACCAGGATCGGTGCAGACACCGCGCCGGTCCTGAGGAGCTACGGGCAGGAGTTTTTAGGCGAGGCCGTGGCATCGGCTTAGTCCGCAAGGCCGGATGCCGCGGACTAGGCTGAAGCTGCTGCCTTGCCTAAAAACTCCTCCTCGCAGCTCCTCAGGACCGGCGCGGTGTCCATAAAAAAAAAAAAAACTTGATTTGAATCGTAAATCGAGTTTTTTATGAAAAAAAATTGCAGATTTTTTTTGGGGGGGGGGGGGGTTGAATCGCCCAGCCCTACTGACTACTACACTATACTGACCACTACACTACACTATACTGGCCACTGCACTGCACTATACCGGCCACTGCACTATATACCCACCACTACACTGCATGATTCTAGCTGCTCTTCTACTCTCTCTTTTTCTCTCTCTGGCTGGCTGCTCCGTCTCCTCAGACCGATCACGAAACAAGTCTTACCTTCTTTTCTTTGGAGGAGAGGAGGAGAAGAAGCGGCGGTTCAAAATCTAAATTTTCTGTGTCTCCCGCGCTTCACCATGTTCAGACTCCGGCAACCTGTGATTGGGCGTATGGTGTCATGTGCGGCGGCGGCGGGGCTGGCCTGTTAACGATGGCGGTTTCTCTTGAAGTCCCGCCTTCGCCCAATCACAGGGTGCAGGAGACTGAACATGGGCGGAGGCGGGACTCCAGGATCTACCTCGATCGTGGACAGGCCAGCCCCGCCGCCGCACATGACCCCATACGCCCAATCAATCACAGCATGGCGCCTGACACTGAACATGACAGTACATTTAGGAGGAGGCGCAGTCACTGTGACACTACATATAGCAATATGCATTTAAAAAAAAATGGGCCGGATTCAGGTAGAGCGGCGTATATTTGAGCGGGCGTATCGCAGCTCATATGCGCTACGCCGACGTAACATAGAGAGGCAAGACCAGTATTCACAAAGCACTTGCTCCCTAAGTTACGGCGGCGTAGCGTAAATGGGCCGGCGTAAGCCCGCCTAATTCAAAGTAGGCAGGTAGTGGGCGTGTTGTATTAAAATGAATCGTGACCCCATGTAAATGAAGCGCCAAACGAATGGCGCATGCGCGCGCATGCTCAGAATTGTGTTGAATTTACGCCCTAAGATACGACGGCTCAATGGCAACGACGTGAACGTAACCTACGCCCAGCCCCATTCACGTACGACTTACGTAAACGATGTAAAATCCGACGGCTGTTCCGTCGTCCATACCTTTGCATTGGCTACGCCTCCTATTTGGTGGTTTATCTTTACACCGGATGTACGCCTTACGTAAACGGCGTATACTCATGCGACGGGCGCAAGTACGTTCGTGAATCGCCGTATCTTGGTCATTTGCATATTCGACGCGTAAATCAATGGAAGCGCCCCTTGCGGCCAGCGTAAATATGCGCCCAAGATACGACGGCGTAGGAGACTTACGTAGGTCGGATGCAGCCAGATTTCAGGCGTATCTTATTACAAGAATAAGGCGCATAGATACGACGGCGCATCCATGGACTTACGTGGCGTATCAGTAGATACGTTGGCGTAAGTCTTTGTGAATCCGGGCCTGTATTGCCTTATTTTGGGTCAGAAAGGATTATTTTTCCACATTTCAGACACGGTTGGCTAAAAATGTCTCCAGGAGGTTTTCTTCACCTTTCTCTGGATCTACAGACCAGTGAATCCTCACTGTGAGAATGTGGTCCTCAAACCGGTCCATGGAGGATGAGAGGCCTGCAGGTGGGTAAAGGAGGTCTGCAGGACTGGAGCACTTTACTGTCACATGACCACCCTGTCCTGAGAACAAGCCCAAGTGACAGACTTGCTGAAAAAAAGCTTACCTGTGTCTATAGAGTTGCTCCCTTATAAGCCTCTAGTAAGGGAGATCCAGCAGCATTGTGTGCCAAGGCAGAAGAGATTCCATAGAGACAAGGGAAAGGCTCTCCTTGGTAATTCTGCTGTAGGCAATGATTAACCCCTCTGCCCAAATAGGTGCCACCACGGGCAACCCAACGCACCATAATCTCCTGTACTATTTCCATGGATCGCAGAATCTGGTGAGCTTTAACCACTTCCATACCGCCCCTATTCTGGCACGTCTCTGTAAAAATCATCGGGCCAGATTCACAGTGAGAGTACGCCGGCGTATCTACTGATACTCCGGCGTACTTTCAAATTTGCCACGTCGTATCTTTATTTTGAATTCTCAAACAAAGATACGACGGCATTTGGCTAAGATCCGACAGGCGTACGGCTTCGTACGCCTTCGGATCTTAGGATGCAATACTTTGGCGCCCGCTGGGTGGAGTTCGCGTCGTTTTCCGCGTCGGGTATGCTAATTAGCTGTTTACGGCGATCCACGAAGGTACGCGCGGTCGTCGCATTCTCTTACGTCGTCGCTAGTCGGCTTTTCCCATCGTAAAGTTGCGAGTGCTATTTCAATGGCTTATATTTAGACTAGCCATGTTAAAGTATGGCCGTCGTTCCCGCGTAGAATTTGAATATTTTTTTTTTTTTTGCTTAAGTCCTCCGGGAATAGGAAAGGACGTAACGCACGTCGCCGTTCAAAAAATTACGTCGGAGCGACGTCATTTCGCGCAAAGCACTGCAGGAAATTTGAAAACGGAGCATGCGCAGTACGTTCGGCGTGGGAACGCGCCTAATTTAAATGATACACGCCCCATTTGAATTAGGCGGGCTTGCGCCGGACGGCTTTACGCTACGCCACCGCAAGTTTACAGGCAAGTGCTTTGTGAATCAAGCACTTGCGCTGAAAACTTGCGGCGGTGTAACGTAAATGGGATACATTACGCCGTCGGATTTGTACATGAATCTGGCCCCTCATTTTTTTGCTAGAAAATTATTCAGAACCCCCAAACATTATATATATATAGAGACTGTGAGGCTTCATTGTGTCTCCGACTTTGTGGTTTCTCGTAGCAGTGACACCTTCGCTGAAATCAGGAGATGGGGTCTCTCTTCCAGCCCCTCCCACCTTACAATCCTCACCAGTCAGCTGACCTCTAGTCTCTGCCCCTCAGCCATACCGTGAACTGAATGGGCAGCTGCGAAGAGGCTGAGTAGGTGGGCGCAGGCTCTAGGAACTGCTGGGCGGCCGCAAAAAAGGCTGGGAGAGCGGTGTGGGCTTCAGGAACAGCCCAGGATTTGGTGACCCCTGGAAAATCACCATTCGACCCCTAGGTTGAGAACCACTGCCCTAGGGAATATAGTGGCGGCCATTGCAACTTTTTATCTCGCACGGTATTTGCGCAATCATTTTTCAAACGCCTTTTTTTTTTTGGAAAGAAAAAAAAACGGTTTCATGAATTAAAAAAATAACAAAACAGTAAAGTTAGACCAATTATTTTTTTGTATAATGTGAAAGATGTTGTTACGCAGAGTAAATACATACCTAATTTGTCACGCTTTAAAATTGCGCACACTCATGGAATGGCGTCAAACTTCCGTACTTAACCACTTTAATACGGGGCCTTTTTTTTTTCTATTTGTTTTTTTAACCATTTCGGACCCAGGGCCATTGTAGAATGACGGCCACAAGGTGTGGCTCTACAATGCCGGGAGGACGTCATATGACGTCCTCCCTGCACGGGGGGTGCAGCGCGTCACTAAGGTGCGGATGCGCGTGCCAGGCGGCCGCAATGTCTGCCAGGTACCTGCGATCGGCAGTCACAGAGCCAGGGACGTGGATCTGTGTGTGTAAACAAACACGTATCCACGTCCTGTCAGGGCGAGGAGACCGATGGTGTATCCCTTGTACATAGGGACACCCATCGGTCACCTTCCCCAGTCAGTCCCCTCCCCCCACAGTAAGAATCACCTAGCAGGGCACACATTTGACCCCTTGATCGCCCCCTAGTGTTAACCCCTTCCCTACCAGTCACATTTATACAGTAATCAGTGCAGTTTTATAGCACTGTTCGTTGTATAAATGTAATTGGTCCCAAAATAGTGTCAAAAGTGTCTGATGTGTCCGCCGTAATATCGCAGTCCTGACAAAAATCGCAGATAACCGCCATTACAATTTTAAAACAAAAAAATGTCATAATTCTATCCCCTATTTTGTAGGCGCTATAAGTTTTGCACAAACCAATCAATATACGCTTATTTCGATTTATTTTTTCTTTTTTTACCAAAAATATGTAGAAGAATACATATCGGCCTAAACTGAGGAAAAAAAATATATATTTTTAAAAAAAATTGGGATCTTTATTATAGCAAAAAAGTAAAAAATATTTAGCCAGATTCAGAGAGAGTTACGCCGGCGTATCAGTAGATACGCCAACGTAACTCGGAATCTGCGCCATCGTAAGTTTAAGTGTATTCTCAAACTAAGATACACTTAAACCTAGCTAAGATACGACAGCCTGCGCCGTCGTATCTTCGGGTGCAATTTTTCAGCTGGCCGCTAGGTGGCGCTTCCGTTGAGTTCAGCGTAGAATATGTAAATGCCTAGATACGCCGATTCACGAACGTACGTGCGCCCGTCGCAGTAAAGATACGCCGTTTACGTAAGGCGATTCCCGGCGTAAAGTTAGTCGAACAAATAGCTGGCCTAGTCAATGTTAAGTATGGCCGTCGTTCCCGCGTCGAAATTTGAAAAATTTACGCCGTTTGCGTAAGTCGTCCGTGAATGGGGCTGGACGGAATTTACGTTCACGTCAAAACCAATACGTCCTTGCGGCGTACTTTGGAGCAATGCACACTGGGATATGTACACGGACGGCGCAAGCGCCGTTCGTAAAAAACATCAATCACGTCGGGTCACCAAACATTAACATAAAACAAGCCCCCCATCCTCATTTGAATTAGGCGTGCTTACGCCGGCCCCATTTACGCTACGCCGCCGTAAGTTAGGAGGCAAGTACTTTGTGAATACAGTACTTGCCTCTCTGACTTAAGGCGGCGTAGCGTAAATACGATACGCTACGCCGCCTTAAAGATGCGCGCCCCTACCTGAATCTAGCTAATTGTGTTGTTTTCTAAATTGTTTATAGCACAAAAAATAAAGATGATCAAATACCACCAAAAGAAGCTCTATTTGTGGGGAAAAAAAGGACGTCAATTTTGTTTGGGAGCCACGTCGCACGACCGCGCAATTGTCATTCAAAGCGTAACAGTGCTGAAAGCTGAAATTTTGCCTGGGCACGGTACATTTTCACCCCCTTCCTGCCCAGACCAATGTTTTCCGCGCTGTCGCACTTTGAATGACAATTTCACGGTCATGCAACACTGTACCCAAATAAAATCTTTATGTTTTTTTCCCCCACAAATAAAGCTTTCTTTTGGTGGTATTTGATCACCTCAGGCCGATACAGATTCTTCTACATATTTTTGGTAAAAAAAAATCGCAATAAGCGTA
This sequence comes from Rana temporaria, assembly GCF_905171775.1. Lineage (NCBI taxonomy): Eukaryota > Metazoa > Chordata > Amphibia > Anura > Ranidae > Rana > Rana temporaria. The sequence continues at coordinate 30,967,520 of NC_053500.1, read as the reverse complement.
TTTAATCGGTTTGCGCAAATGTTATATCATCTACAAAATAGGGGATAGATTTATGGCATTTTTAGTTATTTTTTTACTAGTAATGGCGATCTGCGATTTTTTATTGTGACCGTGACATTGCGACGGACATATCCGACGCTTTTGGCAATAAGACCCCACATCTCTGCTCCAGGCTGGAAAGCATGAGATCAGGATTTTTTTTTTACCGATTTCATGCTTTCACCCGCGATTGCGGCTTTGTTTTCTTCCGGGTACCTGGGCGGGACGTCATAACGTCGCGCCGGGGCCTCCAACGGTCATAGAGATGACCGGTGACCAGGTGGGAGGGGCGCCGGAGAGAAACGGCTGCCCTTGGAAACCCATGGAAAGGCTCGTAAACTGAGTATTTCCGATCGGCTCCGGTGCCCCCGCTCTTCTAGCCAAATGTGGTACTGCACACGGCAGAGGCTTGAATCCTGCTCGTTTTGCGAGACAGCACTTGCCAACCGAGTCAGGGTTTAAAAAAAAAAAAAAATTGCTCGTATTGCGAAACGCTCGTTACTCGCAATCCGAGGTTCCACTGTACTTTTTTTTCTGCTGTAGATGTCCTCAGACTAATGATCAGTATCATTCAACCCACTTTCTCGGAGCCCAGGTCTTCCTGGGCCCACCCCAGACTGTAACTGGGCAGTGAAAGAGGCAGAAGACTAATGAGCGCATCTGTTTTCTCATCCTATCAGCATGCTTCTTGTTAGAAAATGAACTAATTGGCTCCCTGTGCTGCTGCTTCCTCTCACACCCTATCCCTGCTATACAGGGAATGCAACACTAGGTCACATTCAGGTGCCTAAACTGCTTCCATTTAATGTATTAAAGTAGAACTAAGACCAAACTTTTTTTCCATTTTGGATAAAGTAAGGAAGGGCTACAACCTTTGTCAGGTTTTTTTAAACTGTTAGTTCACCTTAGGGCTGGAAAAAAATCGATTTGATTTTAAAATCGAGTTGATAGGTCAAATCGATTCATATTTAAAAAAAATAGATTTGTTCGATTTTTTTCCCCCCAGAACCGGCGCTGACACCGCACCGGTCCTGAGGAGCTCTGAGGAGCTGTGGGCAGGAGTTTTTAGGCGAGGCCGCAGCTTCGGCCTAGTCCGTGAGGCCTAGGGTTGCCACCTCATCCCTTTAAAACAGAACACATATGAATTACACTGAGGTTCTGAGGCTAATTTAATGCAGGTAAGGCACCAAATGAGTCTAATTACCACCTTAATTAGCCACAGAACCTGTGTAATTAATATGTGTTCGGTTTTAAAGGGATGAGGTGGCAACCCTAGTGAGGCCAGACGCCGCAGACTAGGCCGAAGCCTCGGTCTCGCCTAAAAACTCCTGCCCGCAGCTCCTCAGGACCGGCAAGGTGTCCATCAAAAAAAATAAAATAATTTGCAGCTTTTTTTAGGGGAAAAAATTGCCCAGCTCTTGTTCACCTTTACCAAAAAAATTCCTATGCAGATAAGGGATGTCGGTAAATAAAAACAAGCTTTGACTAAAATTGAATAATGCCCTTGCTATAGGTGTAGGCAATTTACATACCTCATGAAGCCTGACCTGAAAGCTCCCAGGACATTGTTAAGCAAAGCCTCCCTATTGCTGTTCATCTTCACCAACACAGGAGCATTTTTTTCTAATTCAAACCACCTCACATACTCTTTCTCTCCCCCGATGTAGTAGCTAGCTCTGAGTTTAGAGTTTGAGAGCTCACTCCTGTGATGATGAAATTTGTAGTGAACAGTAATAGGTAGGCCTCGCTTAGCAATGCCCTGGGAGTTTTTACGTCAGGCTTCATGAGGTACATAAATGGCCTACACCTATAGCAAGAACATTAGTCAACTTTAGTCAAAGCTGCTGTTTTATAGCACTAATTGCTGTATAAATGTGAATGGTCCCAAAAACGTGTCAAAAGTGTCCAAAAATGTCCATTGCATTGTCACAGCAGCATCGGCTGGTTCAATAGGAACCGGCCGACATTTGGCCCGTATTGAGGGGACGACTCCTGGTGGACTGACCGGAGTGTTCTGGCGGGGGGGGGGGGGGGGGTTGTCCCCCGGTCAAAACACAATAGCTCCTCCAGAGTTGTCAGGGTTTTTTTTCTACTAGTGTGTACCAGGCTTTAGAGCGCCTGTTGAGCTTCTACTGCTATCTGGGGCTCTGTTATCAAGAATGTTTCCTCACTTGACAATGGTTTCACCAGACAGATGATGAGGGGAAATATGCAACAGTGGAATAGACAGAAATAAAAATCTGACATAGGTTCTAACCTTCCCCAACTCTGCAACAGAAAAGATTGACTGTTCGAGAGGGCACCAGAACATGGGACACATATGCACAGTATATTGGGGTCTCACTATATATACTGTGCACACAGCTACCCATAGGCGTGCGCACATAGGGTGTAAGGTGTGCCTGGGCACACCCTAATCACCCTGTACTATGCAGATTCCCCCTGCTGTCTGGCTGCAGAGAAAGGGACTGGGGAATCTCTGTCCTCAGTCCCTTACTCTGTCTCAAAAGTTAGAAATCAGGGGTCTGTTTAGACCACTGATATTTCACCAAAGCCCCCAAACAGGGCTCCTAAAAAAAATAAAAATAATAATAATAAAAATAAAATTGTAACAAAAAATAATAATAATACAAATAAAGATAAACTACTGACACTGATCTCTGCCCTGCTGACTTGCCCACTGCCATATATGGTATATTACACACGCATGTGTGTTTTAGCTTTGGTGTGCACACCCTAATGCAATAGGCTGCGCACACCTATGCAGCTACCCATTCTTAGAGAGAACGCATTCCACCAGCAGTGGTGCCAGGCAAAGCCTTTCCTGCACCACCATCTCAAGGCTAAACCATACACACAGGGTCTAATCTCATTCATGTCTACCCTAAGAGCCGGTTCACACTGCGGCGGCACAACTTCGGGGGCGACTCTGCAAGTCGTCCTGAAGACGACTTCAGAGGCAATTAGCAAAATGACTTCTGTATAGAAGTCAATGCAAATCGCCCCGAGCCGCCCCCGAAGTCGTACAAGAACCTTTTTCTAAGTCGGAGCGACTTCCGTCGGTCCTATTGGAACGGTTCTATTGCATAGAATGGGATGCGAGTGTGAACCGGCTCTTATAGCACAGTCTTCCTTGCACCCTCTTCTTTATGTCACATTGTCTTTGTTGGATTGAACCCTTGAGTTCTCTTGTGGTCTTAAGAGTCAATTTATGCTCTTGTGGGCTGTTGGCAATACATACACAGTATATTCTCTGATGTACCTCTCTTCACAAGATTGGTTGTCTTGCTAAATAACCTTTTCAAGTCAAAGTTCTATCTCCTTGACCCTGGAGTTAAAGACATCAGACCTTTCCGATGTGGATTGACCAGTTTGCTTCTACCTGTTCTATTTGGGACATGCTCCTGAGGCTGTCCCTGGTGTTTTCTACTGGTTGACCATGGAAACTTTAGGAATTTACTATTGTTCCACCTGTTTTTATTGGGTCTAGGTTGATGATCTTTTTGTTGGCTCAGGTTAGGTATTCCCTTCCGTATGGAGTCGTTCTCCCCTGGCGGTTGACCTTCATCCTGGTCTGAAGCATCAGTTTGATCCTCCTTGTTCTCCTTTTGGTTGTGCTTCCAGGTCCCCTATCTGGTCGTTGGTCCCATCTCATCCATTCAGATTCAGGCATTGGTTCTTCAGGTGACTCCTGGGTTTCAGCTGGTCCCCAGTTCTCATTGTGTGACCTCTTACTGTTTTCAATGTTGCTAACCTCTCAGTTGACTGTATTTGGACATCTTTGTGTATCTCAATGAACAAGAAAGAAAATGGGATTTAACTACTTTACCGTAAATTCCATTTCTTGCAGTCCAAGAAAAAGATTTTACAGTAAGTACAAAAAAACTATTTTAAGTACACATCTGCCATATACGCACATTTCCCCCATGTTTTGTCTCTCTTCTCATCTCTAAAACATAGATTGAGAGGTGTTCTGTAATCTAAAGCGAGGACTCAGGCAGGGTTGACAACACAGCTTGAGTTTCCAGAGCAGTAGAGCAAGCTTTGTCAGCTCACTACAGAACGCTCAAAGCTCACTGGATTTCTGGTAGATCAACAGGTATTTTATGTACTTGCTGCATTATTACCACCTTCCAGTCAAATGACAGCCAGTCGGGAGCTCTCTATTTCGGGGTAAACATCATAAGAAAGCACCTTACACGTGCCCCAATGGCTGTGCAGCAGTGCGATTTGTCGCCCACTGTACATGCCATCTGTACAGTCAGATAAGCTGTGGCCAATCACAGCTAATAACAATAATAAACACTGAATGAATGGTTTTCATTCAGAAAAAAATGGTTGCTTATAACAGTAAAATTCACTGATATAAGCAATGATAGCCTGTTAAAAAAATAATAATCATGATCATCTCCCCAGAGTAGTACAATGGTACTATGGTAGCACTGTATTGCTCTGGTTACAGTGTGTAATAAAAAAAAAAAAGACTGTGCACAAAATTACAACTTCAAAGAACTTGCCAAATACCCTGGACTGTCTACTTTCCAAAAAGGGGTAATTTGGGGGATATTTGTACTGTTATTGCATTTTAAGCCTCTCAAAAATGAGATAGGCCGTCAGTGCATCAGGATTGATACATATATATATATACACGCACACTGGCCCGGATTCAGAAAGGACTTACGCCGACATATCTTCTGATACGCCGCGTAAGTCCACAGGTGCGCCGTCGTATCTATGCGCCTTATTCAGCAAACAAGATACGTCTGAATTTTGGCTTCATACAACCGACGTAAGTCTCCTACGCCGTCGTATCTTGGGCGCATATGAACGCTGGCCGCAAGGGGCGCTTCCATTGATTTACGCGTCTAATATGTAAATGACCTAGATACGCCAATTCACGAACGTACTTACGCCCGCCGCAGTAGTCTACGCCGTTTACATAAGGCGTACGTCCAGCGTAAATTTATTCCACATAAAGCATGGGGTAAGTCATGTTAGGGTATAGGCGTCGGAACAGCCGTCTGATTTTACGTTGTTTACGTAAGTTGTACATGAATGGGGCTGGGCGTAGGTTACGTTCACGTCGAAGGCATTGAGCCGTCGTATCTTAGGGAGTATATGCGACGTGATTCTGAGCATGCGCGCACATGCGCCGTTCATTCGGCCCTTCATTTACATGGGGTGACGCTTCATTTCAATACATCACGCCCACTACCTGCCTACTTTGAATTAGGCGGGCTTACGCCAGCCCATTTACGCTACGCCGCCGTAACTTAGGGAGCAAGTGCTTTGTGAATACTGGCCTTGCCTCTCTGTTACGTCAGTGTAGCACATATGAGATGTGCTACGCCCGCACAAAGATACGCCGCTGTACGTGAATCTGGGCCAATATATATAACTTTCCTACAGACTAGTATTATACACTGATTTGGGTTATGTTCACCAAAACAGTATACATTTTGGCCTAAATTTACGAAGAGAGATTATTTATCTGATTAGTGGTGATTAAATAACAACAAAAGAAAGTTCTATATGTGTGATTTTTTTTTTATTAAAACTTAAAAGTGGAGTTCCACCCAAAAATGGAACTTCCACTTTTTGGAATACTCCCCCCCTCCGGTATCACATTTGGCACCATTCAGGGGGAGGAGGGAGCAGATACCTGTGTAATACAGGTATTTGCTCCCACTTCCTGGCATAGACCACGCGGTGACCTACGCCACTTCCGGCGCTTTCTCTGTCCTCCGCCGCTGTCTTCTGGGAGACACACAGGTCCCAAAAGATAGCAGGGACCAGTGAGGACGCACAGCGCGACTCGCGCATGCGCAGTACGGAACCAGAAAGTGAAGCCGCAAGGTTTCACTTCCTTATTCCCTTATCGAGGATGGTGGCGGCAACAGCCGAGAGCCGACGTACAGATCGGCTTCAGCTGCCGACATCGCGGGTGCCCAGAACAGGTAAGTGTCCATGTATTAAGAGTCAGCAGCTGCAGTATTTGTAGCTGCTGGCTTTTAATTTTTTTTTTTTTCAGTGGACCTCCGCTTTAATATGGGTACAGTGTTGTACGACCAAAGTGTGACAACGACCAGCGTTGTCAAAGTGTGACAGCGCTAAAAGCTGAAAATTGGCCTGGGCAGGAAGGGGCTTAAAGTGCTCAGTATTGAAGTGGTTAAAGACATAAAACCAGGAAAAATGTGCATATATTGCAGGAATATACTGAAGATGTTCTTTTTATTTTGCCCAGATATACACTTTAAAATAAGAGACTCTGCCCAATATACCTTCATGTAGGTTTGATATATATTCCACAGTGCCTCTGGTGGCGACTATTGCTTTTCACCAGTCATTGTGTGCTGGGCAGCCTACTTTCTTACACACAATGCTTTGACAGTGCAGTGGAATCAGAGGGTCAAGTGTGTAAACAGTTTCATTATGTACGATCAGAGGTTTGCATAATTACACTATTGTCAAAAAGTATTGGGACGCCTGCCTTTACACGCACATGGGGCCAGATTCATCAAGGGGATACGCCGTCGTGTCTCTGAGATCCGTCGGTCGGATCTATGCGACTGATTCATAAGAATCAGTTCCGCATAGATCTCCCTTAGATCCGACTGGTGTAAGTGCCTTACACCAGTCGGATCTTAGGCTGCAATCTACCGCCGGCCGGCCGCTAGGTGTCATCGCAGTTTTTTACGCGTCGGATATGCAAATACCGCCGATTCAAGACCGAACGCCTGCCCGTCGCTTTTTTTTTACGTAGTTTGCGTTCGGCTTTTTCCGGCGGATAGTTACCCCTGCTATATGAGGGGTAGCTAATGTTAAGTATGGCCGTCGTTCCCGCGCCGAGATTCAAATTTTTACGTTGTTTGCGTAAGTCGATCGGGAATACGGATGGCCAGAATTTACGTAGCCGCAGAAAACATTGACGTCCTAGCGACGTCATTTGGAGCATGCGCACTGGCAAATTTCCCCGGCGACGCATGCGCAGTTAAATTGGCGCGGGAACGTGCCTGATTTAAATTGTACACTCCCCCTAGCCGCAGAATTTGAATTCCGCCGGGGGAGTTACGATCCGACGGTGCAATTTTCGAGGTAAGTGCTTGGTGAATCATGCACTTGCCTCGCAAAATTGGACCGGCGGATCGTAAATCAGATAGATTACGCGGATCTAAAGATCCGCAAATCTATCTGAATCTGGCCCACTAACTTTAATGGCATCCCAGTCTTATTCCGTAGGTTTCAGTATTGAGTTGGTCCACCCTTTGCAGCTATAACAGCTTCATCTCTTCTGGGAAGGCTGTCCACAAGGTTTAGGAGTGTCTATGGGAATGTCTAACCATTCCTCCAGAAGCGCATTTGTGAGGTCAGGCACTGATGTTGAACGAGAAGGCCTGGCTCACAGTTTCCGTTCTAATTCATCCCAAAGGTGTTCTATCGGGTTGAGGTCAGGTATCTGTGCAGTCAAGTTCCTCCACCCCAAACTCACTCATCCATGTCTTTATGGACCTTGATTGTGCTCTGGTGCGCAGTCATGTTGGAACAGGAAGGGGCCATCCCCAAACTGTTCCCACAAAGTTGGGAGCATAAATTGTCCAAAATGTCTTTGTATGCTGATGCCTTAAGAGTTCCCTTCACTGGAACTAAGGGACTAAGCCCAACCCCTGACCATAATCCCCCTCCACCAAATGATTTGGACCAGTGCACAAAGCAAGGTCCATAAGGACATAGATGAGCACGTTTGGGGTGGGGGAACTTGACTGGCCTGCCTCAACCCAATAGAACACCTTTGGGAAGAATTAGAGCGGAGACTGTGAGCCAGGCCTTCTTTTCCAACATCAGTGCCTGACCTCACAAATGCTCTTCTGGAAGAATGGTCAAACATTCCCACAGACACACTCCTAAACCTTGTGGACAGCCTTCCCAGAAGAGTTGAAGCTGTTATCAATGCAAAGGGTGGTACCAACTCAATATTGAACCCTACCGTCTAAGACTGGGATGCCATAAATATTCATGTGTGTGTAAAGGCAGGTGTCCCAATACTTTTGACAATATAGGGCCAGATCCACGAAAGAATTACGCCGGCGTATCTCTTGATACGCCACGTCATTTCAAATTTTGCGTGTCGTATCATTGTTTTGTATCTACAAAACAAGATACGACTGCATCTCGGCTCGATCCGACAGGCGTACGTCTTAGTACGCCGTCGGATCTTAGGTGCAATTTTTCGGCGGCCGCTAGGTGGCATTTCCGTCGAATTCTGCGTTGAGTATGCAAATTAGCTTGTTACGGCGATCCACGAATGTACGTCCGGCCGGCGCATTTTTTTTACGTCGTTTGCGTTCGACTTTTTCCGGCGTATAGTTACCCCTGCTAATATGAGGCGTACTCAATGTTAAGTATGGCCGTCGTTCCCGCCTCGCATTTTGAATTTTTTAAGTCGATCGCGAATAGGGAGAATTGCGTAGAATGACGTCACCGTCGTAAGCATTGGCTTGTTCCGGTTTAATTTCGAGCATGCGCACTGGGATACCCACCACGGACGGCGCATGCGCTGTTCAAAAAAAACGTTGTTTACATCGGGTCACGACACATTTACATAAAACACGCCCCCATCACATCGAATTGAATTCCGCGCCATTACGCCGCCAAAGATACACTACGCCGCCGTAACTTACGGCACAAATTCTTTGAGGATTCGAAAAAAAAAAGTTACGGCGGCGTAGTGTATCTTAGATACGCTACGCCCGGCGGAAGAATGCGCCGAGGTACGTGAATCTACCCTATAGTGTATATTGTAGAGATACTTTGTTGGGTTTAGCTGGGAATCACTGGCTTGTGATCAGACATTCTGAGAACACCACTCACTACTGACTAGAACCCCTAAGTTGTATACTTAATATGATACTCAATGCTCACCTATGAATGCAGTGTATGTTGAGGCATCCCCACTAGTTTGCAGTACAAACTTTTTTTTTTTTTTTTTTTCGCCTTTTATTATTAAGGTTTGTAGCAAATGGCAGTACTATTTAAACATGACAAACACGCTTGATTTCTTGTGCTGTTTTCCTTGGGAAATCGCTAGGGGGCTAGCTTCTTGCAATACAAACAGCTTCCCTCTAAGGATCTTCTGAACAACATTATCTGGAATGCTTCATAAAAGAAGTTGGAATATTTTTTTTAGAAACGTCAAATTTCAAAGACCATAATGCGTTGCAAAAAAAAGGAGGATCATTAAATCCCTCAAGTATCTTAATACTACTGCATGTTGACCAGGATGCATTGCAAGTTATTGGCTAATATTAAGATGGAAGGGGGTACACAATGGTTACAATGCATTGCAAGAGCTACATTAATGCATTGCGATAAGTAGATGTGGTTTCCATGATAAGGGGGGGTAGATGGTACCACAATGCAGTGTAGCCAGTAAAACAGTAGTTACATGGCTCCTTTAAATGAGGACTATGGATCAGAATGTATTGCAAGCTATGATCTTCCACACACCTTACACAAACAAAACACTAGGACCACAAAGCATGAGTTACTGGGAGATGCCATGGGCCATTAGGATGCCCTGCTACATCAGAACCTCCATAGAGGACATGATGATGAAACCAAAAGATTCTCCATGTTCCTGCGAGCTTGGCCTGCTTCTCTTGTCCTTGTATTACTATTTAAAGGGAAATAGAAGACAACGTCAAGGTTAAAAGTCCACTGTTATCAATGATCTGCTCTACCTCTGTAAAGAGGGGGCTGGTCACACTGAGGGTCTCACCATGAAGTGTCATAGACTCCCAGTTACCAGAGGACCATAAAGCACCTGTGTATGTATGTAAGAAATATTGCAAGTGTGTATTATATACATAGGTGCATGTTCGTAATTGTGTTGGCTGTATGTGTGTCGATGGGTAGGTATGTTTCTGGATGTATACAGATCGCGGTGCCTCTGGTCTTCCACACAGGAACTCTCCAATGCTGGGGCCGTGCCTCGAGGTTAAGGGAGAGATGGGGGCAGGGTCTTTTTCATTCTCCGGGCCCGGCCTTCGGATTCAGGGGCCATCCCTGCGTTTTCTCCCTGCAGTCCTTTGAGGGGTATGTCCTATACACAGAACGAGAATTGAGAAATCCCTCATTATTTTACATTAAACACCATCAGGGGTCTCTCTTCTCTCTTTTGCCATGGGCTCTTCTTATCTTGGTCATCCCCACCTTCAGATTGGTCATTAAGGTCCTCATCAGGGCTGGTCATTGAATCCCTTCGAAGTTCGCTAGTGCTGCTGCGAGAACTGTCTCCCCGGCTGCGCCCTCTCCTGTTCATACCCAGGCAAGATTCAGAAGCCTCATCCAGAAGTGGGGTGAGTGAGCTGTCTTCGGGCGAGCAACCCCCGCCAGTCCGACTCTCGCTGAGGCTCTGATCCCCTTCTTCAGCAAAGACCAGCTTAGAGTAGGTCAAAGAAGAAGGCTGATGTTGAGACCTCCCACCTCTTCCTTCTTCTGGTCCAGGTTTTACTTTAATCTCATTAACATCCACACCTGAGTCCAGACTAGCATCATTACTGCGTATCTTATCACCAGTCTGCAGGTCTATGTAAGAGTGACGAACTTGGCTGGAACGTCCATCTAAAGACACAAACCAGGCTCTTGGGTGAGGCTTCACGCCAAGTTCTAAAAGCTTCTTCTCTGTGAGCGCTTGCAGTTCTCCGTTCAGTTGAGCCATGGTGGATTCATTAAAAACTACAGGGATGGTGACCGATCCACTCATCTGAGAAGAGTGGTTGCTCCAGCCTTTTCCCTCCTGTTCTTGTCCTGAGCCGGTGGGCCCTCCTTGTTGGTAGTTGTGACTTTGCTGAAGCAACTGTTGACGTTGAGCATGATCTTGAGGGGCAAAATGGTGGGCATGTGAAGCTTGTGATGACACAGAATCACTTTCAGATTGCTCTTCACTCTGCCCTGATGGATTGTCTTCTGATGACAACCTTACATAATGAGCTGGAATCACCAAAGTGGGCATGGCATGTCTGTACCCACCCTCCTTCATGTGGTCAATGGATCCACAAAATATCAACTGTCCAGGTCCAGTCAAAGAAGTGGGACGTGAAAGTGGATCTGCTGATTGGGTCATCAAATAATCTGGTGGTTTAGAGTCACCGATCACATGTTTAAAGGGGGGTGGAAGTGGAGGAGGTGATGGAGGTGGATCTCTATTTCCTCCTCTACCTCCTCTCCTTCTCTGCCCCTTTCCTCCATAGTTCCTTTTCAGATCTTCTGACTCCAGCAGGTCACCAGAGCGGGCTGACTTTAGTGGGTAATCTTCTCGAGAACCTGGCCTTAGAGGAAGAGTATCTGTGGAATGTTGGATGGAGGAACGCCCACCAGATTTACAAAAGTCTTCACGGGAGGAATAGGCAGAGCGTAGGACTGGAGTTCGAAGATCACTATCAGCTGTGGATGTAGAGTCCAGGTGGCTGGTGCTAATGAGATTAAGGCGGGAGGTCGAGGTAGCCTGGTCCCGCTTTGGCTCAGAGAGGCCAGAAAGCTGCAGTTTGTGATGCTGTTGTCTTGGCTTCAGACATCGGCGCCTGCAAACAAAAAAAATAGTAGTGAGAAACGAAACCAAACAATAAGGGTGTTATGAGCAAGACCATGGGCGTTATTTACGAAAGGCAAATGCACTTTGCTCTACAAGTGCAAAGTGCACTTGAAATATTGCACTGGAAGTGCAGTCGCTGAAAATCTGAAGCCTCGTACACACGACCGAGGAACTCGACAGGCGAAATACATCGTTTTGCTCGTCGAGTTCCTTGTTAGGCTGTCAAGGAACTCGACAAGCCAATTTTCTCCATTCCCGTCAACGAAATAGAGAACATGTTCTCTTTTTGGCTCGTCGAGTTTCTCCACAGTTTCCTCAACGAAAATGTACACACGACCGGTTTCCTCGGCAAAAAAATATCTCCCAGCAAGTTTCTTGCTGGTTTTTGCCGAGAAACTCGGTCGTGTGTACGAGGCCTTGGAACACCTGTCAGGTTTTACTGTTGTCTACGACTCCGTTCGAGAGATTTCTCACTTGCAAAGGCAATTTGGACGTATCTATTCGATACCCTGCACCCTAAGGGATTACACAGGGAGGTGAATTTCCAGTTGTATCTTTAGGGTTTTGTCATGCCTGGCTTCGCACTATGACCCCTTTTCTGTGTAACCTCACATGGAAATGTTCTTTGCATTAGCCGACATGTTTGTTTTACAGCCTGTTAGGAATTATTCAGATAGAAGAAAGGTCTTAAAGCGGAGCGCCACCCAAAAATGGAGCTTCCGCTTTTCGGAAACCCCCCTCCCCCTTCCGTTGTCACATTTGGCACCTTTCAGGGGGAGGGGGGTGCAGATACCCATCTAAGACAGGTATTTGCACCCACTTCCGGGAATAGGAACTGCAGAAACCACGCCCCTACCCGCAGCCCCCGCTGTCTTCTGGGAAACACACTGTTCCCAGGAGAGAGCGGGGACCAGTGACGCCGCGGCATACTTTTTTTCGCATGCGCAGTAGGGAACTCGGCAGTGAAGCCGCAACGCTTCACTTCCCGATTCCCTAACCGAGGATAGCGGCGGGTGCAGCCGAGGAATGAGTGATTGCTCGTCCTCAGCTGACGACATCACGGGCGCGCTGGACAGATAATTGTCCCTTTTTTAAAAGTCAGCAGCTGCAGTATTTGTAGCTATTGGCTTTAAAAAAAAAAAAATTGACGGAACCTCCACTTTAAAGGCATAGTTCAACTGCCTATGCACCTATGCAGATAAGAGATGAGCTTTTTCTCTGATTCAAACTCTCCCCTGATGCTGTAGCTTTGCGTTCAATATTTCAGAACTCACCCCTTTCACACTGGGGCGTTTGTCAGGTGCTTTAGCGTTAAAAAAGCGCCTGAATGAAGCTGCGTCTGCAATGCCAATGTGAAAGCCTGAGTGGTTTCACACGAAAGCGCCTGAAAAACGCCCCAGTGTGAAAGGGGTCTTAGCGTTTAAAAAGGCGCCCGTATAGCGCCTGAAAGAAGCCTCATCTGCAATCCCTTGATAAAGGTGAACTAAAGCTTACAATATTTTCGTTCAATCAGCGGGCTCAAAATGTAGCTTCCGGCATCCACAAAAGTCATGTGAAATCATGAATCTCCCCTGCTGCGCTATTGTATTCTGACAACAGGGACTCTCCCCCTTGTCAGAATACACGGATCAGCGCTGCAGGCATTGGCTGCAGCGGCTGATCGAATATTGGTTTTCCAGCAGGACTGTTCAACAGAGGTTTGTCGTTAGACCAGTTTCTGTTGAACAGGGAGGGCTACACATGGCAGGTTCCTGCTTTACCCTTTAAACTGCTGACATAAGATATGCTTGTGTGTGCTCCATTAAAGTGTTTGTTAACCCCCCAAAAAACACAGATTTGGTTCCTTTAAAGCTTGTTACAAAGCATAGTGCTTTTGCTGTGTAATTTGGCCCCCTGTAACACCTGGCTGATCCTACCTGGCTATACCCTCCCCTCTGCAAACAGACCACGATAATCAAGGCTGCTGAGCCACTGACATTGTGGTCTGTTTGCGTGCCTCCATCATCCGCAGCTTGCTATCCTGTGTCCGTCTCCTCCCCCTCCCCTTTGCATGTCACCTAGTGACCATGCCGCCCCATCCCCCGCTGTATCTGTGTTTCACTAAAACAAATACCTCCTTCACCGTATGTCACGGCGGCTCCCGGCGACCACATGACCGGCCGTGTCTCCTCTCTCCTCTCTTCCTCGCGTCCTGCTGACATCTGTGGGAAAACTTCGACCCCGCCCGCTGCTTCTGCAAGACGGGCAGAGAGGAGACACAGCTGGTTACATGAGCGCCAGGAGCCGCCGTGACATACGATGAAGGAAGTATTTTTTTAATGAAACACAGAGACGGGGGCACTTTATTGGGATACAGAACGGATAGTGAATATTACTGACAGTGGGTTAACAACCACTTTAAGGCTACATTCAGATGACCAAATAGTGGCCGCTGGCAAGAATCAGTAGATTCTTGCTGGCGGTTGTAAATGTTGCCTGCGCACACTGGAGAGCACTCAGAATGTGGAGCAGCTGTGTATGGTAGCCAATCAGCTTCTAACTTCATCTTGTTCAATTAAGCTTTGACAATAAGCCCAGGTTCACACTGGGTATGTTTTGCTTCGATTTGAGACACGATTTCACATGTGAAATCGCATCTCAAATCGGTGCCATTTGCCGGCAATTGTCGGCAATGACACCGTCCTAATCGGTGCGACGCCGCATCTGCGGCGCTGCACCGATTTCAAAAAGTAGTTCCTGTACTACTTTTTGCGATTTCTGGCCGCGATTTACATTGACATCTGTGCAGAAGCCTGCACAGATGTCTCTTAAATCGCGGCCAAAATCGGGACTGCCGGCGGGAGTGAAATCGTGCGAGTTCAGCTGAACTCGCACGGCTTCACTCCCGCAGCCCAGTGTGAACCAGGGCTGAAACCTGGAAGCTGATTGGTTTCTAAGCAGAGCTGCACCAGATTTTGCACACTCTCCAGTTTTAGTAAATCTCCCCCACTGTGTGCAAGCAGCTGCATATTTGTCATGTACAAACCTATGGGCAGTGCCGCTGTCGTTTGCATGTAACCACTCAAATGAGCAGTTACACACGAACAGAGCCTCCAACCAACCCTGGATGTAGCCTGTGTGCATCCAGGGTCGGAATGCATCTCTGTGAAGTTTTGGCCACACACAAACTGGCTGCAGCTAATAGGCCAGTTTGTATGTGGCCATATAACAGTGTTTCTGCTTCCAGAGTAGAGGTCGACCGATATGGGTTTTTCTCTGGCCGATGCCGATGCCGATATTTAGAAATCGGGGCAGCCGATGGCCGATATATGAGGCCGATTTTTGCGGCCGATATTTTGGGCCGATTTTTGGATTGGGATGCATTGTGGAGGAGGATGGATGGTGCTGGGCGTGGGTGGGAGATGCGTTGTGGAGGGGGAAAGATGGTGCTGGCTGTGCCTGGGGGATGCATTGTGGAGGGGGATGGCTGGATGTTGCTGGCCTTGGAGGGGGGATGCTTTGTGGAGGGGAAGAGATGGATGGTGCTGGCTGTGGATGGAGGGAGGGGGTGGATGGATGCAGCTGGCCGTGGGTGGGGGATGTATTGTGAAGGGGGATGGATGGAGCTGGCCGTGGGTGGGGGATGCATTGTGAAGATGGATGGAGCTGGTCGTGGGTGAGGGATGCATTGTAGAGGGGGATGGATGGATGCAGCTGGCCGTGGGTGGGGGATGCATTGTGAAAGGGGATGGATGGATGGAGCTGGCCGTGGGTGGGGGATGCATTGTGAAGGGGGATGGATGGATGGAGCGAGCTGGCCGTGGGTGGGGGATGTATTGTGAAGGGTGATGAATGGAGCTGGCTGTGGGTGGGGGATGTATTGTGAAGGGGGATGGATGGATGGAGCGAGCTGGCCGTGGGTGGGGGATGTATTGTGAAGGGTGATGGATGGATGGAGCTGGCCGTGGGTGGGGGATGCATTGTGAAGGGGGATGGATGGATGGAGCGAGCTGGCCGTGGGTGGGGGGATGTATTGTGAAGGGGGATGGATGGATGGAGCTGGCCGTGGGTGGGAGATGCTTTGTAGAGGGGGGTGGATGGATGCAGCTGGCCGTGGGTGGGGATGGATATATATAAAATGAGTGTGTATACAGGAGAGGGGTGTGCTCTAACATGTACACACTGTTCCCTCCAGCACTGTCCATTGGATGACACCTGTGAGCTCCCACGTGAGTTGGAGTACAATCACTAGAGAGCCGAGGCACCTATCAGAGATGATAGGAATACTGTACATTACCCCAGTCTCCAGCAGCACGAGAAATGAATCCTTCAGCCACGCTGCTGGTAGCCTGCGCGCCGGCCCCGCCCCCCCCTACCTCGACGGGCTGTAGCAGAAAGCAAACTTGTCACAAGCCCGAGCAGCTGCAGTAGTTGCTTGTCTGCGCGAAGAGATCACAAAAGCTTCCTGCATGCTGGGACGGTGGCGGGATTACTTAACATGGGCTCTAGGCTACGGCTGCCGTAGCCTAGAGCCCATGTTAAGTAATCCCGCCACCGTCCCAGCATGCAGGAAGCTTTTGTGATCTCTTCGCGCAGACAGAAGCAACTACTGCAGCTGCTCGGGCTTGTGACAAGTTTGCTTTCTGCTACAGCCCGTCGAGGTAGGGGGGGGGAGGGGCCGGCGCGCAGGCTACCAGCAGCGTGGCTGAAGGATTCATTTCTCGTGGAGCGGGGTTTAGCGCGGCAGCCGAAAATCGGCCGATTTTTTTACAATAATCGGCCGATGCCGATTTCTTAAAAACTGCCAAATATCGGCCGATATATCGGCCGACCGATATATCGGTCGACCTCTATTCCAGAGTCGGCGTTACGTCGCCTCTAAGGCTCCATTCACACTAATGCTTTTTTTGATGCATTTTGCAGAAATGCACAGAAATGTTTTAACATGGTCTCCTATGGAACATGTTCACATCAATGCTTTTGTGTGCCTCTGCGTTTTTGGAAAGGGTCAGGGACTTTTTTCCTGCAAAAAGCAGCGTTTTGCATGTAATAGAATTCAATGGACCCGCATCCAAAACGCAAGTACCGAGTTTTTACCCCGATTTGCTTTTTTTTTTAACCTGTTTATAGCTGGTTGTTAAAAGGAAATGTAAAAAAATAAATAATTGCTGGCTAAAAAAAACCAAACAAAAAAAAACGCAAATCACGGTAAAAACGCACGTCAAAAAACGCAGCAAGCACCGTAAAAAGCACTGCAAAAACGCTCAAAAGCAACATGCATAGGTGTGAATCAAGCCTAAGACCTGGTTCACACCTATGCAGGTTGCAATTCAATACACGTTCCTGATCCGCTGAAGTCTATGGCACCAAAAAGCATAAAATGCATAGATGTGAACTAGGGCTGGGAAAAAAATTGATTTGAATCTTGAATCAAGTTGCGAGGGAAAATCGATTCAAATTTTGATCAAACTGATTTCTTTTTATTTCTTTTTTCCATAGGTCGGCGCTCTTTTACTTTGTACAGCTGCTTTAAATCAATATCAATGGCATGGTATTAATAAGGCCCCTTTCACACGGGCGGATCGTTCAGGTCCGCCTGTTAGGTTTTTTAGGCGGACCTGAACAGACGCTCCGTGCATGTCTATGGAGCTAAGGATGTCAGCGGTGACATGCCCTCTGACATTCGACGCGCTCTGATCCGCTAAAGTGTGACGGATGAAAACCCTACTTTGTCTGAACTGCATATTCCAGATGAGGTCTTACTAATGAGATTTAGATGAAATGTAATGTATCTCTATGGGCGTGTGAATGGTAACAGATGCGTGCCCGTTTACATCAACACATATTGGAGTCCATTAAGGATGACAAAAACAAATGGACAAGGTTTGCGGACCCTGAACTGGACAGATTGGATTGACACTGGTATGAACAGACGCATGTTTGCCCGCCAATAGAGATTGCACGGGTCCATTTTCCTCCATAAAAACAGAATGGACACAAAAGTAACATTATCCCTTTCTGATCCGGCTCGGCTGGGGATTTGTTTGCAGATTCCCTGGTGACACGGAATGGAGGACAGCCGTGTGAAAGGGGCCTAACTCTGTGTCCTTGTAGCATGTAGCCAGTTTATATAACTGTAACAATCAAACAGGCAGAGTGTTCAGCAAGGGACAACAGATACATAGAATTGGCTTTCCTATGAGTTTAGGGCGATCCACAATGGACAACTGTCATAGCATATTATCTTTAAAGAACGCAGCCAGCTGTAAAAATGTGGCAATCCTGTAGATCAGGCATATGCAATTAGCGGACCTCCAGCTGTTGCAAAACTACATGGGACTTGTAGTTCTGCAACAGCTGGAGGTCTGCTAATTGCATATCCCTGCTGTAGATACTCAGTACAGCAAAAAAAAAATAGTTTATATTATAAGGTTCAGGGGTTACTAGGGTAGGGTGACCAGACATCCTTGGTTTCCGAGGGACAGTCCCCGGATTGAGGACACTGTCCCTGGACCAAGTCTGTCCCCATTTTATTTTTTTTTTTTTTAAATATGGTCACCTTATACTAGGGTACTCCTGAAGATATTGAAAAGGCATCTCACAGAGCTTGCTTCTTATTCACATTGACATAGTTATTAACTTGACAGGTGTAATTAAAGAGACAGTGCAGTAGGAGCAGCACGGCACCGTGGCAGTGTGGTGAGCAAGGCTTCCCCGACTGTCTCTGGCAGCTTTAGATAGAGTTCTTATTGAATGGACAAACAAAGACAACATTGGATGCAATGTTTGGAATGGAAAAGCCAATAGGCAATGGAGACCCTTACCTGCAGTAATAGATTAGGAGGCAGAGCAGGATGAGGACCAGTAGTGTAAGAGCACCCAGAATAGAGAGCAGGAAGATAGTATGGTAGCCAGCGATGTCCACACCACCCATAAGTGACAGCATACCTAAGAAGAAAACACAGTGTAAAACAGATACCCCATGTCTGAGTACAATAAGGCAACAGATGATCTAACAATTTGCAGGAGCGGACTGACCATTCGGGCACTGACCGAGGGACCGGCATCAGCGTCAAAAAAGCCGCCGCCCCCCCACCCCGCACGAAAACCCCCATACTCCCGGGTTAATATAGTTCCTGGCGCCGTGGCCAGCCTATCTACCAGATAGCCGCAATTAGATAAAAAAAATATCAAAAGTCAAATCAGTAGATCTGCATGCTTTTTTAAACAGCGATTTAGAAAGTATTGTTGTACAAATGATGTTGCCCAATAAAACATACAGGGCCAGATTCAGAAAAGAGATACGACGGCGTATCTCCTGATACGCCGTCGTATCTCTGTGATCCGACGGTCGGATCTATGCGACTGATTCATAGAATCAGTTACGCATAGATCTCCCTAAGATCCGCCAGGTGTAAGTGACTTACACCGTCGGATCTTAGGCTGCAATCTCCCGATGGCCGCTAGGTGGCGTTTCGTGTTTTACTTGCGACGAATATGCAAATGAGGAGATCCGCCGATTCAGAAACGAACGCCCGCCCGTCGCTTTTTTTTTACGTCGTTTGCGTTCTGCTTTTTCCGGCGGATAGTTACCCCTGCTATATGCGGCGTATCCTATGTTAAGTATGGCCGTCGTTCCCGCGTCGAGTTTTGAATTTTTACGTCGTTTGCGTAAGTCGTTCGCGGATACGGATGGACGTAATTTACGCTCACGCCAAAACCAATGACGTCCTAGCGACGTCATTGGGAGCAATGCACGCCGGGAAAATTCGCGGATGGCGCATGCGCAGTTAAATCGGCGCGGGGACGCGCATGATTTAAATACTACACTCCCCCTAGCCGCGGAATTTGAATTCCGCCGGGAGATTTACGATACGCCGCCGCAAGTTTTGAGGTAAGTGCTTTCTGAATACAGCACTAGCCTCTCAAACTTGCGCCGGCGGATCGTAAATCAGATAGATTACGCGGATCTAAAGATCCGCTAATCTATCTGAATCTACCCCACAGTATATTTGTAGGGGAATGTATGTAATTAAGGCCCCTTTAACACTGAGGCGTATTTCAGGCGTTTAAGTGGTAAAAATAGCGCATAAATACTCCTGCGCCAGCATTCTCAATGTGAACGTCTGAGGGCTTTCACACTGAGGCGATGCGCTGGCGGGAGAAAAAAAAATCTCCTGCAAGCAGCATCTTAAGCGTGGTAAGAGGAGCGGTGTGTATACCGCCCCTTCACCGCTCCTTCCCATTGAAAACAATGGGACACCGCGGTAATACCGCCGGCAATGCGCCTCTGCAGAGGCGCATTGCCAGTGGCATTAACCATTTTTGCCCGCTAGCGGGGGTTATTACCGCACCGCTAGAGGCCAAATACCACTGCAATTCCGACGGTATAGCGCCGCTAAAAATAGCGGCGCTATACCGCCACCGCACATACTGCCCCAGTGGGAAATGGGCCTAAGGGATTAGCATGGAAGCCAGGCAACTAGAATTACCAGAAGGAAAGGTCAGCAAGAAAATAAACCAGACCACATCAAAAAAAGGAGCCTCACCTCGACCACTGGAAGGGATGGCGGCTGCCCAATATCCCAGCTTCTGGGATGAAAACGACCAGTACAACTGCTGCCCGTCTCTCCGCACCACACCCATGCCGGAACGGGTCCACAAACCTAAGAGGAGGAAACAATAAGGGGAACCCATGTCAGGGCGGGGTGGGGGAGAAGAAGAAATGGGTGTAGAGGGTACAACAGAGCAATAATATCAGATAAAAAAAAACATTATGCATTATTCACACGGCTGTTCAGTATCCACATTATGGGTGCCGACATACCGTTCTTGGGGTCGAACTTCCAAGCGGGTATACTGCTGGCGGGTGTGATCCCGCTGTCAGAGGGGAGGGGGAGGGACAGCTGAGCAGGACCAACCAGATTGACTTCAGAACCGTTCCCAGTGAAGAGGTGAACGCTGACAGCAGCCACCGGAAGCAGCTCCACCCAGCTGGCGTTACCTAGCACAAGGAAAACATATTTCAGGTTACAGAAATAGCCAATCAAATCTACTGATTATGCAACTTGAAACGATTAAAGGAAACTTGTCATGGGAGATATATAGGGGCATTAATTGCTGACCTTCTCCTGAAAATGGCTTACTTTCTATGTCACTGGCCCAGAACAAGTATGCAAATCAGGCAAGTCAGAAGTCCTGACCACAGCCTAAGTATAAAAGCCTACGTGGAAGCAGCGGTCTCTCTGCAGAGGTTTAAAACACCACCTGCTGAGCCAGGCCTATAGTTTTGCAATCGGCAAAGCTTATGCTCCCTGCTGATTGGAGAGCCCTGAGGGGGCGTGTTAAATCTGCAGAAAGACCACTGCTTCCACACAGAGCGCAATAGCCCTCTAAAGCAGGGGTCTCCAAACTTTCCAAACAAAGGACCAGTTTACTGTCTTTCAGACTTTTGGGGGGTCAGACAGTGGTGTGAGTGGGAGGAATCTTTGGTGCCAGTGGGAGGAATAGTACCGGCCCCTGCCCCGGTCAAGGGGTGGGGGGGGGCTGTCTATCCCAGGCCAACCTGGGCTGCGCGACACTGTGATATCATCACCTTTAGGGGGGATTCTGACTTAGAGGCATTCAGTCATAATCCCACAAATGGAAGCTTCGCCCCATTGGCTCCTCAGCCAAACACATACACCAAATGTTTGAACCTGCAGTTCTTCTAGCAATTGGTGTCAGTGGAAGGAATAATGCCCCATTGTTGGTGTCAGTGGGAGGAACAGTACCCCATCGTTGGTGTCAGTGGGTGGAACAGTACCCCATCGTTGGTGTCAGTGGGTGGAACAGTACCCCATCGTTGGTGTCAGTGGGAGGAATGATGCCCAATTGTTTTGCAATCACCAAAGCTTATGCTTCCTGCTGATTAGAGAGGTCTAGGTCTGACTCATCAGGGGGCATGTTGAACCTCTGCCGAGAGACCACTGCTTCCACACAGAGAGCAATGGCCCTGTAAGGCCGGGTTCATATTAGAACACGCAGCCGCTCACAGCAGGAGTCCCGTGCGTCTCCATTCATCATTTCAGGTCCGATTTCAGCCTGAATTTTGGGCTGAATTCAGACCTGAAATGGACCAAATGACGAACAGGGCTCCAGTGCTATTCGCACCAGAGCTGCTCCGCAGATGTGTGAACTGGCTCCATTGAGAGCCAGTCACAATCTTCTGCTAGGCGAATTGGATGCGGAGGAAACCAATTCGCACTGGTATGAAACCAGCCTTAACCACTTCAGACCCGAGGACGTCCCAGGACGTCCTCGGCTTTGTGCGGTGATATCTGAATGATGCCTGCAGCTGCAGGCATCATTCAGATATCGCCGTCTTCAGATGGCGATTATGTGCACCAGAAGAACGATCAAAGTGGCGGTTCCACCGCTCGATCGTTCTAGGCAGCGGGAGGGGACGCCTCCCGCCGCCATCCGGTGCTTCTCCGGGCTCTCCCGTGCCATCGGGGGCCCGGAGAGCGAATCGGCCGGCGCTTGTTGGTGAAGCATAGAGATGACTGGTGACCAGACGGTCACAGTCATCTCTATGACCGTCGGAGGACCGGGCGCGATGTTATGACGTCACGCCCGGTACCTGAAAGTAAACAAAGCCGCTATCGCGGCTGTCGGCATGTAATCGCTGATTTTTTTTTCACCGATTTCATGCTTGTAAGAGGAGAGATGTGGGGTCCTGTCACAGTGATTCCTATTACAAGGGATGTTTACATTCCTTGTAATAGGAATAAAAGTGATAAAAAAAAAAAAAAAGAAGTGTAAAAAAAAAAAAAAATGAAGTAAAAAAAAAAAAATTTAAAATGCCCCTGTCCCGGTCGCTCGCGTGCAGAAGCGAACGCGCATGCAAGTCCCGCCCACATATGTAAACACCGTTCAAACCCCACATGTGAGGTATCATCGCGTGCGTTAGAGCGCGTGACATGTTAGGTATCTATTTACTCGGCGTAACATCGTCTTTCACATTATACAAAAAAATTGGGCTAACTTTACTGTTTTGTTATTTTTTAATTCATGAAACTGTTTTTTTCCCTAAAAAAAAGGCGTTTGAAAAATGATTGCGCAAATACCGTGCGAGAAAAAAAGTTGCAATGACCGCCATTTTATTCCCTAGGGTGTCTGCTAAAAAAAAATATATAATGTTTGGGGGTTCTGATTAATTTTCGAGCAAAAAAATTGTGATTTTTACATAAAGGAGAAAAGTGCCAAAATAGGCCCGGTAACGAAGTGGTTAAGCACAAACTTTCCAAACAAAGGGCCAGTTTACTGTCTTGTAGACTTTAGGGGGTCAGACAGTGGTATGAGTGGGAGGAATAGTACCCATCATTGGTGTCAGTGGGAAGAATAATGTCTAGTCGTTGGTGTCAGTGGGAGGAATGGTACCCCATCATTGGTGTCAGTGGGAAGAATCAAGCCCAATCGTTTGTGTCAGTGGGAGGAATAGTAACCCATTGTTGGTGTCAGTGGGAGGAATAAAGCCCAATCAATGGTGTCAGTGGGAGGAATAGTACACCAATGGTTGGTGTCAGTGGGAGGAATAATGCCCCATTGTTGGTGTCAGTGGGGAGGAATAGTACCCCATCGTTGGTGTGAGAGAGGGAGGAATAATGCCCCATCATTGGTGACAGTGGGGAGGAATAGTGCCCAGTCGTTGGCGTCAGTGGGAGGAATGGTACCCCATCATTGGCGTCAGTGGGAGGAATAGTACCCCATCATTGGTGTCAGTGGGAGGAAAAATGCCCATTGTTGGTGTCAGCGGGAGGAATATAGTTTTGTATCAGTGAAAGGAACAGTGCCCCAAGGGCCGGGTAAAGGCAAGAAAAAGGCTGCATCTGGCCCCTGGGCCGCAGTTTGAAGACCTAAAGCAGAAGGCATTGCACACTTTTTTTTTGATGCACCTATTTAGCTGATTTAAACTGAAAAATGGCCTTTAAAGGGATCTATTTTGACACATTTTATCCGAGCATAATACAGGATAGGCCATGTAACTGGGATTGGGATTCAATAGACAGAGGGGTTGATTTACTAAATGCAAATAGACTGTGCACTTTGAAAAGCGCAGTTGCCCCAGAGCTTAGTAAATGAGCATACTTCCATCATCCAATCATGTGCAAGAAAAAAAAAAAACGTTTTTTTTTTCCCTTGCATATGATTGGGTACTCTTTGCAAAGTGAAGCTTTACCTCATTTAGTGAACTCTGGAGCAACTGCATTTTGCAAAGTGCTCAGTCTATTTGGCTTTAGTAAATCAACGCCAGAATGTCATAACGCAACTCTGAATCTTTGGCCTTCGGTAGCCATCAGATAGCATATAACGTCAGCTGCCTCCAATTATTCTGGATGCTTTTTTGTCTCCTAAGACTCCCCGTAGACGGCACAAGTACCCAGCAGGGGCAGGATCCATCTGTATCAGGCTTTCAGGCAGATAACTCTGCAATTATTACTTCTAAACTGCAAAGTGCTGCAATATGAAGATACTCTGTAAATAATTAATTAATGACAACATTAATGCATTCCCCCCCCCCCCCCCCTCAGGCTCAGGAGCCGTTATTAAATCAGCTGCGGGCATACATGGGATGAGGAGGAGGAGGAGGAGGATGAGGAGGAGGACAGGGAAAACCCTCAAGGTGTTACACAAGACAAAGCAATGAAACCAGCACAATTACGGTAAGACCTGGATGACGCTGGACATACGGATCTTCCAACAATGGCCCAGATTCAGGTAGGGGCGCGCACCGATACAGCGGCGCAGCGTATCGTTTTTACGCTACGCCTCCGTAAATTACTTGAGCTACGCTTCATTCACGAAGCATTTGCTCCGTAATTTGCGGCGGCGTTTTCGTAAAAGGGGCCAGCATAAGCGCGCGTAATTTAAATGATCCCGTAGGGGGCGTGGATCATTTAAATTAGGCCGAACGCACTGCGCATGCTCCGTCGGGAAAATTTCCCGACGTGCATTGCGGTAAATGACGTCGCAAAGACGTCATTGGCTTCGACGTGAACGCAAATGGCGTCCAGCGCCATTCACGAACGAGTTACGCAAACGACGCAAAATTTGAAAATCGCGACGCGGGAACGACGTCCATACTTACCATTGGCTGCGCCTCCTAATAGCAGGAGCAGCCTTACGGCGAAAACGGCGTACGCAAACGACGTAAAAAACGAGCGCCGGCCGCGCGTACGTTTGTGAATCTGCGTTAGTATGCAATTTGCATACTCTACGCTGAAAACTACCGGAGCGCCACCTAGCGGCCACCGTAAGAATGCACCCTAAGATACGACGGCGTAAGAGAATTATGCCAGTCGTATCTTAGGCTACAGTCGGCGTATCTAGCTTTCTGAATACAGAAAGTAGATACGCCGGCGCTACTTAGCAATTACGCTGCGTATCTATAGATACGCAGGCGTAATTGCTACCTGAATCTACCCCAATAAGATCCAACAATGGCCCAGATTCAGGTAGGGGCGCGCACTGATACGGCGGCGCAGCGTATCGTTTTTACGCTACGCCTCCGTAAATTACTGGAGCTACGCTTCATTCACAAAGCATTTGCTCCGTAATTTGCGGCGGCGTTTCGTAAAAGGGGGCGGCGTAAGCGCGCTGAATTTAAATGATCCCGTAGGGGGCGTGGATCATTTAAATTAGGCGCGTTCCCGCGCCGAACGTACTGCGCATGCTCCGTCTGGAAAATTTCCCGACGTGCATTGCGGTAAATGACGTCGCAAGGACGTCATTGGCTTCGACGTGAACGTAAATGGCGTCCAGCGCCATTCACGAACGAGTTACGCAAACGACGCAAAATTTGAAAATCGCGACGCGGGAACAACGTCCATACTTACCATTGGCTGCGCCTCCTAATAGCAGGAGCAGCCTTACAGGGAAAACGACGTATGCAAACTACGTAAAGAACGAGCGCCGGGCCGCGCGTACGTTTGTGAATCGGCGTTAATATGCAATTTGCATACTCTACGCTGAAAACTACCGGAGCGCCACCTAGCGGCCACCGTAAGAATGCACCCTAAGATACAACGGCGTAAGAGAATTATGCCAGTGGTATCTTAGGCTACAGTCGGCGTATCTAGCTTTCTGAATACAGAAAGTAGATACGCCGGCGCAACTTAGCAATTACACTGCGTATCTATGGATACGCCGGCGTAATTGCTACCTGAATCTACCCCAATAAGAGCTAGCTGTGCCGGGCCTGATAAAATCAAATGATGGGGCAAGTTTGAGCGTTTCTGAGGCTGAGCCATGTAGGGGTTAAAGTGTATCTACTTTATAGTCAGTATTTTTTTTTTCTTGGTTTTGTACAGAGTAGGAAAAAGTTCAAACCCCTGCCAGATTTTTATTGGCGTGTTCCCATGGGAGAGATCCACCCTCTCTCCATTTGCATTGCTCACCATTCTCACAAGGACAGAATGTTATAGTGGAAGTAGAGGCTGAATATACAGGAAGTCTTATTAAAAGTAGGGTAGCGCCGATACCGATACTTTTTTTTTTAATGTCATGTGACAGTGGCAGTATTTGTTTTTTTTTTACAGTGATTTTCTTTTTCTTTTTTTAGGGGGGGGGGGGGGGTGGGGGGAGTGGATTGTCAGTGTTTTTTTGTTTTTTTTTCCTTTTTTTAAATATTTATTGCAATTTTTTTATTTCTTTTTTAATCAGCCCTGTTGGGGGTCTTTGGAGAGATATCAGGGGTCTTAACAGACCTCTGACATCTCCTCTTTAAGACAGAGAAAGGGACTAAGGACACAGATTCCCCAGCCCGTTTCTCTGCAGCCTCAGCTGAAATGAATGGAGGGAAGCTTCTCTCCATTCATAAACTGAAGCATCATAAACACAGGTTACGATGCTCAGTTATATGAATGGACAGAGTCAGTGATCACTGACTCAGTTCATTCTGAAAAGGTAGGAGCCGGGTTTAGCAGGTCCTACCTCCGCTCCCCATCCTGACAGATTGAGGGGGGAAAAGCGTCACAGAGCGGGGTGAGAGAAGACGGGCACGGAGCGGGGTGAGAGAAGACAGGCACGGAGCGGGGTGAGAGAAGACGGGCACGGAGCGGGGGGGAGAGAAGACGGGCACGGAGCGGGGGGAGAGAAGACGGGCACGGAGCGGGGGGAGAGAAGACGTGCACGGAGCGGGGGGAGAGAAGACGAGCACGGAGCGGGGGGAGAGAAGACGGGCACGGAGCGGGGGGAGAGAAGACAGGCACGGAGCGGGGGGAGAGAAGACGAGCACGGGGGAAAGACGAGCACGGAGCAGGGGGAAAGACAGCACGGGGGAGAAGACTTGCAACTCCCCTGCCTGCCCAGGTATCGGGTGAGGCATAGGAGCATTTCCCCCGAGTACAAGTACTCAGGGAAATGCTCGGTACCGATACCGATACTAGTATCTGTATCGGGACATCCCTAATTAAAAGCATTGCTTCCCCCCTCCTGCATACTCTGCTTACCACTTATAAAAGTGATTTTTCTTTTGAATGTCCTTATTTCTTCTGAGAAATCCTCACTTCCTGTTCTTCTGTCTGTAACTCCACACAGTAATGTGAGGCTTTCTCCCTGGTGTGGAGTGTCGCGCCCGCCCCCTCCCTTGGACTATAGGAGAGTCAGGACACTCTCAGTTGCAGATAGATAAAGCCGCTGTGTGTTAGTGGGCATCCTGACTCTCCTGTAGTCCAAGGGAGGGGGCGAGCACGACATTCCACACCAGGAAGAAAGCCTCTCATTACTGTGTGGAGTTACAGACAGAAGAAGAACAGGAAGTGAGGATTTCTCAGAAGAAATAAGGACATTTAAAAGCAAAATGGAAGGATGAGGTAAGTGAAGGAGGACTGCACTAAGGTAAAGGAAGTCATTTAGGAAAAACAATTGTACCTTTACAACCCCTTTAACCCAATATATCTTCATCAAATTTAGGCTACAACATTCATGCTGTTGTAGAAAACAAGTGCAAACATCCATATTCTAATAGTGCTTGAGTTCATTTATAGCTAGATTCAGGTAGCTTTACGCCGGCGTATCAGTAGATACGCCGACGTAACTCTGAATCTACGCCGTCCTAAATTTAAGTGTATTCTGGAAACCAGATACGCTTAAATTAGGCTAAGATACGAGCGGCGTAAGTCTCCTACGCCGCCGTATGCAATATTTACGCTGGCCGCTAGGTGGCGCTTCCGTTGAGTTCGGCGTAGAATATGCAAATGACTAGATACGCCGATTCACGAAAGTACGCTTGCCCGTCACAGTAAAGATACGCCGTTTCTGTAAGAGGTACGCCGGCGTAAAGATAAAGCTGCCCCCTAGGTGGCCTAGTCAATGTTAAGTATGGCCGTCGTTCCCGCGTCGAAATTTGAAATTTTTACGTCGTTTGCGTAAGTCGCCAGTGAATGGGGCTGGACGTAATTTACATTCACGTTGAAACCAATACGTCCTTGCGGCGTAATTTGGAGCAATGCACACTGGGATATGTACATGGACGGCGCATGCGCCGTTCGTAAAAACGTCAATCACGTCGGGTCACCATCCATTTACATAAAACACGCCCCCCTCATACTCATTTGAATTAGGCGCGCTTACGCCGGCCCCATTTACGCTACGCCGCCGTAACTTAGGAGGCAAGTGCTTTGTGAATACAGCACTTGCCTCTCTGATTTACGGCGGCGTAAATATGATACGCTACACCGCCGTACAAATGCGCCGCCCTACCTGTATCTAGCTATTAGTCTGTTATGCTGCACAGAATGGCTCCCTGAATGTAATTTTAACATTTGTCCAAAAAAAATATATAATGTGTTTCCATAAATTCCTATTGACTGCAATCACACACAGTGGCTGTACAAACAAATGTAAAGATGGGTCATGTTTAGATGTGTTACAAAGCAGATGCATGAAAATTCACATAGGAAGCTCAGTTCCTACTAAAAAAAGCTGGACAGGGAGCGTTTCACATGGCTGCAATGTTATTTATGACCACTAGAGGGGGAACTGCAACGAAAGCTTGGTGTTCACAGTACATTAGTGTCAATTGTTCTGTCTGGGCTCTGCAACACAATTACCAATGACATTCCTGGATATCAAGTTACCCGATTTTCCCTCTAGACCTAGACACGATGCAGCTCTTTCCTCTAGAACTAGGCACAATATGGCTTTTCCCTCTAGATCATGGGTCTTCAAACTATGGCCCTCCAGCTGTTCAGGAACTACAATTCCCATCATGCCTAGTCATGTCTGTGAATGTCAGAGTTTTACAATGCCTCATGGGATATGTAGTTCCGGAACAGCTGGAGGGCCATAGTTTGAGGATCCCTGCTCTAGATCTAGGTGCTACATGACTCTTCCTTCTAGACCTAGGCACATTACATGGCTCTTCCTTCAGACACTCTACATGGCTGTTCCCTTCAGAGCTAAACAAAACACGGCTCTTTCCTATAGACGTATATACTACATGGCTCTTTCCTCTAGACCTACACACTACATGGCTGTTCGACCTAGACACACTACATGGCTGTGTCCTCTACACCTAGACAAACTACATGGCTGTGTCCTCTAGACCTAGACACTACATGGCTCTTCCCTCTAAACATAGCTACTACTTGACTCTTCCCTCTAGACCATCAAGGCCTCTTCAAGTGATCATGAGCCATATAACTAGGGAATCTCAAAAAGCTGGTCAATACGGGACTAAAAAGAGGAAAATTGGGGGGGCGGGGGGGGGGGGGGGGGGGGGGGGGGGGGAGTTGAGGGCAATCAGGGCCAGATCTTTATCCGTAAGCCAGTATTGTAACCAGGGTTGCCATGTTTTATCAAATTTAGCTTGGTGGTTATGGAGGGTTAGGGTCATTTTATTGTTACTCGTGATCCAGTTTAATTGTACTAGGCCTTAAAGGAAACAAGTAATTTATTTGCCAGGTCTTACCCCCGTTGCTGGAATCAGGATCGGCCCCAATAAATGCTGGGAATCCTTTCATCTGGTGCAGATTGCTTGTGGTAGTAAGAGAGGATGATAGCTGGGTATAAGTAGAGGATCGAGGTAAACGGATGGACTTCCTCTGGAACTGCACTACGGGTTGGCTGCGGACACCTGTAGACAAGTATATAGTGTATGAACAACAAAACCATACACTCTCTTTTATCTGCTCAGAGAAATAATGATATAGCCTATAACAACCAAACATGGAAGAGGGGGTGGGGGGACATAGTGTTCCCGAGGATTTGTAGTGACTTAGATCCAATAGCAAGGATAACGATCCACAGATGATGGCTGAAGCCTCGTACACACGACCGAAGAACTCGACGGGCGAAACACATCGTTTTCCTCGTCGAGTTCCTTGTTAATTTTCTCCATTCCCGTCAAGGAAATAGAGAACATGTTCTCTTTTTGGCTCGTCGAGTTTCTCAACAGTTTCCTCGTCGAAAATGTACACACTACCGGTTTCCTCTGCAAAAAAATATCTCCCAGCAAGTTTCTTGCTGGTTTTTGCCGAGAAACTCGGTCGTGTGTACGAGGCTTAACAGTCAGACTGCACAGTCCTTGAAGTTTAGATTAATTGTACAGAAATTTGAAATGTATGTGGACTCACATGGGATTAAACGTACATCTAAAATAGGGAGCTCACTGTATGAGACACTGACCAAATGTGTTTTATTTAGCTTTAATCAGATTGTAGAGTTGGCCTTTTATGGTACAACCATTTTTTTAAGGCTGGGTTCACACCAGTGCAAATTGGATGCTGGTTTCCCTGCATCCAATTTGCATGCCAGTGTGTATACAAAACAAAGATACGACGGGGGAACTTTGAAATTACGCGGCGTATCCATAGATACACCGGCATAATTCGTTTGTGGATCTGGCCCTGAATCTTTTCTTCTCCACTTGGCAGGCCTATTTAGGTTAAAGGCCCATACACACGATCTGATTTTTTGACAACAAATGTCCGACGGACCTGTTTGATTGGACAATCCGACCATGTGTACGCTCCATTGGACTAATGTTTTAGCTTTTTTCATCGGACTAATGTTCACTGTGAAAACAGGCAAACTTTCCGGCAATAAATGTTATAAAGTCCATCGGACTTGCTGGTATGAGTTGCAGCACATTATTGCTCTTTGAACTGTTATATTACATAAGCCCTTAGGTGATTCACACCATCTGCTCATTCTATATCTGGCCTACTCTGATTCACCAGACAGTCATGTTAGCAAAAAAAGCAATCAGCTGAACACTTGTCAGTCTACCTCGCTGTAATAGCCGGGTTTGATGAGTCTATCCCATGATTCACTGAAAGAGGCCCTATTCACATCTTCACAGAGATGCCTATCAGCTAATTTGATAACAATTCTATAACTAATTTGCACGCATAATATTTTTTAAAGTCCACATAAGGCTTAGTTGGTACACTGTTTTAATACTTACTAAAATGTATTATGTTTTTTTTTCAATAAACATTTAGATACATAAGAGCTGTCCATATTAATATTGCAACCATATAAAGTACATTTTAACTACAGGTGAAACTCAAAAAATTTGAATATTGTGCAAAATAAACCTGCAGCCTGAAGATGTTACAGCTACCTCAAGGTGGCAGTGTTCATTTGTTTAATACTGTAATTGTTCGATACAATTATAGCAATAAAATAAAAATACAATTGTAATACTTTCCCCTCCTATTGATGTTTCAGTTGTTTATTTTTTCTACCGCTGGCTTCCACAATATACAAGTGATACTCAAAAAATTATAATATCGTGCAAAAGTTCATTTATTTCACTAATGCAACTTAAAAGGTAAAACTAATATATGAGATAGACTCATTACATGCAAAGCAAGATTTGTCATAATTGTGATGATTATGGCTTACAGCTCATGAAAACCCCAAATCCACAATCTCAGAAAATTAGAATATTACATGCAATCAATAAAACAAGGATTGTACATAGAACAATATCGGACCTCTGAAAAGTTGAAGCATGCATATGTACTCAGTACTTGGTTTGGGCCCCTTTTGCAGCAATTACTGCCTCAATGCGGCGTGGCATTGAAACTATCAGCCAGTGGCACTGCTGAGGTGTTATGGAAAACCAGGATGCTTCAATAGCGGCCTTCAGCTCTTTTGCATTGTTCGGTCTTATGGCTCTCATCTTTCTCTTGGCAATGCCCCATAGATTCTCTATGGGGTTCAGGTCAGGAGAGTTTGCTGGCCAATCAAGCACAGTAATCCCACGGTCATTGAACCAGGTTTTGGTGCTTTTGGCAGTGTGGGGGAGGTGCCAAGTCCTGCTGGAAAATGAAGTCGGCATCCCCATAGAGCTCGTCTGTGGAAGGAAGCATGAAGTGCTCCAAAATCTCCTAGTAGATGGCTGCGGAGACCCCGGACTTAATGAAGCACAGTGGACCAACACCAGCAGATGACTCGGCTCCCCAAATCAACACAGACTGTGGAAACTTCACACTGGACTTCAAGCATCTTGCAGTGTGTGCCTCTCCATTCTTCCTCCATACTCCGGCTCCTTGGTTTCCAAATGAGATGCAAAATTTGCTCTCATCAGAAAAGAGGACTTTGGACTATGGAGCAACAGACCAGGTCTCTTTTTCTTTAGCCCAGGTAAGACGCTTCTGACATTTGTTGTTCAGGAGGCTTGACAAGAGGAATACAACATTTGAAGCCCATGTCCAGGATCCGTCTGTGTGTGGTGGCTCTTGATGCACCGACTCCAGCCTAAGTCCACTCCTTGTGAAAGTCCCCAACACTTTTGAATGGCCTTTTCCTGACAATCCTCTCCAGGCTGCGCTCATCCCTGCTGCTTGTGCACCTTTTTCTTCCACACTTTTCCCTTCCACATAACTTTCTATTAATGTGTTTTGATACAGCACTTTGGGAACATCCAACTTCTTTTGCAATTACCTTTTGAGGCTTTTCCTCCTTATAGAGGGTGTCAATGATGGTTTTCTGCACAACTGTCAGGTCAACAGTCTTTCCCATGATTTTGATTCTACTGAACCAGACTGAGAGACCATTTAAAGGTATAGGGACCCTTTGCAGGTGTTATAGCTTAATTATCTGATTAGAGTGGGGCCTTTTCACAATATTCTAATTTTCTGAGATTGTGGATTTGGGGTTTTCATGAGCTGTAAGCCATAATCATCACAATTATGACAAATCACAGCTTGAACTATCTTGCTTTGCATGTAACGGCCCGGATTCACGTAGGACTTACGCCGACGTATCTCGAGATACGCCGCGTAAGTCAAAATGTGCGACGTCGTATCTATGCGCCGTGCCCATAGAACTAAATACGGCTTAAAATAGGCTTCCTCCAACCGACGTAACTTTCCTACGCCGGCGTATCTTGGGCGCATAGTTCCGCTGAACTCCCCATTGCAAATATGCAAATGAGGGAGATACGTCGATTCACGAACATAGATGCGCCCGGCGCATAATATACTCCGTTTGCAAAAGACTTACGTCCGGCGTATAGTTATTCCTCATCTATGAGGCGCAACCCATGCAAAGGTATGGACCAGGGAACAGCCGTCATATTTTACGCCGTTTACGTAGTAGTACGTGAATAGGGCTGGGCGTAGGTTACGTTCAGTGATTCGACGTATCTTAGGCGTTCGTTCCGACGTGATTCTGAGCATGCGCACTGGGATGCGTCCACGGGTCGGCGCATGCGCCGTTTGTTCGGCCCATTATTTGCATGGGGTCACACTTCATTTAAATGGATCACGCCCACTTCCTTCCTACTTTGAATTAGGCGGGCTTATGCCGACCAATTTATGTTACGCCGGCGCAACGTTGGGAGCATTTGCATTGTGAGATCGGCGTTTGCCTCTCTACTTTACATCGGCGTAGCCCGCCTAAAAATGCGCCGAGGTATGTGAATCCGGGCCATTGAGTCTATCTCATATATTAGTTTCACCTTTTAAGTTGCATTAGTGAAATAAATGAACTTTTGCACGATATTATAATTTTTTGAGTATCACCTGTATACTGTGGAAGCCAGCAGTAGAAAAAATAAACAACTGAAACATCAATAGGAGGGGAAAGTATTACAATTGTATTTTTATTTTATTGCTATAATTGTATTGAACAATTACAGTATTAAACAAATGAACACTGCCACCTTGAGGTAGCGGTAACATCTTCAGGCTGCAGGTTAATTTTGTCAGTGACGCCTCCTACATGTGATCACTATATGGCTTGATTTACTAAAATTGGAGATTGCAAAATCTAGTGCAGCTGTGCATGGTAGCCAATCAGCTTCTAACTTCAGCCTGTTTGACAAAAAAAAAAAAAAAAACTGGAAGCTGATTGGTTTCCATGCAGAGCTTCACCAGATTTTGCACTCTCCAGTTTTAGTAAATCAAGCCCTATGTCACAACTAACTTCACACGATTAGGAACCACTAAATTGTAAATTATTAGTGATGAAAGGAGCTGTCGGTGACTGTCCCTGATTTGAGGGACACCAACTGCAAAGTGTCGGCTGTTAGCTCTCAAAGGGAGGATGCTTATTAATGTATTCTCAACATGGGACATCAGAAATGTTGATATGGGAGTAAAGGAAAATTTATAATCCAAGTATGTCAAATTTACATTAAACACTGCCACTTGCATCCCAGTAGCTCTCCCTTACAGTAAGTACCTACAGGATTTCCATAGTAAATATTACTCATGTAAGAACATGCATTGTAATACAGCATAAACCTGTATGATATAAAACGAGAACTACAAAGACATCAAGGTTTAAAACAGAAAAGCGCAAAAAATAAAAACGAAATAACGTTTACCTGGAGAGCCCAGTAGCTCTCCCTTACAGTAAGTACCTACAGGATTTTCATAGTAAATATTACTCATGCAAGAACATGCATTGTAATACAGCATAAACCTGTTTGATATAAACGAGAACTACAAACAAAGACATCAAGGTTTAAAACAGAAAAGCACAAAATATAAAAATAAAAAATAAAAACGAAATAACGTTTACCTGGAGAGCCCAGTAGAATCTGCACAATATCTTCATAGAGGATTAGCGTGGCGGGTCTTTCAGGAAGGAGATACAAGCTGACAGAGGCATACACTGCATTGAAAGAGAGAAAGAAGACTCAAGTCTCTGCTATGTTGTATAATGCTGGAGAATACAAAGGGAGGAAATCAGGACCTAAATCAACTCTGTCACGTGTATTAAAAATGCTACTGCCTGTTTCTACCTTAAGCCTTTGCTTATCTTCAAGGAGTAATAACCCCAAAAGCTGCAATATATTACATTATTGGTTTTTGGTTTAATACTGATTTCAGGCTGTGCCTACCTTTAGTCTGGGCAGGTTTCTACCTTCAGGGCTCGTTCACCCCAGAATACAGTGCAGGAAACCCCTGTTCTGTGCACATTTTCCAAAACAACATTCGCACTAGGTGTTCGATCTGCCGCTGCGGGTGTCAATATTTTTCTAACAACACCCCAAATTCAGATCACCAATAGCAGTGTACTTTCCTGCACCAGGTGAGTGAGTGAATAACTTGTATAGCGCTACAAATGCGAACTGAATCGCCTCAAGGTGGCATGGTACTGCAGTATCATGCAATTTTTGTGTGGTGTGTTTTTGAAAAGTATTGCATGCACTACTTTTTGTGCGATTTCAGCTCATTTTAATGAAAATCGCACCACACTGAGTCACACAGGAATGCGGGCCAGCTTCCTATACCGGCCCTCAGTCTGTGTCTACCTACACCCTCAGTCTGCACCTATTTCTACCTTCTGTGCATGTGCCTGTGCCTGCCTCCGACCTGTGTCTTCCTGTAGCTTCTGCCTGTGTCTACCTTCAGCCTGTGTCTTCCTATAGCTTGTACCTGTGCCTACCTTCAGCCTGTGTCTTCCTGTAGCTTCTGCCTGTGTCTACCTTCAGCCTGTGTCTTCCTGTAGCTTCTGCCTGTGTCTACCTTCAGCCTGTGTCTTCCTATAGCTTGTACCTGTGCCTACCTTTAGCCTGTGTCTTCCTGTAGCTTCTGCCTGTGTCTACCTTCAGCCTGTGTCTTCCTGTAGCTTGTACCTGTGCCTACCTTCAGCCCGTGTCTTCCTGTAACTTGTATCTGTGCCTACCTTCAACCTGTGTCTTTCTGTAGCTTGTGCCTGTGCCTACCTTCAGCCTGTGTCTTCCTGTAGCTTGTACATGTGCCTATCTTCAGCCTGTGTCTTCCTGTAGCTTGTACCTGTGCCTACCTTCAGCCTGTGTCTTCCTGTAGCTTGTACCTGTGCCTACCTTCAGCCTGTGTCTTCCTGTAGCTTGTACTTGTGCCTACCTTCAGCCTGTGTCTTTCTGTAGCTTGTGCCTGTGCCCACCTTCAGCCTGTGTCTTCCTGTAACTTGTATCTGTGCCTACCTTCAGCCTGTGTCTTCCTGTAACTTGTATCTGTGCCTACCTTCAGCCTGTGTCTTCCTGTAGCTTGTACCTGTGCCTACCTTCAGCCTGTGTCTTCCTGTAGCTTGTACCTGTGTCTTCCTGTAGCTTGTACCTGTGCCTACCTTCAGCCTGTGTCTTCCTGTAGCTTGTACCTGTGCCTACCTTCAGCCTGTGTCTTCCTGTAGCTTGTACCTGTGCCTACCTTCAGCCTGTGTCTTCCTTTAGCTTGTACCTGTGTCTTCCTGTAGCTTGTACCTGTGCCTACCTTCAGCCTGTGCCTTCCTGTAGCTTGTGCCTACCTGCAACCTGTGTCTACCTTCAGCCTGTGCCTTCCTGTAGCTTGTGCCTGTGTCTAACTTGAGCCTGTGTCTTCCTGTAGCTTGTGCCTGTGCCTACCTTCAGCCTGTGTCTTCCTGTAACTTGTGTATGGGGGAATAGGACCACCATCCGTCTTGTTTTTGGCAGACAGGATCGGATGGTGGCGGTTGTCCGCTGACACTCGCCACTCCATAGAAGAAATTAGAGAGTCCGATCAGGTCTCCCTGAAAAACTGACAGGTGGACCTGATCGGACAGCCCATGTTAAAGGGGACTAAAGCAAAAAAAAAAATGCTGGAAATACACACAGCAGCTACCACAAGCTTAAATATCAGTTTGGGGTGGACAGGTCCTTTAACAGTAAATATTCAAATTCTTGTATAAGCCCAGTTGTAACTGGTTCTCTCCATGATCAGACCCCTAAGACTGAAGGAATCTTGGATAGGCACTTCCCTTCCAAATCAGAAATAATGGGATAAAGGAGAATTTCTATGTTCAGCTATAGGGTGGAAAACCCCACCACTCGCTGTGTAATTATGACTGGTGGGGGTCTGGCATTTTGCATCCTGCCAATCGGTTGCTTTCATCTAATAAGCAGCTCTCAGCAGCACGTCCCCCTGTGACCTCTTCAATGGCTGATCACTGTCGGGGACATTCAAGGCATCTGAGATGTGTCAATATGATTAGTGAGGGGAGTATAGAAGACACAATGATATCATCATATATGGGGGAGGAGTGCATGCATCAGAGGCACTGCCAGAAAAGATTACTGTGACAGCAATGCCAATGAATGCCGTCTT
Organism: Rana temporaria; assembly: GCF_905171775.1. Classification (NCBI taxonomy): domain Eukaryota; kingdom Metazoa; phylum Chordata; class Amphibia; order Anura; family Ranidae; genus Rana; species Rana temporaria. Next base: position 30,930,362 of record NC_053500.1, on the reverse strand, counting down.
GTGACCTTGGATAAGAAGACAGGAAACTGCATGCATCCTGCCAGACAGAATGTAAGGAAGCTGTAAATATGACACTATACACATCGCCCATGGAACAATATATACTGGGAAGAGGCCGGAAGATGTGTAATTATAACACTTTAGAAGCTGGAACAATTTTTGAAGGCTGTGTCTACCCAAAAATCGGAATTTCAATTCCAGATGGATCCGTAGGCCCCTTAGATTAGGGGTCACCAAACTTTCTGAACAAAGGACCAGTTTACTGTCCTTCAGACTGTAAGGAGACCAGACTGTGGCCAATGGGAGTAGAAAATGTCTTGGTGTCAATGGAAGTAAAGAATGCCCCATCATTGGTATTAGTTGGAGTGATATTGCCCCATTGTTAATATTAGTGGAAGAGATAGTGCCCCATCATTGGAGGAAATAAAGCCCCATTGTTGGTGTCAGTGGGAGGAATAGTTCCCCGTCAGTGGGAAGAAAAGGGCCCGGTAGTTGGTGCCCGTAGGTGGAATAATGTCCCATCATGGGTGTCAGTGGGAAGAATAGGGCCCTGTAGTTGGTGCCCGTAGGTGGAATAATGTCCCGTCAGTGGGAAGAAAAAGGGCCCTGTAGTTGGTGCCCGTAGGTGGAATAATGTCCCATCATGGGTGTCAGTGGGAAGAATAGGGCCCTGTAGTTGGTGCCTGTAGGAGGAATAATGTCCCATCATGGGTGTCAGTGGGAAGAATATGTTGGCATAAGTGACAGGAATTATGCCCCATTGTTGATGTAGAAGGAATAGTGCTTTGTATCAGTGGAAAGAATAGTGTCCCTAGGGCCTGATAAAGGCATGCAAAGGGCCACATCTGGCCCCCGGGGCTGCAGTTTGGAGACCACAACCTTAGATCAATCCAGATATGAAGACATTTGGCAAATTTAGAGATTGGTCACCAACCGCAATTATCACTTATACTTCTGGATATTTTCCAGCCCAGGTCTGTAGCTCTGCCCCCTCCATATTCAATACGATCGTACAAATGGCAACGATTCCAAGATGACATTTACCCAGTTACAACATGCCAATCAGGGCCGTACACTGCCTAGATCAACATATTTCTGCGGCGGTAATGCCACGTGTTTTTTGATTAGCTGTGATAGAGCATGGAGCCATTATCTGTGTTTAGGGATAGATGTAGACCCCTGTCCGCGTTCAGGGGCACACATCCGTTCTTAACCGCAGGTAATCACGCCATGTGTCGCTAGCCTCCAGTGAATCAATAGACATAATATTGCTTCCCTTGACTAACTGTTTCTGCTTGGCCTAGGGAACGTGTCCTCTTTAGAAGATTGAAGTGCCACACTGCAGATTAATAGTTCTGATACAGTTTTATTCCAGTATGGGCCAGATAGAAGATCGAAAGGGAAGCAAACGTGTGCCAGGGGTCTAAATACATTGGGGTAGATTCAGGTAGGGGCGCGCACTACTACGGAGGCGCAGCGTACCGTTTTTACGCTACGCCTCCGTAAATTACTTGAGCTACGCTTCATTCACGAAGCATTTGCTCCGTAATTTGCGGGGGCGTTTCGTAAAAGTGGCCGGCGTAAGCGCGCGTAATTTAAATGATCCCGTAGGGGGCGTGGATCATTTAAATTAGGCGCATTCCCACGCCGAACGTACTGCGCATGCTCCGTCGGGAAAATTTCCCGACGTGCATTGCGGTAAATGACGTCGCAAGGACGTCATTTGCTTCGACGTGAACGTAAATGGCGTCCGGCGGCATTCACGATTCACATACGCAAACAACGTCAATTTCGAATTTTGCGACGCGGGAAACGACGTGTATACTTACCATTGGCTGCGCCTCCTAATAGCAGGAGCAGCCTTACGCAGAAATCGACGAACGCAACCGACGTAAAACTCGAACGCTGGGCGTGCGTACGTTTGTGAATCGGTGTGAGTATGCAATTTGCATACTCTACGCCAGGGGTCTCCAAACTTTTTACTTCGAGGGCCACATTCTATATTTCACACATATTCGCGGGCCGGAAACATAATTTATAAATAAATCCACAGTAGAAGAAGAATAGAATAGAATTTGACTTACTGCTGACAGCAGGACTGGATGGTGCTCCTATATTCTTTGCTGGCACCTAAACGCTGGAGCATCATGCAGCGGGGCTAAACTTCCAGCGTGCATGAGGCTTTACATCCGTGTGCCCATCCATCTGTGTGCCCATCCATCTGTGTGCCCATCCATCTGTGTGCCCATCCATCTGTGTGCCCATCCATCTGTGTGCCCATCCATCTGTGTGCCCATCCATCTGTGTCACCATCATCTGTGTCCCCATCCATCTGTGTCCCCATCAGTCTCTCCATTCATCTGTGTCCCCATCAGTCTCCCCATCCATCTGTGTCCCCATCCATCTGTGTCCCCATCCATCTGTGTCCCCATCCATCTGTGTCCCCATCCATCTGTGTCCCCATCCATCTGTGTCCCCATTCATCTGTGTCCCCATCCATCTGTGTCCCCATCCATCTGTGTCCCCATTCATCTGTGTCCCCATTCATCTGTGTCCCCATTCATCTGTGTCCCCATCCATCTGTGTCCCCATCCATCTGTGTCCCCATTCATCTGTGTCCCCATCCATCTGTGTCCCCATCCATCTGTGTCCCCATCCATCTGTGTCCCCATCCATCTGTGTCCCCATCCATCTGTGTCCCCATCCATCTGTGTCCCCATCCATCTGTGTCCCCATCCATCTGTGTCCCCATCCATCTGTGTCCCCATCATCTGTGTCCCCATCAGTCTCCCCATTCATCTGTGTCCCCATCAGTCTCCCCATTCATCTGTGTCCCCATCAGTCTCCCCATTCATCTGTGTCCCCATCAGTCTCCCCATTCATCTGTGTCCCCATCAGTCTCCCCATTCATCTGTGTCCCCATCAGTCTCCCCATTCATCTGTGTCCCCATCAGTCTCCCCATTCATCTGTGTCCCCATCAGTCTCCCCATCCATCTGTGTCCCCATCCATCTGTGTCCCCATTCATCTGTGTCCCCATCCATCTGTGTCCCCATCCATCTGTGTCCCCATCCATCTGTGTCCCCATCCATCTGTGTCCCCATCATCTGTGTCCCCATCAGTCTCCCCATTCATCTGTGTCCCCATCAGTCTCCCCATTCATCTGTGTCCCCATCAGTCTCCCCATTCATCTGTGTCCCCATCAGTCTCCCCATCCATCTGTGTCCCCATCCATCTGTGTCCCCATTCATCTGTGTCCCCATCCATCTGTGTCCCCATCCATCTGTGTCCCCATCCATCTGTGTCCCCATCCATCTGTGTCCCCATCCATCTGTGTCCCCATCCATCTGTGTCCCCATCATCTGTGTCCCCATCAGTCTCCCCATTCATCTGTGTCCCCATCAGTCTCCCCATTCATCTGTGTCCCCATCAGTCTCCCCATTCATCTGTGTCCCCATCAGTCTCCCCATTCATCTGTGTCCCCATCAGTCTCCCCATCCATCTGTGTCCCCATCCATCTGTGTCCCCATCCATCTGTGTCCCCATTCATCTGTGTCCCCATCCATCTGTGTCCCCATTCATCTGTGTCCCCATTCATCTGTGTCCCCATTCATCTGTGTCCCCATCAGTCCTTCCAATCATCTGTGTCCCCAATCATCTGTGTCCCCAATCATCTGTGTCCCCATCACTCATCAGGCTATCCCCACAAATTGGTGTCCCCATTAGAGCCCCCCCCCCCCCTTCATTCATCCGAGTCTTCCTGCACGGTGTCCCCACCCCCGCCTGCATATTTGTGTCACCATTAGAGCCATCAGCCCCCCTCCTCACATGTTTGTGTCCCCATAAGAGCCACCAGCACCCCCACATTTGTGTCCCCATCAAACCCCACAGATATTTGTGTCCCCATCAGAGTCATCACCCCCCCCCCCCCACATTTATGTCCCCATCAGAATCATCAGGCCCCCCCCCCCCACATGTGTGTCCCCATCAGACCCCACAGATATTTGTGTCCCCATCAGAGTCATCAGCCCCCCCCCCCACATGTATGTCCCCATCAGTCATCAGCCCCCCCCCCCTACATGTATGTCCCCATCAGAGTCATCACCTCCCCCCCACATTTATGTCCCCATCAGAGTCATCACCCCCCCCCCACATTTATGTCCCCATCAGTCATCAGCCCCCCCCCCACATGTATGTCCCCATCAGAGTCATCACCCCCCCACATTTGTGTCCCCATCAGAGCCCCCCCCCCCCCACATGTATGTCCCCATCAGAGTCATCAGCCCCCCCCACATGTATGTCCCCATCAGAGTCATCACCCCCCCCCCCCACATTTATGTCCCCATCAGTCATCAGCCCCCCCCCACATGTATGTCCCCATCAGAGTCATCACCCCCCCACATTTGTGTCCCCATCAGAGCCCCCCCCCCCCCCACATGTATGTCCCCATCAGAGTCATCAGCCCCCCCCACATGTATGTCCCCATCAGAGTCATCCCCCCCCCCCCCCACATTTATGTCCCCGTCAGTCATCAGCCCCCCCCCCCCACATGTATGTCCCCATCAGAGTCATCAGCCCCCCCCCCCCCACATTTGTGTCCCCATCAGCCCCCCGAAATGTGTGTCCCCATCAGTCTACAACCCCCCTCCACGTGTGTCCCAAGCAGAGTCATCAGCCCCCAGATGTTTGTGCCCCATCAGCGCCATTCAACCCACCCCCACACAAGTGTATCAGCCCCCCCCTCCTTGCATGTGTCCAGCGCGTCTCCACTCTCCATCACTGGCTGTGCAGACCTGCTGCATCTCCTGACTCCCGCCCCGCTGGTATTACACACTCGTTACTGGTTAACAGCGAGGCGGGAGGCGGGAGCAGGGAGGCGGCAACGGGTCTGCCCTAAACACCTCATTGGCTGCTGGGATGCCATGGTCCCAGCAGCCAACACACACAGTGAGACGCCGGGAGGGATTGCGGGACCTGCGTTGCATATTGCCGGGGGCGAATATGCAGCGCAGGTTCCACAACTAACAGGTGGACTAAGGATTCACGCTGCGGGCCGGAAGAAATGGCCTGGCGGGCCGGATGTGGCCCGCGGGCCGTAGTTTGGAGACCCCTGCTCTACGCTGACCACTACAGGAAAGCCACCTAGCGGCCATCGTAAGAATGCAGCCTAAGATACGACGGCATAAGAGCCTTATGCCAGTCATATCTTAGGCTACAGTCGGCGTATCGAGCTTTCTGAATAGAGAAAGTCGATACGCCGGCGCTACTTAGCAATTACGCTGCGTATCTATGGATACGCAGGCGTAATTGCTTGCTGAATCCACCCCATTGCCTTCATCAGGGCTTGAGAAGAGAAAGAATTAAATGGATGGAATTGAGGATTTTTTGGTTCCAAGCAGGATTTTGTATTGAAATACACACTGCAAATGCTTGTCTTACGGTTGTGGTGTAGTTCCATTGACCGTAACAGGCAGGTATGACAGGAGGTGCCACCTGTCAAACTCAACAAGCCAAGTTTATTTGCCATGACCTCGAAGCAAGATTTTGCAGCTGTGGCACGTGTATGGACCCCTTCTGCTGCCATGTCTGCTTGTAGGTGGGTGGTCGGGGTGGATGCTAAAAATGTGGGCCGACCGACTATTTTTACCGCCGTCTGTGTAAAAGAGGCTTAAGGGTCCATCCAAAGTGTATGTTACCCTGTGCATAGGACTTAAATGGCTCTTATTTATCACTAGCAATTTTAGTAGTGCCACTGTGCCACTGTACATTACCCCTGCAGCTCCAGCCTATCTGTGCCTAATATAACACTAGTTAATACCATTAGGAATTTTACCCTAAATTCAGTCCATACACCCAGTTTCCCTCCTTGAACCCTGATGAAGGGGGCATTTTTAGACCGCTGAAACGTGTTGGCTTCCCTTTTTGATTTTTTGAATTCTATCTGACCCTATGCTGTTATTAAATTGTATCTTCAGTCTTAAATCTGGCAAACTAAGGAAATTTAGGGGTGTAGAAGATGCCAGCCTGGTAACCACCATCATATAATTATTGGATAGCAATACCAATATAACAATCCTTGGGTCCAGTGCTATCTGTCTGCATCCCCAAGTCACTTTAGAATCACGGCATACAATAGGCAAAGAGCATTCTACAAATCTTGAATAGACGCCTCCCAGATACATACACACAGCTGTCATTTTGTGAACAGGAATTTCTATCTGACCACAGGAGACAGGTGGGAAAATGAACTTCTCTAAAAACAGGCTGCAGATATACACTATGAGGTAGATTCACGTAGGACTTACGCCGACGTATCTTCTTATACGCCGCGTAAGTCCACGGATGCGCCGTCGTATCTATGCGCCGTCGTATCTATGCGCCGTATTCTTTAAACCAGATACGCCTGAATTTTGGCTCCATCCGACCGACGTAAGTCTCCTACGCCGTCGTATCTTGGGTGCATATTTACGCTGGCCGCTAGGGGCGCTTTCATTGATTTACGCGTCGAATATGTAATTGACCTAGATACGCCGATTCACGAACGTACTTGCGGCCGTCGCAGTAAGCTACGCCGTTTACGTAAGGCGTACGTCCGACGTAAAGTTATCCCACCTAAAGCAGGGGTAAGTCATGTTAGGGTATGGACGTCGGAACAGCCGTCGGATTTTACTTCGTTTACGTAAGTTTACGTGAATGGGGCTGGGCGTAGGTTACGTTCACGTCGTACGCATTGAGCCGTCGAATCTTAGGGAGTATATGCGACGTGATTCTGAGCATGCGCGAGCATGCGCGCGCATGCGCTGTTCGTTCGGCCATTCATTTACATGGGGTCACGGTTAATTTGAATACAACACGCTCACTACCTTCCAAATTCGAATTAGGCGAGCTTACGCCGGCCCATTTACGCTGCGCCGCCGTAACTTAGGGAGCAAGTGCTTTGTGAATACTGCTCTTGCCTCTCAGAGTTACGTCGGCGTAACCTCAATGTGAAAGGGGCCTAAGTTACAATCTGATTGTACAAACTCCTTTATGTGCAGACTTGATAGCAAATAAATCAAACTGATTATTCAAGCAGGCCTTTGCACTGCATAGCTTTATTCAGGGGTCTCAAATTGGCGGCCCTCCAGCCGTTGCAAAACTACAAGTCCCATCATGCCTCTGCCTGTGGGAGTCATGCTTGTAAGGCTGTGTACAGACGACCAAACATGTACGATGAAACCGGTCCGCCGGACCGTTTTCACCGTACATGTCTGCCCGGGGATTTCTGTATGGTGGCTGTACTCACCATCATACAGAAATCCGCGCTGTTTACGCGGGGCGTGGCCGCGCCGTCGCCGCGACAATGACGCAGCGACGTGGGCGGCCCTGCCAGTTCAATGCTTCCACGCATGCGTCAAAGTCATTCGACGCATGCGAGGGATGGCGGGCGCTCGGACATGTACGGTAGGTCTGTACAGACGACCGAACATGTCCGAGCGGACAGGATTCCAGCGGGCTGTTTTAAAACAAGTCCAGAAATATTTGCCCGCTGGAAAAAGGCCCGGCGGGCAAATGTATGCTGGAATCCTGTCCGCTCGGGCCTACACACGACCGAACATGTCTGCTGAAACTGGTCCGCGGACCAGTTTCAGCAGACATGTTCGGTCGTGTGTACGGCCCATAACTGTCAGCCTTGCAATGCCTCATGGGACTTGTAGTTTCGCAAAAGCTGGAGGGCCGCCAGTTTGAGACCCCTGATCGTTACAGAGCTGGTATTGTGTATTAAATTTTAGCATCACAAATACTATGATGTACACACTTGCACGGACATACATACATACGCTATGTCTCACAATCCTTACGTGGCAGTCGATCCACCTTCCAGGGCACAGAGTTAGTGACGTAGCCTCTCTTGCTGGCGGTGACGAGGATCCAGGTACCCAGTCTGTAGCTGATGCCCAGCACCGATATGCCCTCCTGGTCGGTGACGCCAGATGCCAAGCTGCTCTGATTGCCGAAAATTTCCACCGTCGCTGACGCCAAAGGGGAAAGGTCGCCATTCTCAAACACTTGAACCTTGATTTGGAATTCTGCAGTGGGTAGAGAGGTCGGTTGGGAAAGACAAAAAAAGTGTACAGAAAACCAATGCAAAAACAACAGCATTCCTGCATTTAGAGGTTTATTGTTCTCACCCTATAGAGAAAAAAATAAAGATTGTGACCTCCCAGCCATCCCATTACTTCCCAATCTCACCAATTTCACCTCTTGTGTCTATCACCACCACAGCTCAAAGTACTACCATTTTCTTCATAGAACATAAGACTATCAACCCACCTCTTGTGTCTGTCAGCACCACAGCTCACACAGTTCTACCTTTCTCTACATAGACCCTATAACTATCACCCCCACCTCTTCTGTCTGTCACCACCACAACTCACAGTTCTACCATGCTCCTCACAGACCCTAAAACTAGCACCCCACCTCTACTATTCTCCTAATGGAACCTAAAACTAGCATCCCGCCTCTTGTGCCCATTACCACCACAGCTCACAGTTCTACCATTCTCTTCATATACCCTAAAACTAGCATCCCATCTCTTGTCTCCATCACCACCACAACTCACAGTTCTACCATTCTCCTAATAGAACCTAAAACTAGCACCCTAACTCTTGAATCCATTACCACCACAGCTCACAGTTCTACCATTCTCTTCATAGACCCTAAAATTATAGCCCCACCACTTGTATCCATTAGCACCACAGTTTACAGCTCTACTATTCTCTTTGGAGCCCCTAAAACTAGCATCCCACCTCTTGTGTCCATCACCACCACAGCTCACAGTTCTACTATTCTCTTAATAGAACCTAAAACTAACACCCCACCTCATGTGGCCATTACCACCACAGCTCACAATTCTACCATTCTCTTCATAGACCCTAAAACTAGCAACCAACCTCTAGTTTCCATTACCATCACAGCTCATAGTTCTACTATGCTATTCACAGACCCTAAAACTAGCATCCCACCTCTTGTGTCCATCACCACCACAGCTCACAGTTCTGCCATTCTCTTAATAGAACCTAATACTAGCACCCCAACTCTTGTGTCTATTACCATCATACCTCACAGTTCCATCATGCTCTTCATAGACCCTAAAACTAGAGCCCCACCTCTTGTGTCTATTACCACTACAGCTCACAGTTCTACCACTCTCTTAATAGAACCTAATACTAGCACCCCAACCCTTGTGTCTATTACCATCACACCTCACAGTTCCATCATGCTCTTCATAGACCCTAAAACTAGAGCCCCACCTCTTGTGTCTATTACCACCACAGTTTACAGCTCTACTATTCTCTTTGATGTCCCTAAAACTAGCACTCCACCGCTTGTGTCCATTACCACCACAGCTCATAGTTCTACCATGCTCTACACAGACCCTAAAACTAGCACCCCACCTCTTGCGTTTATCACCACCACAGCTCACAGTTCTACCATTCTCTTAATAGAACTTAAAACTTGCACCCCACCCCTTGTGTCCATCATCAAAATGTTACCATTCTCTTCATAGACCCTAAAACTAGCACCACACATATGCCTCAGGCACAGTGACTACTTGTTCTGTTTGGGAAGAATATGATTTGATAGACAGTGAAATAGGAAGACATTTCCTTTTATTGAGTGGAGAAGAGTCCGCATTTTTTTTTCTCTTACTGCTGTCCCCATAGATGATAGTTCCTTTTGCTTCCTGTCCTGGTGACACAGTTGTTAAAGCAGATATACTTTCTATTTTTCTTCTCTGGAATGCATTTTATTTTTCAGGTCACTGAATAGGGGTGTCACAGGGAGTGTGTTCCCAGCGATGCCACCTGTATGCATACATGTAGAAACTCAGTGGTAAAGCCCGCTGCCATGCTGCCACATGTATGCGTATGGCCAGTTTTAAAGGGTTATATGAAAGCTGCAGATTTTGAAAGTTTGAAATTACTTTAACATCATATACGGTAGTTCATATAAGATTTTAGTGATTGGGTTTAGATGTACTTTAAGCCTATCCCTACCCTTCCTCCAGCTCTGTACCGTTCATCCTTCCACTCTTTGACCTGTAATCAGATTGAATTAGGGCATGGGACCCCCGGCTATCACGGGGCCTTCAGCTCTTGTGTTTGAAGCAGAAATAATCTATTCTCTTCCAAACAGTGTGGCCTGTGTGGGGAAGAATTCAGAAGGCCTCAGGCCGCAGAGTCAATACAATCAGCCACCACAGTCTATTTTCATTTCCACAAGCTGGTGGAATACAGCAAAACAAATGCTTTGCTTGATGCCATCTTCAAGGAGCTCTTACTTCTTGAACATGCAATTGAATGTAGCAGGACATAAAGGACGGGGGCACTGCTACAGCTTGAGCTACCACCAGATATATGGCAAAACTAGAAGGTCCCACTTTAAGCCAGGGCCTACATGACAGACACAGTATTCAAGGCCTACCTACAACAACTGCTCCACAAAACATCTTGTAATTCCTCTCCCACTTTATCTCAGGCCCTAGGATGTTAACAGTTACATGCTTTTGGTTAAGGTGACCAGATTTTTTAAATGAAATCCGGGGACATATTTTTTTTTTTACTAGTAATGGCAGCAATCAGCGACTCTCTGCCCGTCGCCACCGCCGCTCGCCTCACAGCCTGTCAAGTCTTAGGCCTCGTACACACGACTGAGTTTCTCGGCAAAAACCAGCAAGAAACTTGCTGGGAGATATTTTTTTGCCGAGGAAACCAGTCATGTATACATTTTCGTCGAGGAAACTGTCGTGAAACTCGACGAGCCAAAAAGAGAGCAAGTTCTCTATTTCCTCGACGGGAATGGAGAAACTTGCCTTGTCGAGTTCTTTGACAGCCTGACAAGGAACTCGACGAGGAAAACTATGTGTTCCTCGGTCGTGTGTACGAGGCTTCACTCTCCGGGCCCCGGCTACTACTGGGTGGGGAGCAGGGAAGGCAAGAAGATAAGAAGGCAGGCGGCCGGCCGGGACCTGAGCCAAGGTAGAAGAACATGTGAGCGGAGCTGAATGGGCATGCACCCAAAACTGAAGAAATATTCCCTCCGCTCCGACCAGCACATGATCATCAGAAAGGGGCACAGATAATGGAAAGAAATACACCCCCTAAGCTAGAAGGAGCAGGGGTAGTTAATTCAGATTATTTATTTTTTTTATTCTGCACTAACTGTCTTTAAAGTTGCCCGAGCCCCTGTTAAAGTCCAATCCGGGGACAAAACCGGGACAGACTTGGTCCGGAGACAGTGTCCTCAATCCAGGGACTGTCCCCAGAAACCGGGGATGTCTGGTCACCCTAATTTTGGTGCAGTTATAAGGAAGCTGCCCTCAGATTCACTTAAAGCGGGAGACTTCAATCCAGCAAGGTCCGGCGGCTGCCGGCCCTTTAGCCGAGGCTCCCTGCTGCACATGCGCTACTGCAATCAGCGGCGCATTGCGAGGGGAATATCTCCTAAATCGTACAGGTTTAGGAGATATTCTTTACACCTACAGGTACGCCTTATTATAGCCTTCCCTGTAGGTAAAAGTGGTAGTAAAGACTTTACTACCACTTTAAATTCCTACTTCTCACTTTAAACCTGAGCCTATGTGACGGAGCCAGTATTCAAGCTCTACCTACAACAACTGCTCCACAAAGCATCTCCTTATAGATCTTCTCCCTCTTCATCCAAGTCTAACATCTAAGGATGTGCGCTTTTGGTGCAGTTAGGGAAGCTGGTTCACTTAAAGGGATTGTAAAGCTTTGTGTTTTTCCACCTTAATGCATCCTATGCATTAAGGTGAACCTTTTGACAAACGGAACCAGTGACCTAAAACAGCTAAGACTCCCGTGTGATAACCAGTGGTAGGTTTAGGTCATAGCACCTGATGGGTCAGCAACATTATTAACCCATATTTCCAAACTTGGCCAATGCCACCTTCTGCACCACCTTGCCATAACCATGATGGTTTCTAGGCATGTGCAAAAGGGAAAATTTTGTTTCGTTTCGTTTTAATTCGTTATTTAATTAATTTCGTTAAGTTAGGTTCGTTACATGTGTTAAATTCGTTTTCGGAACTCGTTCGTTTTCGACCGAAATTCGAAAATTCTCTCTTCAAATATAATTTCGAAATTCGATCGGAATTCGAAAAAAAAAAAAAATTGGAATTCCAAATCGAAAACCCGCGGACGAAATTCGATCGTAATTCCAAAAAAAAAAAAAAAAAAACTTTTTTCGAATTCCAAATCGAAAACCCGCGGACGAAATTCGATCGGAATTCCAAAAAAAAAAAAAAAAAAAATTTGAATTCCGATCGAATTTCGTCCGCGGGTTTTCGATTCGGAATCGAAAACGTTCGTTCGGATTCGGTAAATTCATTAATATTGCAATTCGGGAATTCGTATGCATCCGAATGTCCGAATAATGAAAAATTTGTCCGAATTTCGATTCGGAACGAAACGAAATGCACATGCCTAATGGTTTCATGGCTGGTGCAGAGATCTTCAACATGGCTTTCTATATTAGGGCCCGGATTCAGAAACAATTTACGTCGGCGTATCTATTGATACGCCGCGTAAATTCTAGCATGCGCCGGCGTATCTTCTTTCTGTATTCAGAAAGCAAGATACTCCGAAATTTGGCTAAGATACGACTGACTTAAAGAGGAGTTCCACCCTCAAAATTGACCTCCGCTTAACCCACTCCTCGCTCCCTTACATGCCACATTTGGCATGTAATTTTTTTGGGGGGGGAGTGGGGGCTTCAGGAGAAGGGGACTTCCTGTCCCACTTCCTCCTTCCGCCGAGGGGCTGCAAAGGCGATACGTCATATCGCCTTTTGGCAGCCCCTCCCTGTAGGCGATCGCCTAGGACACATGACAGGTCCTAGGCGATCGCCTGTCCAATCAAACAGCGCAGCGCCGCGCGCGCAGTGCCGCTCGCGCATGCGCAGTGGGTGCCCGGCCGTGAAGCCGAAAGCTGTCACGGCCGAGTGCCCACAGTGACAATGAAGACGCGGGCCGGGGAGGGGGGGTGAGGAGCGGAGCCCCGGCCGGCGTGTCGCTGGAACGTGGAGCAGGTAAGTGTCAGTTTATTAAAAGCCAGAAGCTACACTTTTTGTAGCTGCTGACTTTTAATAAACTTAAAAAATGGGTGGAAAACCCCTTTAAGTCTCTTACGCCGTTGTATCTTAGTTGCATATTTACGCTGGCCGCTAGGTGCCGCTTCCGGAGATTTACGCGTAGAATATGCAAATTAGGTAGATACACCGATTCACGAACGTGGTTGCGCCCGGCGTATCTATATGCGTCGTTTACATAAGGCGTCGGACCGGCGTAAAGTTACCCCTGCTCTATGAGGCGTAGCCTATGTTAAGTATGGACGTTGGGACAGCGTCGAATTTCCCGTCGTTTGCGTAAAACGTTCGCGAATAGGGCTTTGCGTAAGTTACGGTCACATCGGAAGCATTGACTATTTGCGACATGATTTGGAGCATGCACACTGGGATGCGCCGTTCGTAAAGAGCGTCAATTATGTGGGGTCATGATAGATTAACATACAAAACGCCCACTACCAGCCAAAATTGAATTAGGCGGGCTTACGTCGACACATTTACACTACGCCGCCGTAACGTAGGGCGCAAGTTCTTTCTGAATACGGAACTTGCGCCCTAAGTTACGGCGGCGTAGTGTATCTCAGATACGCTACGCCCGCCTACAACTTAGACTATTCTATCTAAATCCGGGCCTAGGTGTGCAGAGTGCCTTTCCACTAGGCTATGCAGCGTAAAACCCGTAGTGGGTTCACCTAAATACTGCAGACCCATGGGACATAGCTGAGGACCACAAGTCATACTGTCCTATTATTATTAAAATTATGTAATGCAGTGTGTTTGTTACTGCATGTATGCACGATGGGATGCCCTTGGACATAAATGCAAAGCACTGTAACACACGTTGTTGTGGTAGGTAGGTCGGTAGGTGAGTACTGCATCTACAAACAATAAGGAGAACCCTTTCTTGTGCCCTAAATGCACCAGGTTCCAGGTCTTCTTGAATGGTTTTATATACGCTATATATATAATAATAATAATAATAATAAAATATATATAAGTACGCTTGCATAGTCCATGATGCCTGTTTGTCCAGTCCCACCATGTACACCTCTCTTCTTGTTTCTACAGTAGCGCCTTGTCTTCGACGGGCATGTAAACTGCGACAAGGTGACAGCATTTGGGACAATCACCCTGGCATTCACTGGATGTGAATGGTACGGCGGAGTGTCCCTGTTGCCCCGGTAACGGCCTCATTCAAATCATTAAACCCGAGGCAGAGGGAGACAGAGAAGGAGAGGGGTCCATGTACGAGAGGAGATACAAGGTGAGAATACTAAAAATACAGGACATTTATAACCAAATACAAGGCAAGAGAAGGTTAATCAATAAGGAAGGGCAAAGAGCAATGATTATGGCAGTAGCATCTCCTTCTAACCAATCAGATTTCATCTTGTATCAATTTAAAGCATTCAAAGTATTTTTTTTCGATTTTTGATGGACCTCAATGAGATACAGCGCTTTGCTTTCAACAGACTTATTTATAACAGTGCTAAACTGTTATTTATAGCAAGAAAGGGACAAAACAACAGCTGTAGGCTGCCTGCGATTTTGCAGCCCCTGAAATGCGTTCTGCGGTGAATCGCTTTTCAGAAGCCGTTAAGCAGAGGTGTTAAGTATACTGCCATCTACTAAATGCCTGTTTTTTGAGGGGTTTTTTTACCCTATGGAAAATTTTGCATGGCAAGTAAGTGGAAGTAAAAAGGGGGGAACTAATGCGCAAAACCACTCTAACCAAGGGCACTAAAACTAGATAATAATATATATATATAATATATAATAATATATTGAAATAATATATAATAGACAAGGGCAGCAGCCACTACTAAAGGTGCTCACACACCAAAGATCATGAGTAAAAAAGGGGGGGTGCAATGGCGCTTGCCGTTGGCAAGCGCCATTGCACCCCCCTTTTTTACTCAAGTAAGTGGAAGGTGCTTCATTTCACGGTGCGGCAAATTTACCTTGGCATGTCACATTTGGCAGGCAGTTACTTGCCAAGCGTGCCCATTGAAGTCTATTGGGCTGCGCTGTAACCGCATGTCAATCGGTTGCAGCGTGGTGCCACTTGCCAAACGTGAAATTCTGAGTGCAATTTACCGCACCGTGGAACAAAGCATCGTGGGTGGCAATTATAATGGATCTGAGCGGCTGCCATTTTGTTTTGGTCAGGGGGCTGAACGAGACATGGGGGATATTTACTAAAATTGGAGTGTGCAATATCTGGTGCATGGTAGCAAATCAGCTTCCAACTACAGCGTGTTCAATTCAGATTTGACAATAAAACCTGTAAGCTGATTGGTTTCTATGCACAGCTGTACCAGATTTTGCACCCCAAAGTCACCTTGCCCATGCAGGGCAAAATGACAGTGTATCTGCAAAGAAGACCTTATAGTGTGTCCAAATTCATCCACTTTTCTGGGCACCTTGGCCTGCATGTAAATGTAGAGAAAAATATGAATAAAGATACACTTGTAGGCAGGTGAAGTCTACTTTCTCCACTGTAGGTGGTGCACGTCTGCATCATCGGTACAGTTGGAGAGGGTGTCAAGAGGAACATGGTTTCTCTATGGCATCCTCGTCACTGGGGAAGCTATCCGGTTGGATGCTGCTGCCCCATGTGACTGTGGTAGCCATCTTGTGTTAGACAGAGCCTGTTTAGGGCCCTGGCATCCCGGACTTGGCACACATTTTGTGAGTGGGCGGAGAAGGGACAGGTACCCCGCCTTGTAGGAGCAGAACTAGCAGGAGGGAAAGCATAGGGCTTGCAAGGTCTCTGGACATCTTCCCGCTCAGGGCAAGAGGCGGCCATGCCGTATTCTGCCCCAATTACGGGCACTGTCAGTTTGGCTAAAACCTGCTCTACACACTGTTGGACCAATGAGTGTTCCCGATTGGGCTGTCTACCCACTGGGGGCTAGTTTCAGGTAGACTTACGACGGGCGTATCAGAAGTCTGAAGCCGTCGTATATTTAAGCGTATGCTCAAATTGAGATACGCTTAAATGTTGCTAAGATACGACCGGCGTAAGTCTCCTACGCCATTGTATTTTAGCTGTCTATTTACGCTGGCCGCTAGGGGCGTGTACGCTGATTTATGCCTAGAATATGTAAATCAGCAAGATATGCCTACTCACGAACGTACGCACGGCCGTCGCAGTAAAGATACGCCGTTTACGTAAGGCGTTTTCAGGCGTAAAGATAAACCACCAAAAACATGGCGCAGCCAATGTTAAGTATGGACGTCGGACAGCCGTCGGATTTTTCGTCGTTTGCGTAACTCTTCCGTGAATGGGGCTGGGCGTCAGTTACGTTCATGTCGAAAGCATTGACTTTTTGCGACGTGATTTGGAGCATGCGAACTGGGATACTTTCACGGACGGCGCATGCGCCATTCGCTTCGAAGCGTCATTTACGTGAGGTCACAATTAATTTACATAAAACACGCCCACCTCTTCCACATTTGAATTAGGCGGGCTTAAGCCGGCCAATTTACGCTACGCCAACGCAACTTACGGAGCAAGTGCTTTGTGAATACTGCACTTGCCCATCTAAATTGCGGCGGCGTAGCGTAAATAACATACGCTACGCCCGCAGAAAGTTAAGCCGCCGTACGTGAATCTAGCCATGGGTGTATTGTGAGATGTTTATGCAGTATTTCAATACAAGTTCTCTCATTGCACTTGGACTATGTATGTTATTGGTGCCACACCGCTTTGCACCCTACCTACATGCTGTATATAAAAAAAAAAGGAAATCATACAGTACTCTCATCAGCATGTGCTGCCCATACCAACCAAGCAGCTTCTACTGTTCTTTATTAGTAACAAAGAGACTAGAGCTGCACGATTCTGGTCAAAATGAGAATCACGATTCTTTTGCTTAGACTAAAGATCAAGATTCTCTCACGATTCTCAAAAACTGAATGCCAGAACCCCCCCCTCCCCAAATAAATAAATAAACCTGTGATTTATCTGAAAATATGAATATATAAAAAAGAGACCAGTGATATGTCTATAATGTTAAAGACCATATAACTCCTATGGAAAAAGCAGAATCAAACTTTGATTCTGCGTTTTTCATAGGAGTTATATGGTCTTTAACATTATAGACATATCACTGGTCTCTTTTTTTATACATCAGAAGCAGTACCGCTAGCAACCATTGGGTGGCGCATGGATACACACTACAGTTGTACAGAACTGTGAGAGAAGCCCAGGCATCCATCCAGCGGCGCAGGCTGCTGACGTCGGTTCCGATATCGGCACCATTTGGGTTCCACGCTGGTTACGTGGAACCGGCGGTGACACAAAAGAATCGCTGGTCATCCCGCGGGAAGATCGCGGGCGGGGAGAATCGAGATCACGATTCTCTCCGCGATTAATCGTGCAGCTCTAAAAGAGACATTCCTTTTCAATCGCCGCCATGGCATACACACAAGATGAAGACACAATGCAGGAGACGGGGAGACTGAAAAGGAATTAGTAAGGTGGAAATAAGACAGCAGAAGATAAATGACATGGACAATTAGTCTAAGGATAGCACGCTGGTGGAAGAAGAGACACAATGCACACCGTCTGACCTGCTTAAGTCAGGTTTAAACATGGGAGAGAGCTGGAAACACGACAAAAATAATGCAGCGAGCTATAAAAAGACTTGTCAGACATACAAAACACCTCCATGTGAACACAACGGAGTCCCCAGCGAACAGTTAATTCCCAACAGATCGTCACTACTGCAGACAGCTCATAATGACTACAAGGTGTGACATATTACATGTCTTAGCCAGATTTCAGTGACGGCCAGGGCTGAATCTCAAGATTAATAGGGGTTTCCTATATCCAATATCACCTGGAACCTTTGACAAACGGAACCAGTGACCCGAAACAGCTAAGACTCCCGTGTGATAACCAGTGATAGGTTTAGGTCATAGCAACTGATGGGTCAACAACATAATTAACCCATATTTCCAAACTTGGCCAATGCCACCTTCTGCGCCACCTTGCCATAACCATGATGGTTTTAGGGACTGGATGAGGAATCGTGGGACATGTAGTCCCGATGCAGGAGGCCATTATTGGGTGAACAGTGCACGTTCTCCAAAAGAAGCAGACATGCATGAGCTTTATGGGCTGGGTATGAAGAATCATGGGATATGTTGTCCCGATGCAGAAGGCCACTATTGGGTGAACAGTGCACGTTCTCCAAAAGAAGCAGACATGCATGTGCTTTATGGGCTGGGTATGAAGAATCATGGGATATGTTCTCCCCATGCAGGAGGCCATTATTGGGTGAACAGTGCACATTCTCCAAAAGAAGCAGACATGCATGTGCTTTATGGGCTGGGTATGAAGAATTATGGGACATGTAGTCCCGATGCAGGAGGCCATTATTGAGTGAACAGTGCGCGTTCTCCAAAAGAAGCAGACATGCATGTTTTTTTTGGGCTGGATGAGGAATCATGGGACATGTAGTCCCGATGCAGGAGGCCATTATTGGGTGAACAGTGCACGTTCTCCAAAAGAAGCAGACATGCATGTGCTTTATGGGCTGGGTATGAAGAATCATGGGATATGTTGTCCCGATGCAGAGGGTCACCTGGTACTTCTAGAGCAAGGACACGTGTGTATTATGAGCTGGGCACAAGGGTCATAAGGCATGTAGTCCTGACGCAGGAGGTCCCCCGATACTTTTAGAGTAGGCATGCATGTGCAGTATTTATTTTCCAACAAGCCTGATCAAAGGGGTTTTCAGAAGTCGATCAAGCGGGAGCAGACACACATGGATTGAAATTCAGCTGGTCCCTGAACTGGCCGAATTCTCGATCCATTTATGGCCATTCACGGGTTTTCAAGAGTTTAAAGCAATTGTAAATCTCAGACATGAAATATGAACAAATCATACCCCTCTATAGGGCCAGATCCACGTAGCGCGGCGCATGTTTACGTCCGGCGTAGCGTATCTCAGATACACTACGCCGCCGTAACTTACAGCGTATTTCCCGTATCCACAAAGAATTTGCGCCGTAAGTTACAGCGCCATAGTGTAAATGTGTCGGCGTAAGGCCGCGCAATTCAAATCACTAAGTTGTGGGCGTGTTTTATGTTAATACGTCTTGACCCGACGTAAATGACGTTTTTTTGAACGGCGCATGCGCCGTCCGTGGGGGTTTCCCAGTGCGCATGCTCCAAATTAACCCGCAACAAGCCAATGCTTTCGTTGTGAACGTAATTCTACGCAAAGCCCTATTCGCGAACGTTTTACGCAAACAACGTAAAATTTGACGCTGGCCCGATGTCCATACTTAACATTGCGTACGCCTCATATAGCAGGGGTAACGTCACGCCGAAAAAAGCCTTACGGAAACGACGTAAAAAAATGCACCGGACGGACGTTTGTGGATTGGCGTATCTAGCTAATTTGCATACTCGACGCAGAAATCGACGGAAGCGCCACCTAGCGGCCAGCGTAAATATGCACCTTAGATCCGACGGCGTACTAAGACGTACGCCAGTCGGATCTAGCCCAGCTTCAGGCGTATCTTGTTTTGTGGATACAAAACAAAGATACGCCGGAGCAACCTAGAAGTTACGCGGCGTATCAATAGATACGCCAGCGTAACTGCTTTGTGGATCTGGCCCATAGTGTGTACTTATCTCAATCCAGAGGACTAAGTGTAATTTCCGTCTGCTGCTTCATTCCTCTCCTATCAGCATGACAAGTTTTCCTGACACCAAGAGAAAAATGGTGACGGGGAAGGGACCTCTACTTGATTGACAGCCTCAGCTCAGTTCTTGTGTGCTCTGTGTCCCTTCCCTTCAATGAGCTCTTACTGAGCTCTGCAGAGTGTAAATTCAGCTCCCTGCTTTCTGAAATCTCAGAAAAGCTGTATAAAATTCTGCAATTGAACATCTGTAGAGAGGGGGCTGCAGGAATATATATGTATGTGCGATATTATGTAAAAAAAACAATACACAAAGGAATATACGCATATACAATGCCAAAAAAAATATCCCTATGCTTGACCTTTGTGTGTTTTATAAACATTCCCCGCTGTCTTCCTGGAATTTGCCCATCTTCCTAATAAAGCGTGAAGAACAATCGTATTTCCTGTTGTTGGAGCAACAGCTTTATTCAGACTGTTACTCAAAAACTGCGATTGTATTAAGTCTTCACCTCCTCCATCACTGACTCAAATCGATGAACTCGGCACTATGTCATCTGGGAAATAACTAGAAAAAGCTTCCAGCACATCATACACTGGCACTGTGTCCACCCAAAACTAGTATGTCTCCTGCTCCCACCACTCTGCCAAAGGTCCCCTTATCCTGCTCCCACCACTCTGCCAAAGGACCCCTTATCCTGCTCCCACCACTCTGCCAAAGGTCCCCTTATCTTGCTCCCACCACTCTGCCAAAGGACCCCTTATCCTGCTCCCACCACTCTGCCAAAGATCCCCTTATCCTGCTCCCACCACTCTGCCAATGGTCCCCTTATTCTGCTCCCACCACTCTGCCAAAGGTCCCCTTATCCTGCACCCACCACTCTGCCAAAGGTCCCCTTACCCTGCTCCCGCCACTCTGCCAAAGGACCCCTTATCCTGCTCCCACCACTCTGCCAAAGGTCCCCTTATCTTGCTCCCACCACTCTGCCAAAGGACCCCTTATCCTGCTCCCACCACTCTGCCAAAGGTCCCCTTATCCTGCTCCCACCACTCTGCCAAACGTCCCCTTATCCTGCTCCCACCACTCTGCCAAACGTCCCCTTATCCTGCTTCCAACACTCTGCCAAAGGTCCCCTTATCCTGCTCCCACCACTCTGCCAAAGGTCCCCTTATCCTGCTCCCACCACTCTGCCAAACGTCCCCTTATCCTGCTCCCACCACTCTGCCAAAGGTCCCCTTATCCTGCTCCCACCACTCTGCCAAAGGTCCCCTTATCCTGCTTCCAACACTCTGCCAAAGGTCCCCTTATCTTGCTCCCACCACTCTGCCAAAGGACCCCTTATCCTGCTCCCACCACTCTGCCAAAGATCCCCTTATCCTGCTCCCACCACTCTGCCAAACGTCCCCTTATCCTGCTCCCACCACTCTGCCAAACGTCCCCTTATCCTGCTTCCAACACTCTGCCAAAGGTCCCCTTATCCTGCTCCCACCACTCTGCCAAAGGTCCCCTTATCCTGCTCCCACCACTCTGCCAAACGTCCCCTTATCCTGCTCCCACCACTCTGCCAAAGGTCCCCTTATCCTGCTCCCACCACTCTGCCAAAGGTCCCCTTATCCTGCTTCCAACACTCTGCCAATGGTCCCCTTATCCTGCTCCCACCACTCTGCCAAAGGTCCCCTTATCCTGCTTCCAACACTCTGCCAATGGTCCCCTTATCCTGCTCCCACCATTCTGTCAAACGTCCCCTTATCCTGCTCCCACCACTCTGCCAAAGGTCCCCTTATCCTGCTTCCAACACTCTGCCAATGGTCCCCTTATCCTGCTCCCACCACTCTGCCAAAGGACCCCTTATCCTGCTCCCACCACTCTGCCAAAGGTCCCCTTATCCTGCTCCTACCACTCTGCCAAAGGTCCCCTTATCCTGCTCCCACCACTCTGCCAAAGGTCCCCTTATCCTGCTTCCAACACTCTGCCAAAGGTCCCCTTACCCTGCTCCCGCCACTCTGCCAAAGGTCCCCTTTCCTGCTCCCACCACTCTGCCAAAGGTCCCCTTACCCTGCTCCCGCCACTCTGCCAAAGGACCCCTTACCCTGCTCCCGCCACTCTGCAAAGGTCCCCTTTCCTGCTCCCACCACTCTGCCAAATGTCTTCTTATCCCACCACTCTGCCAAAGATCCCCTTATCCTGCTCCCACCACTCTGCCAAACGTCCCCTTATCCTGCTCCCACCACTCTGCCAAAGGTCCCCTTATCCTGCTCCCACCACTCTGCCAAAGGTCCCCTTATCCTGCTCTCACCACTCTGCCAAAGGTCCCCTTATCCTGCTCCCACCACTCTGCCAAAGGTCCCCTTATCCTGCTCCCACCACTCTGCCAAAGGTCCCCTTATCCTGCTCCCACCACTCTGCCAAAGGTCCCATTATCTTGCTCCCACCACTCTGCCAAACGTCCCCTTATCCTGCTCGCACCACTCTGCCAAACGTCCCCTTATCCTGTTCCCACCACTCTGCCAAAGGTCCCCTTATCCTGCTCTCACCACTCTGCCAAAGGTCCCCTTATCCTGCTCCCACCACTCTGCCAAAGGTCCCCTTATCCTGCTCCCACCACTCTGCCAAATGTCTCCTTATCCTGCTCCCACCACTCTGCCAAAGGTCCCCTTATCCTGCTCCCACCACTCTGCCAAAGGTCCCCTTATCCTGCTCCCACCACTCTGCCAAACGTCCCCTTATCCTGTTCCCACCACTCTGCCAAAGGTCCCCTTATCCTGCTCCCACCACTCTGCCAAAGGTCCCCTTATCCTGCTCCCACCACTCTGCCAAAAGTCCCCTTATCCTGCTCCCACCACTCTGCCAAACGTCCCCTTATCCTGCTCCCACCACTCTGCCAAAGGTCCCCTTACCCTGCTCCCGCCACTCTGCCAAAGGTCCCCTTACCCTGCTCCCGCCACTCTGCCAAAGGTCCCCTTTCCTGCTCCCACCACTCTGCCAAATGTCTTCTTATCCCACCACTCTGCCAAAGATCCCCTTATCCTGCTCCCACCACTCTGCCAAACGTCCCCTTATCCTGCTCCCACCACTCTGCCAAAGGTCCCCTTATCCTGCTCCCACCACTCTGCCAAAGGTCCCCTTATCCTGCTCTCACCACTCTTCCAAAGGTCCCCTTATCCTGCTCCCACCACTCTGCCAAAGGTCCCCTTATCCTGCTCCCACCACTCTGCCAAAGGTCCCCTTATCCTGCTCCCACCACTCTGCCAAAGGTCCCCTTATCTTGCTCCCACCACTCTGCCAAACGTCCCCTTATCCTGCTCGCACCACTCTGCCAAACGTCCCCTTATCCTGTTCCCACCACTCTGCCAAAGGTCCCCTTATCCTGCTCTCACCACTCTGCCAAAGGTCCCCTTATCCTGCTCCCACCACTCTGCCAAAGGTCCCCTTATCCTGCTCCCACCACTCTGCCAAATGTCTCCTTATCCTGCTCCCACCACTCTGCCAAAGGTCCCCTTATCCTGCTCCCACCACTCTGCCAAAGGTCCCCTTATCCTGCTCCCACCACTCTGCCAAACGTCCCCTTATCCTGTTCCCACCACTCTGCCAAAGGTCCCCTTATCCTGCTCCCACCACTCTGCCAAACGTCCCCTTATCCTGCTCCCACCACTCTGCCAAAGGTCCCCTTATCCTGCTCCCACCACTCTGCCAAAGGTCCCCTTATCCTGCTCCCACCACTCTGTCAAAGGACCCCTTATCCTGCTCCCACCACTCTGCCAAAGGTCCCCTTATCCTGCTCCCACCACTCTGCCAAAGATCCTCTTATCCTGCTCCCACCACTCTGCCAAAGGTCCCCTTATCCTGCTCCCACCACTCTGCCAAATGTCCCCTTATCCTGCTCCCACCACTCTGCCAAAGGTCCCCTTATCCTGCTCTCACCACTCTGCCAAACGTCCCCTTATCCTGCTCTCACCACTCTGCCAAAGGTCCCCTTATCCTGCTCCCACCACTCTGCCAAAGGTCCCCTTATCCTGCTCCCACCACTCTGCCAAAGATCCCCTTATCCTGCTCCCACCACTCTGCCAAAGGTCCCCTTATTCTGCTCTCACCACTCTGTCAGGATCCCCACCTGCTCTCACAACTCTACCTAAGGTCCCCTGGCAATGGTCCACTTATCCACTCTACTAAAGTTCTCCTTATCCTTCTCCTACCACTCTGCCAAGGGCCCCCTTATTCTGCTCTCACCACTCAGCCAGACCCCCATCTGCTCTCACTACTTTGTCATAGGCCCCCTTATTCTGCTCTTACCACTCTGCCAGGGCCCCCTTATTCTGCCCTCACCACTCTGCCAACTGTACCAGCACTCCCCCCCACCCACATTCTTCCTCTTACTTTTTCTACCTCCCCCTTGCTGTTTGTAAGCATAGCGAAGAAATAATTCTGCATTATACGGTGCCAACTGTCAGGTACAGGCGTACTTCAAGTCTAAGTACAATAAACGCCAAAAAAGAGGTGACTTATTAAACGAGTAGAGACTGCTCAGTTGGCAAAACAAAATGTTTCCTTAGTCTAGAATAAGAAGGAGCTGCCTTCATGTCAATCATCCAGTAAGCACATAATTGGTGCTAATGTTTGGGATTGAGTAATCACAGCCTCACTTTTTGTACTAAGCTAAAAGAATATTTCTTTGTTATGTGAACATTCTCTCTTGTAAATCAGACCCCATGCCACGTGGCACAAAAAAATTATAAGAATGGTTGTATTTAGAAAACTGCTTCCTATCTTTATATGATATTTTTTTTGCTCAGACTGGAGTGCCTCTTTAAAAAACAGACTGAACTTCCTCTTAAAAAGCATTAGTAAACCACCGGCATCCTTTTTTTTTTAACCTACAGGGCAAACATTAAGGGCCAGATTCTGAAAGGACTTACGACGGCGCAGCGCCATGTACGCCGTCATAAGTCCTAATCCGACCCGTCGTATCTATGCGCCTGATTCTTAGAATCAGTTACGCATAGATATCCATTAGATCCGACAGGTGTAAGTCTCTTACGCCGTCGGATCTTAACTGCAATATTTTTTTGACCGCTAGGCGGCGCTTCTGTCGAATTCCGCGTTGAGTATGCAAATTAGCTAGATACGCGAATTCCCGAACGTACGCGCGGCCGACGCAGTAAAGTTACGACGTTTACGTTAGGCTTTTCCCGGCATATAGTTGCCCCTGCTATATGAGGCATAAGTGCGGCGTACCAATGTTAAGTATGGCCGTCGTTCCCGAGCCGAAATTTGAAAAAGTTACGTCGTTTGCGTAAGTCGTCCGTGAATGGGGCTGGACGTCATTTACGTTCACGTCAAAACCAATGACGTCCTTGCGGCGTACTTTGGAGCAATGCACACTGGGAAATTCCACGGACATGCGCCGTTCCGCAAAAACGTCAATCACGTCGGGTCACAGTAGTTTTACATAAAACACGCCCCCCTGATCCAAATTTAAATTAGGCGGCCTTACGCCGGCCGATTTACGCTACGCCGCCGCAACTTACGGAGCAAGTGCTTTGAGAATACAGCACTTGCCCGTCTAAGTTGCGGAGGCGTAACGTAAAGCGGATACGTTACGCCCGCACAAAATTACGCCGTTGGATGAGAATCTGGCCCAGAATGTGCTAGTATGCATGGCATACTAGCACATTATGTGATACGTACCTAGAACAAAGCCCTCCAGCGGCAAGCTGTCACCTCTGACAGGGCTTTTATTTTCACCCGTCTTCCTTCCGGGTTCACGGACTTTGTCTGTGTGAGTGGCCGAGGCGCACTTACGTCACTCCCACGTATGCGCGCGGGAGCTGCTACTTATGGCACAGGACACCGAAGGAACGGCACGAGTGCATGCGCCGGTGATGTCTCTGGCTGCATGTATAGTAAATATCTCCTAAAGGGTGTACGTTTAGGAGGTTTTTACAGTACCTATAGGTAAGCCTTATTATAGGCTTACCTATAGGTAATATTCATGTATGGAAGTTTACATGAGATATATATATATATATATATATATATATATACATATACTGCGGCAGGGCAGCTCTATTGTTCCTAGTAATCAGGAACAGCAATCTCTGTGTACTCAATCAGTTTATCCCCCACACAGTTAGAAAGCACCTCCCTAGGACACACTTAACCCTTGATCGCCCCTGATGTTAACCCCTTCCCTGCCAGTGTCATTTATACATTGATCAGTTTTTTAGCACTGATCACCGTATTGGTTTCACTGGTCCCCAAAAAGAGTCACTTACTGTCAAATTTGTCTGCCGCAATGTCGCAGTCCCCAAAAAAAAAAATCACAGATCACCACCATTACCAGTAAAAATAATGAAAAAATAAATGTAAAGGCCCAGATTCACAGAGAGTGGGCGCACATTACGCCGCCGTAGAGTAACCAATGTACGCTACGCCAACGCAGCGCAGAGAGGCAAGCAATGAATTCAGCAAGCCAGTGCTCCCAACGCTGCGCCAGCGTGGCGTGGGATTCGAAGGCGTAAGCCGGCGTAGATGGAAGTGGGCGTGACCCATGCAAATGAGGCGTGACCCCATGCAAATGATGGTCCGAGCGCCAGACAGATACGTATCACGAACTGCGCATGCGCCGTGATGTGGACGCATTCCCCTGCGCATGATCACAACCACATCGGAACAACTGCCTAAACTACGCCGGATCACTGCGTACGGCATGAACGTAACCTACGCCCAGCCAGACACACGTCCAACGTAAAATACGCCGGCTTGTGTTCCCTGGTGCAGACCTTTGCATGTCTGCTGCTGGGTTGCACCTCCTTTATGGGGAATAACTTTATGCCGACGTACAACTTACGCGCACCTCGCATAGCCTGCGTCGGGCGCACGCAGGTTTGTGAATCGCCGTATTTCCCTCATTTGCATGTTTGAATGACTAATCAATGGGAGCGGAACCATGCACCCAGCCTAAATGTGCGCACACCCTACGCCGGCGTAAGCAAGCTACGTCGACGGGGTGTAGTCTGGTTTTAGGCGCATATCGGTTTGTGGGTCTGGCGCACAGATACGACGGCGCACATTTGCACTTACGTCGGCGTAACTTGTTATACGTCGGCGTAAGTGCTTTGTGAATCCGGGCCAAAGTCCCTAAATCTATCCCCTAGTTTGCAGACGCTATAACTTTTGTGCAAACCAAACAATATACGCTTATTTCTACCAAAAATATGTAGAAGAATAATTTGATGAAGACATTTTATTTATTTATTTTGGATATTTAGCAAAAAGTTAAAAAATATGTTTTTTTTTTCAAAATTTACGCTCTTTTTTTGTTTATAGTGCAAAAATTTTTTAAAAAAAAGCAGAGGTGATCAAATACCACCAAAAGAAAGCTCTATTTGTGGGGAAAAAAGCACATTAATTTTATTTGGGTACAACGTCGCACGACCGCGCAATTGTCAATTAAAATAACGCAGTGCCATATCGCCAAAAAATGGCCTGGTCATTAAGAGGGTAAATCCTTCTAGGGCTGAAGTGGTTAAAGGAGTTGTAAATAAAAAATTTTTTTTTGCTGAAATGACTGTTTACAGGGTATAGAGACATAATAGTTAACTGATTCCTTTTAAAAACGATTAAAAATCAATCATATAATGTACCTGTATTTTCTAGTTTCGTTTTTGCATGTTGTTTCCTGCCTGTGATGTACAGAGCCACAGAGCCAATACAGGGCAGTGATGGTTTGGAAAACTAAACTGATTGGTGCTGTGGGGTTTTAGACACACATAGGTAGATTCAGGTACAATGGCTTATAGTTACGGCGGCGTAGCGTAGCCTGTTTAGGCTACGCCGTCGTAAATTAGCTAGGCTAGTATTGATTCACAATATACTTACCTGCTAATTTACAGCGGCATAGCCTAAAACGAGCGGGCGTAAGGGCGCCTAATTCAAATGGGTTGGGGGGGGGGGCGTGTTTCATGGTAATGAGGCTTGACCTCACGTTTTTGAAGTTTTTTGCTAAGTACGCCGCACGGGCCTATTGATTTTGACGTGGACGTAAACGACGTAAATCCCGATTCGCGGACGACTTACGCAAACGACGTAAAAATTTCGAATTTCGCGGCGGGAACGGCGGACATACTTAACATTACTATTCCACTAGAGCCTAGCACTAACTTTACGCGGCCTATCTCTTACGTAAACAGCGTAAAAGTACTGCGTCGGCCTGGCGTACGTTCGTGAATCGGCGTATCCCCTCATTTACATAATCTACGCCGGCCGCAATGGAAGCGCCACCTAGCGGCCATCAGAAAAATTGCAATCTAAGATAGGACGGCGCAAGCCGTCCTATCTTAGATATGTTTAAGCGTATCTCTGTTTGAGCATACACTTAAACATACGGCGGCGTAGATTCTGAGTTAGGCCGGCTTATCTACTGATAAGCCGGCCTAACTCTTTGTGAATCTACCTAACAGTAATCACACCTCCTTGATTAGTGACCACAGAGAGAAAGCTCCCAGCACTGTGGTTATCAGGAAACAGACAACCAGGAAGTGTGGAGATCAGAGAAGAATTACAGCAACTTGAGAGCAAAAACGAACAATGAGGACATGAAAACAGCACTGCATTAAGGTAAAGGAAGCTATTAAGGTACAAAAAAAAATTCTTTACAAACCCTTTAAAGCGGGGGTTCGCCCTGTTAAAAAAAAAAAAAAAGTTTTTTTTTATTAGACCATTAAATTCGGCATCGTAGCGCGAGCTACGGTATGCCGGTCTTACATTTTTTATGCCCGTACTTACTGCGGTATCGCTGATTGAAGAATCCGGGGAATGGGCGTTCCTATGGTGAGAGAAGGTGATTGACGGCCGGCCCTGGCACGTCACGCTTCTCCGGAAATAGCCGAAATAGGCTTGGCTATTCACGGCGCCTGCGCATAGCCTGTGCGCAGGCGTCGTGAATAGCCGAGACCTACTCCGGCTGTCTTCGGGGAGCGTGACGTGCCAGAGCCGGCCGTCAATCATCCTCCCTCTCCATAGGCACGCCCATTCCCTGCGGGAGTCGATTTCTTCAATCAGCGATACCACAGTGAGTACGGGGATTAAAAATTTAAGACCGGCATACCGTAGCTCGCGCTACGATGCTGAATGTAATGGTCTAATGATGGAAAGGAGGGTGAACCACCGCTTTAAGTGATTCTAAAGGTTTTTGGTTTTTTTAAAGAACAAACGTGTTATACCCATGCAGTATCGGAACTACTTTTCAAGTCTGTACATTTTATAAGCAGACAGCTGATTGGTTGCTATAATGCAAACGGCAAGACACCTCTGCCTCAGTCCTCGGGGACCGGGGAACAGATCTCACGTCTAACACCTGACAACCTCCCTGCGGAGGAAGAGCTGAAATCACAGAGTCAGCAAACAAAATATAACGAAAGAGAAAGAAATCATCTATTATAGAGCGACTTTAGGACTATCACCGAGCCATGAGGACCCACATACTGGGAGATGTCCGACTCTGGGGTAGATTCAGGTACCTTTTGCGGCGGCGTATCTCCAGATACGCCGCCGTAATTTGAATTCCGCGCCCGCGTAGCGTTACGCCGATTCACAAAGGCAGTTACGCTGAAAAAATAGGCTTCCTCCACCGACGTAACTTGATTGCGGCGGCGTAGAATTGTGTGCAATATAACTTTGGCCGCTAGGGGCGCTTCCGTTGTTGTCGGCGTAGAATATGCTAATTTCTTAGATACGCCGATTCACAAACGTACGTGCGCCCGGCGTTCGTTTTTTACATCGTTTGCGTTAAGGCTTTTTCGGCGTAAGGCTGCTCCTGCTATTAGGAGGCGCAGCCAATGTTAAGTATGGACGTCGTTCCCGCGTCGCGATTTGAAAATTTTACGTTGTTTGCGTAAGTCGTCCGTGAATGGCGCTGGACACCATTTACGCTCACGTCGAAACCGCAATGCACGTTGGGAAATTTTAGGGACGGCGCATGCGCAGTACGTTCGGCGCAGGAACGCGCCTAATTTAAATGATCCGCGCCCCCTACCGGATCATTTGAATTACGCGCACTTACGCTGGCCCCTTTTACGCTACGCCGCTGCAACTTACGGAGCAAGTGCTTCGTGAATACAGCACTTGCTCCTCTAAGTTACGGCGGCGTAGCGTAAAGACGATACGCTGTGCCGCCGTATCAGTGCGCGCCCCTACCTGAATCTACCCCTCTGATTACAAACCTGTGTCTGTGTCTATAGCCAAAGATCACCTTCTATAAAGCTTACCATACAATCTGATCTCCGTTAGGCAGGTTAAACACTATACAGTATGTGTGTACAATCGTCCTATACACTATAAAATCTGTATCACTTGTATTCCTATTACAAGAAATGTAAATATTCCTTGTAATAGGAATAAGGATGACAGGTCCTCTTTATGCATAGACCCCAAATCTCTGCTTTACTTTTAGGCCTCATGCACACTGGGTGTTAAAATAACGGTATAAAAACGCCCATAGCTTTGCAGTGAGTTTTTCAACTTTCTTAAGCTTTTTTTCAACATTTTTTCAATAGCGTTTTTCTGCATTAGCGTTTTTTGGCTTTTTTTAACCACTTAAGGACCGCCTCCTGCACATATACGTCGGCAGAATGGCACAGCTGGGCACAAGCACATATAGGTACATCCTCTTTAAGTGCCCAGCCGTGGGTCGCGGGCGCGCGCCCGCGACCCGGTCCGAAGCTCCGTGACCGCGGGACCCGATCGCCGCTGGAGTCCCGCGATCGGTCCCCGGAGCTGAAGAACGGGGAGAGCCGTGTGTAAACACAGCTTCCCCGTTCTTCACTGTGGCGCCGTGATTGATCGTGCGTTCCCTTTTATAGGGAAACACAGTCAATGACTTCACACCTACAGCCACACCCCCCTACAGTTAGAAACACATATTAGGTCATACATAACCCCTTCAGCGCCCCCTTGTGGTTAACTCCCAAACTGCAACTGTCATTTTCACAGTAAACAATGCATTTTTATATAGAGCTTTCTTTTGGTGGTATTTGATCACCTCTGCGGTTTTTATTTTTTTGCGCTATAAACAAAAATAGAGCGACAATTTTGAAAAAAATTCAATATTTTTTACTTTTTGCTATAATAAATATCCCCCAAAAATATATATATATAAAAAAAAAATTTCCTCAGTTTAGACCGATACGTATTCTTCTACATATTTTTGGTAAAAAAAAAAAAAATCGCAATAAGCGTTTATCGATTGGTTTGCGCAAAATTTATAGCGTTTACAAAATAGGGGATAGTTTTATTGCATTTTTATTAATAATTTTTTTTTTTTTACTACTAATGGCGGCGATCAGCGATTTTTTTTTGTGACTGCGACATTATGGCGGACACTTCGGACAATTTTGACACATTTTTGGGACCATTGTCAAAAAATGCTATAAAAATGCACTGATTACTGTGAAAATGCCAATTGCAGTTTGGGAGTTAACCACAAGGGGGCACTGAAGGGGTTAGGTGTGACCTCATATGTGTTTTTCTAACTGTAGGGGGGCGGGGCTGGACGTGTGACGTCATTGATCGCCTTTTCCTATATCAGGGAACAGACGATCAATGACAGCGCCACTGTGAAGAACGGGGAAGCCGTGTTTACACACAGCTCTCCCCGTTCTTCAGCTCCAGGGACCTATCGCGGGACTCCGGCAGCGATTGGGTCCCGCGACCGCAGTCACGGAGCTTCGGACCCACGGCTGGGCATTAAACAATCACGTACAGGTACGTGATTCTGCCGACGTATATCGGCATTAGGCGGTCCTTAAGTAGTTAATGTCTAAAGCACTGGCAACAAAAGTGAGTACACCCCTAATTGAAAATGTCCAAATTGGGCCCAATTAGCCATTTTCCCTCCCGGGTGTCATGTGACTTGTTAGTGTTACAAGGTCTCAGGTGTGAATGGGGAGCAGGTGTGTTACATTTGGTGTTATTGCTCTCCAGGTGAGGAGTACAAAGACAAGTGTGTGTTGCCTACAGTAAAGCATGGTGGTGGGAGTGTCGTGGTCTGGGGCTGCATGAGTGCTGCCGGCACTGGGGAGCTACAGATCATTGAGGGAACCATGAATGCCAACATGTACTGTGACATACTGAAGCTGAGCATGATCCCCTCTCTTCGGAGACTGAGCCGCAGGGTGGTATTCCAACATGATAATGACCCTCCAAGATAACTACTGCCTTGCTAAAGAAGCTGAGGGTGAAGGTGATGGACTGGCCAAGCATGTCTCCAGACCCTATTGATCATCTGTGGGGCATCCAACGGAATGCCTGTGTAAGTGGCATCAAAATGGGACCAAAGTAGTGCAGGGACTACTTTGAAGTCGTACTATTATGAATGGTTGTCATTGAAAATCATGGGAAACGACTTGTCATGCTACTTTGCAGTCCCAAATCGTGGTACAAGTCGTATAAGTGTGAAAGGGGCATAAAGAGGAACTGCAGTCTGCTCACATAATTTGTAATAAAAACATCTTTGCCATTCTGAAGCTTCCCTCCAACCACTTTGCATATTATTTTCTATATACTGTGATTTTCTGTACTTGCCAAATTTGCTGCAGAAATCTCCCTCCACCGAGTCTGGCTGCAGCCATTTTAACTGTGGGCAACTGAAGCTGCTGTCTGTTCATTTCATAAGTAAATATCTCTGAGTTGCGCCGTCGTATCTATGCGACTGATTCAGTTACGCATAGATATCCATTAGATCCGACAGGCGTAAGTCTCTTACGCTGTCGGATCTTAACTGCATTTAATTTTTTTTGGCCCGCTAGGTGGCGCTTCCGTCGAAATCCGCGTTGAGTATGCAAATTAGCTAGATATGCGAATTCCCGAACGTACGGGCGTCCGACGCAGTAAAGTTACGACGTTTATGTTAGGATTTTCCCGGCGTAAAGTTGCCCCTGGGTCTATGAGGCGCAGCCAATGTTAAGTATGGCCGTCGTTCCCGCGTCGAAATTTAAAAAAGTTACGTCGTTTGCGTAATTCGTCCGTGAATGGGGCTGGACGTCATTTACGTTCACGTCGAAACCAATGACGTCCTTGCGACGTCATTTGGAGCAATGCACGCTGGCATGCGCAGTTCGTTCGGCGCGGGG
Source organism: Rana temporaria (assembly GCF_905171775.1). Taxonomy (NCBI): domain Eukaryota; kingdom Metazoa; phylum Chordata; class Amphibia; order Anura; family Ranidae; genus Rana; species Rana temporaria. The sequence goes on along the minus strand of NC_053500.1, from coordinate 30,897,447 downwards.
ACGCGCTTCATTTAAATGATACACGCCCCCTACCCGCCGAATTTGAATTACGCCGCGTGATTTACGCTACGCCGCCGCAACTTTACAGGCAAGTGCTTTGTGAATAAAGCACTTGCCTGAAAAACTTGCGGCGTAACGTAAATCGGATACGTTACGCTGCCGCTAAGATACGCCATTCTACGAGAATCTGGCCCTTTCAATTTGTATGCAATCAGGCCGGCCCTTGTACTATATAGTTGACGGTAAATCTATAGGAAATCGAATATGAAAATGTTAGAATGTATGCGTACAACATAGTGATAGAGCCTGTCCAATTTTGTAATCAAATGCTGTAGATGTTTAGGATTGCCTTCATATTACATAGCTCTAAAGGAAAACTGTACAGACAGCGTACAATCAGATTGTATAGTGTATGGGCAGCTGTAAAGAGACAGCACAATCAGATTGTATAGTGCAGTGATGGGAAACCTTGGCACCTCAGATGTTTTGGAACTACATTTCCCATGATGCTCATGCACTCTGCAGTGTCGTGGAGCATCATGGGAAATGTAGTTCCAAAACATCTGGGGTGTCAAGGTTCACCATCACTGGTCTAGTGCATGGCCAGCTGTAAAGAGACGGTACAATCAGATTGCATAGTGTATGGCCACATTTATCCTCACTAAACAGATGACCGTCGACCAGCTGCAATACGTTACTTCTCGAGGCTACTGAACAGAAAGCGTCTCTTGCAAAACGGCCAATCAAATTTCATCTTTGGAAGCCAACTAGGAACCTGCTTTGTTGCTACGGGCAACAGCTCGGCGTCTGTTTGGCGATTTCTCTGTCTCGGCCTGGAGACAGACATGCGGGGGGGGGGGGGGGGACAGCTGGGACTGAGGACAGCTGACGGGGACACTCATTATCCGTATTCCCCGGAGTGACCGCACACACACGCGCGGCGACATTCCCCTAAACCCCCCCCCCCCATCCTTGTTTTTTTTTAAGCCCCCCCACGAGGTCACATGACATCTAAACACTTAACCCTTCACCTGCCGCCACTAGATTTACCTCCCCCTCCTTCTCCTCCCATCCACTACGGTCATCCGCCAAAACGGACGCACCCCCCCATCCCAAAAAATGAATGAACCCCCCCGATAAATCTCCACCAATCAAAGATCAGGTGCTCCCCCGTCTGCTATCAGCCCACCAATCCATGAATGACTTAAGGGACCCCTACGGGGTCACATGACATCTAAACACTTAACCCTTCACCTGCCGCCACCCCTAACCCAATTATGTCACTTAAAAAAAAACGCTAAGCAGTCGTAATTGTCAACAAATAGCAGACGCCAGGGAAGCGCTGTAACCCCCCCCCCACAGGGACCAATCAGATCTCACTTTACTGTCGCCAGGTGAAAAAAATAATAATAATAAAATAAATAAATAAATGGATAACGGCAGATGGAGTCGTACACACCCCCCCCCCCCCCAAATCCATCCCCACCCATTACATCACAGGCTGGATTTACCTCCCCCTCCTTCTCCTCCCATCCACTACGGTCATCCGCCAAAACGGACGCACCCCCCCATCCCAAAAAATGAATGAACCCCCCCGATAAATCTCCACCAATCAAAGATCAGGTGCCCCCCCCCGTCTGCTATCAGCCAACAAATCCATGAATGACTTAAGGGACCCCCCCAAAAAAATAATAATATGAAGACAATAGAGCCCCCCCCTGTGATATGCCCCCTCTAGGATGGCAGGCATGGGTGACGTCTCCTCGCTCATCCTCTGACCCCCCCACAGTGCCACCCTTCCCATTGTCTTCACATCCCATAGACTTACCCTGAGGCATCGGGGGCTCTCCTAGAGATTTGCCATGGCAACAGATGCAGAACATCACCATCAGGACCAGGCCGGGCCAGCGCAGCCCCCCAGCAGGCATCCCTGCCTGCACAGCTCGCCCCATGCTCCCCTAATGGTCACCCCTCCATTCTTCCTGCTCCTCTCCAGCCACAGACAAGCTCAGGCTCCTGGCTCTCCTCTCCTGGCTCTCCTCTCCCCCCCTTCCTTTCCTTCCCTCCCTCCTTCCTTATGTCTTTCTGTCTCTGGCCTGCCACACCTCCCCCCTATTCAATTCCCATAGCCAGCCAGCGACACCTGCTGGAAGCAACTGGGAAGTGCAGGAGAGACCCAGGTGAGCATGCAATGCAAGCTCCTAGATACAAGGGGATGTCTGGCTCTGCCAATGATGGCACTGCCCCCTCCCTCATGGCACTGGCGCTTGTCCTATAAGCTGCAGGACCCCTGGCAGGTCATGGAAGAGCAACTACGGCGGCTAAAGTGGAACTAAAAAAAGAAAAAAGGCGAGCGGAGAAGGCTCTTTGTTGTGCAAGAGACGCGCTATGCCCGTTCTGCAAGAAAACACATTTTAGACCGCGTTCACACGGGGCGTAAAAGACGCTGCGTACGGATTGCATGCAGCATCATTAAAACAAATTGGGTCATTCAGACGGGTGCGTTTGGGGGCCGTTATATCGCGGCGTTTAACAGCGTAAAAATAAATAAATACACAGATTGGCCCAGATTCAGGTAGGGGCGCGCACTGATACGGCGGCGCAGCGTATCGTTTTTACGCTACGCCTCCGTAAATTACTTGAGCAACGCTGCATTTACGAAGCATTTGCTCTGTAATTTGCGGCGGCGTTTCATAAAAGGGGCCGGCGTAAGCGCGCGTAATTTAAATGATCCCGTAGGGGTAATGGATCATTTAAATTAGGCGCGTTCCCGCGCCGAACGTACTGCGCATGCTCCGTCGGGAAAATTTCCCGACGTGCATTGCGATAAATGACGTCGCAAGGACGTCATTGGCTTCGACCTGAACGTAAATGGCGTCCAGCGGCATTCACGAACGAGTTACGCAAACGACGCAAATTTTGAAAATCGCGACGCGGGAACGATGTCCATACTTACCATTGCCTTGCGCCTCCTAATAGCAGGAGCAGCTTTACGGCGAAAACGACATACGCAAACGACGTAAAAAACGAGCCCCGGCCATGCGTACGTTTGTGAATCGGCGTTAGTATGCAATTTGCATACTCTACACTGACAACTACGGTGCGCCACCTAGCGGCCAGCGTCAGAATGCACCCTAAGATACGATGGCATAAGAGATTTATGCCAGTTGTATCTTAGGCTACAGTCGGCGTATCTAGCTTTCTGAATACAGAAAGTAAATACGCCGGCGCTACTTAGCAATTACGCGGCGTATCTATGGATACGCAGGCGTAATTGCTTGCTGAATCTACCCCATTGTTTTTTTACTGCATCTACGCGCGCAAACGTGTAAAAACGCGATCAAATGCATCTAAGAATGTGTAAATGCATTTAAACGCAACGGACTTTAGCCCGGCGTTAGCGCTCATTCAAACGTTTAATTTTGATGCGCACGGCGCATACTTTTGTACACGTCTATAGTAATCAATGAACCCATACACACAACTGCGTCTATGTCAGGGGTAGGCAACCTGGGGCCCTCCGGCTGTCGTGGAACTACATTTCCCATGATGCATTGCAAGGCTGGCAGTTACAATTATTCCCAGAGGCATGATGGGACTTGTAGTTCTGCAACAGCTGGAGGGCCCCCAGGTTGCCTACCCCTGGTCTATGGGCTCATTCATGCGGCAAGCTGCGTTTAGATACGCACAGCAGATAGTTTGGTACGCATCTAAATGCATCAATGAGCCCATGCATGCGCTGCGTCTGCATAGGAAAATGAGTGCTGCGTTTAGTCGCACGCAAAAAAGAGTAGGACACAAGTTTTTACGTGCATAGACCTGCAGATTTTACTCACTAATAGCTGGATTCAGAGAGGTTTACGCCGGCGTATCAGTAGATACGCCGTCGTAACTCTGAATCTACGCCGTCGTAAATTTAAGCGTATTCTGGAAACCAGATACGCTTAAATTAGGCTAAGATACGAGCGGCGTAAGTCTCCTACGCCGTCGTATCTTAGGGTGCATATTTACGCTGGCCGCTAGGTGGCGCTTCCGTAGTTTTCCGCATTGAATATGCAAATGAGCAAGATACGCCGATTCACGAACGTACGTACGCCCGTCGCAATTAGTTATGCCGTTTACGGAAGACATACGCCGGCGTAAAGATAAAGCTGCTCCCTAGGTGGCGCAGCCCATGCAAAGTATGGACGTCGGAACAAGCATATCTTTTTACGTCGTTTGCGTAAGTCGTACGCGAATAGGGCTGTGCGTAAGTTACGTTCACGTAGTAGGCAGTGTTCGACGTATCTTAGGCATTCTATCCGACGCATGCGCACTGGGATACGTCCACGGACGGCGCATGCGCCGTTCGTTCAAAACGTCATTTACATGGGGTCATGGTTTATTTACAAAAAACACGCCCACCTCAACACAATTTGAATTAGGCGGGCTTACGCCGGTCCATTTACGCTACGCCGCCGTAACTTAGGACGCAAGTGCTTTGTGAATACAGCACTTGCCTCTCTGACTCACGGCGGCGTATCGTATATGAGATACGCTACGCCTGCCTAACGTTAGGCAGGTCTTACTGAATCTGGCTATAAATGCGCCCAAAAGAGAGTACTTATGAATATATATGCTGGCAAGGAACGTTGCGGGCATTGGACTAAGGACTTTAGTTACGCTCTAAACCCTGGTTCACACCAGTGCGACTTGTCATGCAACTTGACAGTTCAAAGTCGCATGACAAGTCGCACCCCATTTCTGGCAATAGAGAAATGGTTCTTGCGCTACTTTTATTTTTTTTTGTGCAATTTCAGTGCGACTTGCATTGACATCTGTTAAATAAAGTTGCACAGATGTCTGCAAGCCGCACATGAAATAGTATGATGGCGGCTTTAAAGTCGCGCTGAAGTAGCGCTGCACTGGAGTGAACCCAAAACAGTTACACTCAAGGCTTGCTGTGAATTGTAACTGTCACAGTTGCTTGTGCCCTCAACTGTTAAGCCATCCAATGGCTGGTTGTATAACTGATCACAGATCAAGCAGAGGCTAAGATGGCAGCTTCCTTGGCTTTAAAGCATGGGTGCGCAACCTGTGGCTCTCCAGCTGTTGCCGAACTACAAGTCCCATGAGGCATTGCAAGCTACTGATAGTGTCAAGCATGACTCCCAAAGGCAGAGGCATGATGGGACTTGTAGTTCCGCAATTGCTGGGGGGCCACAGGTTGATCACCCATGCTGTAGTGTAAAGCATGGGTGCACTCCAGCAGTTACAGAACTACAAGTCCCATGAGGCATTGCAAGCCACTGATAGATTCAAGCATGACTCCCAAAGGCAGAGGTTTGATGGGACTTGTAGTTCCGCAATTGCTGGGGGGCCACAGGTTGATCACCCATGCTGTAGTGTAAAGCATGGGTGCACTCCAGCAGTTGCGGAACTACAAGTCCCATGAGGCATTGCAAGCCACTGATAGTTTCAAGCATGACTCCCAAAGGCAGAGGCATGATGGGACTTGTAGTTTCGCAACAGCTGGAGGGCCACAGGTTGTAAAGCATATGAGGGTTTAGTTCCACTTAGGCAAAAAAGAAAGGTTGTAAAGCAAGGAAGATAGAACAGCTGGTTGTTTAAAGCTGAACACAAAGCAGATATAAATGACAGAAATGTATATTTTTAAATACAAGCATCTGAATTCGACCCCGTGTCAAACTGTATTGCAGGTTCTGTACAGCAGGGAGTGTGAGAAGAAGAAGCAGCACAAGGAGCCAATTAGTTCATGTGCTGAGAAGAAGCATGCTGATAGGAAGAGAAAGCAGAGTGACAGAGAGATGAGCCAATCACTGTGCTGTGTTCATTTTCACTGTCCAATCACAGGCTGAGGTGGGTCCAGGATGATCTGGGCTAAGAGGGAATGGGTTCAATGATGAGGGAAATCAAACTGTGGCAAAAAACTGCTGAAGGGGTAAATCTCTGTATTGAAGCTGAAGTATAAGCAGTGTTAAAATGATTGAAAAGTCTATTTTTTTTTTATTAAAATAACAAACATGTTATACTTACCTGTCTTGTGCAGTGGTTTTGCACGGAGCAGCCCAGATCCTCCTCTTCTCTGGTCCCTGGCTGGAGCTCCTGGCTCCTCCCTCCTGTTGAGTGCCCCCACAGCAAGCAGCTTGCTATGGGTGCCCCCGAGACGAGCTGCAGCTCTGTGTATGTATTCAGACACAGAGCTGTGTTTTGGCTCTGCCCCTCTCTCCTGATTGGCTAACAGATTTTGATTGACAGCAGTGGCATCCAATCAGGAGGGAGAGTCCTGGACTGACAAGGCAAAAGTGGACATCGCTGGACAGAGATGGAATTCAGATAAGTATTAGGGGGTGCTGGGGCGGCAGCTGCACACAAAAGAAAACAATTATTTAATGTGCTGACATGAAGAATGTGGAGAGGAGGGGAAAGCAGAGTGACAGAAAGTTAAACTCATCACAGTGCTACTTCTCCTTTCACTGTCCAGTCACAAGAGTGGGGGAGGAGGCTCAGTGACAACCTGGGCTCAGAGGAATAGGGTTGAATGATTCATGCTGACCAGACTGTGACTATTTTGTGAAAAAAAAAAATTGGGGGAATTGATCGAAGCTGAATATTGTAGCCAAAGCTGGTTTTGTTATGTTGTCTTTTTTTGGACCATTTAACCACTTAAGGACCGCCTCCTGCACATATACGTCGGCAGAATGGCACGGCTGGGCACAAGCACGTATATATACGTCCTGTACTTGTACCCAGCCGTGGGTCGCGGGCGCGCGCCCGAGTTAAACTCGGGTCCCACGGACCCGATCGCCGCTCGAGTGCGGCGATCGGTCCCCGGAGCTGAGGAACGGGGAGAGCCGTGTGTAAACACGGCTTCCCCCGTGCTTCACTGTGGCGGCGTATCGATCGCGTCATCCCCTTTATAGGGGAGACACGATCGATGACGTCACACCTACAGCCACACCCCCCTACACTAGTAAACACACACTAGGTGATCCCTAAATGTTACAGCGCCCCCTGTGTTTAACTCCCAAACTGCAACTGTCATTTTTACAATAAACAATGCAATTTAAATGCATTTTTTGCTGTGAAAATGACAATGGTCCCAAAAATGTGTCAAAATTGTCTGAAGTGTCCGCCATAATGTCGCAGTCACGAAAAAAATCGCTGATCGCCGCCATTAGTAGTAAAAAAAATAAAAAAAATAAAAATGTAATAAAACTATCCCCTATTTTGTAAACGCTATAAATTTTGCGCAAACCAACCGATAAACGATTATTGCGATTTTTTTTACCAAAAATAGGTAGAAGAATACGTATCGGCCTAAACTGAGGAAAAAAAAATAATTATATATGTTTTTGGGGGATATTTATTATAGCAAAAAGTAAAAAATATTGATTTTTTTTCAAAATGGTCGCTCTAGTTTTGTTTATAGCGCAAAAACTAAAAACCGCAGATGTGATCAAATACCACCAAAAGAAAGCTCTATTTGTGGGGAAAAAAGGACGCCAATTTTGTTTGGGAGCCACGTCGCACGACCGCGCAATTGTCTGTTAAAGCGACGCAGTCCCGAACTGTAAAAACACCTTGGGTCTTTAGCCAGCATATTGGTCCGGGGCTTAAGTGGTTAATGTGCCCTTGTTTCTGCTTTAGGCTTCATTTCCATGGACGTTTTTACAGCCACTTTTCTAAACGTTTTTTGAAGCTTAAAAACAGCTCTCCATGTTAGTCTATGGCCTCATGCCCACCATGGCGTTTTTGAGCTGTAGATGGCTGAGCCGTTTTAAAGCTGCAAAAAAAAAACTCAGGACCAGTGCGTTCTGAAGCTCCAGTGTTAGAGCTGTAAAAACGCCAGACGTTAAAAAACGCTCAAAAACGCGCAAAAACGCTACCGCAGCGTTTTTGAGCTCCAGCTCAAAAAAATAAATAAATAAAAAAAGCATGGACAGGCGTTTTTAAGCTGTAAAAAAAGGCTAAAAAAAGTGGCTGTAAAAACGTCCATGGAAATGAAGCCTTCTAGTCGGACTTCGATCAAGCAGTTAAATACATCATAACGAGAAGAGAGCTGCTTTACCTTCAAAAGGATTTGTATTTCTGTCCATCCAGTCCTGAGATTTACAGATCTCTGCCACACAGCCCAGTCCTGTCCGCAGTGCTGAAACCTGGTAATAGAAATAGAACCTTTTTTTCCTGCTGTTTTTTTTTTTTTTTTTTCTAAGTTTGTTGAGGTGGGTGGGGGGTGACAGCAGGACCACCATGGTAAGAATTTTGACCAATTCACAAGAACCAGCTGAAATTCTGACAGTGACACCTCCTCTGCTGTTTAGTGCTAGTTAGTTCAGTCCTAGATAGACCAGTGGCGGTCCGTCCATAGAGGGAGAGCTGGAGCGCCGCCCCCTCTGGCTCCGCACCGCCACTGATAAAAACATGCATTCATGCATTGCATGAATGTATGTTATTATTGCCAGCACAGCTGCCGCTGGTCTTATTCAAGGTGGCCGGACATTGAGCGCCGACCACCTGAATAACGGCAGCTGGTTGGCTGTGCGGAAGTGCCTATCGGAGCCAGCGGCTCTGATAGGCTTTCCGTGTACAGCCCTCGTCCTCCCGGATGTCTTATCCAGGGAACGTATGGGGTGCGTTCCTTGGATAAGACTGATGGCTGTCTCAGCCAATCAGGTTCGCCTATTCTGGTTATCGGTAACCTGATTGGCTGAAGCGTCACCAAGGCGGGAGAAGAAGACATCGAGGGACGTCGAAGGATTAAGGTAAGTGCATTTTACAGGGCACATCAGCGACAATGGGCACAGTGGCATCAATGGGCACAGTAGCAACAATTAAAGGGCACAGTGACAACAATGGGCACAGTGGCATCAATGGGCACAGTAGTGACAATGGGCACAGTGGCAACAATTCAAGGGCACAGTGGTGACAATTGACACAGTGGCGACAATTGAGGGGCATAGTGGTGACAATTGGCACAGTGGCGACAATTGAGGGACACAGTGGCTGCGTTTGATGGAATGGCACAGTGACTGCGTTTGATGGCATGGCACAGTGACTGCGTTTGGCATGGCACAGCGACTGCGTTTGATGGCATGGCACAGTGACTGCGTTTGATGGCATGGCACAGTGACTGCGTTTGATGGCATGGCACAGCGGCTGCGTTTGATGGCATGGCACAGCGGCTGTGTTTGATGGCATGGCACAGTGGTGATAATTGATGGCACAGTGGCTGCGTTTGATGGCATGGCACAGTGGTGACAATTGACGGGCACAGTGAGGCTGCAATTTTTTTATTTTTTTACGTTTGCGCCCCCCCAAAAATTTTGAGCACCAGCCGCCACTGAGATAGACCCTCCCTTTCTTCCATGTTACCTCGGTCAGTGTTAGTTCTTTGAAGAGACAGAGCTTAGGAAAGTCTTTGTCTTCTTACACTTAGAAACACATCCTCTGTTCTGCACTTATGTGAGGACAATTTGTGTTGGATTCACCTTCTATGTCTTATTAAAGAGTTAAGCTGCCTGTGGATGGTGCCAGGTCAGCAGGTGACCATGCTGTCTGGACAGGCTGGGCCTTTGGCATTCTTGGCGCATTTGAAACAGAACAATGACTCTACAGTGCCCAATATTAACTATGACTGACCCTGCATATAGCCCAAGGAATGAGTGCTCTATGATTGCAGTACTGCTGGCTTGATTTATTGCCTGCCAGGAATATAGCTCATTCCCGTTTTGCTGCCTTCAGTACTGACTTTAGAAGGTGTTAAAAGTGTCACTTTAACACCATTGAAGCGGTTATTTGTTGAGCTGTGCCAATAGCTGTGAAAATGCAATATATAAATAACCTAAGCCCTTCAGAACAAGTGTAGCATGGTCCCAGGCCTCCTTTGGTCTAGCGAGAACCTCCAGGGCCAGAGATAGCTGACATCCTTCTGTATATGGTGGGTTGTGAGGCGCCAGACACTTTTTGAATGCAAAAGAGATGTTATTTCTCTTAATAGAACTTTGAGAGAGAGGGTTAAGGCCAGGACACCCTTGGGTAGTTGCAAGAATAATTGGCAGACTGCGAGACTTCAACAGGAGGACAGCCATGCAGGGAAAGGCATCCAGCAAGACGCCACAGCTGCATGTGTAGGGATGTGTCACTTGCCACGTCACCTGCCACAAGTTGCGGATTGTCACTTACCACGTCACCTGCCACACATTGCGGATTGTCCTCTTGCCACGTCACCTGCCACACATTGCGGATTGTCCACTTGCCACACATTGCGGATTGTCACTTACCACGTCACCTACCACACATTGCGGATTGTTGACTTGCTACGTCACCTGCCACAAGTTGCGGATTGTCACTTACCACGTCACCTGCCACACATTGCGGATTGTCCACATGCCACATCACCTGCCACAAGTTGCAGATTGTCACTTTCCTACTAAGGTGGGGAATGGGGATTGTCACTTCCAGTGTTCCAGAGTCAGGCAGCAGAGAGATGATGTAATCTCTCTGCTGCCTGCACAGTGAGTGAGGGCGGAACTTCTGGGATGCAGGGCGGGCGCCAGGCGGTGAGAGATGATGTCATCTCTCTGCTCCGCCACCCGCTGATTGGCCAGTCCACCCACCGAGCCTTCTAGCTGGCAGCTGCCAGTCCGCTCTCATACCCGCCCGCCGAGCCGCCCAGCTGCATCCGCTCGCACAGACAGTGTGACTCTGCGAGTGTGCGAGCGGACGGGAAGATCGGCGGCATACCCACCGCGCCGCCCACACATTCACTTGTACGCCGAGCCACCCGCCGGCTCACCCACCACACCGCCCGCATACTGTGACACTCATATCTCGGGGGAGGGTAGCAATCGCCATGTTGCCCCCCCCCCCTCCCTGGATCCGCTCCTGCCCTGGCTTGGTACCCACTGAAGTTTTCCGATTCTTCACCATCCACGGTATGCCCTATACATAAAAATTATAGGACAGTGTAAAAATAAAAAGTAAAATAAATACGATTTTTTATTTATTTTTTAAAGCGCCTCTATCCCTCTGTGCTCCTGCGCAGAAGTGAACACATACATAAGTCACGCACGCATATGTAAGCGGTATTCGCGAATGTTAGAGCGAGAGATAAAATTCTAGCGCTAGACCTTTTCTGTAACTCTAAACCTGTAAAAGCATTGAAAGCAATGCCTATAGAGATCTTTTTTTTTTTTTGTATCAAAACTTTTTTATTTAGGCAATTACTCACATAATACATATTTTCAGTGTATTTGATCATATGAAACAATACTAGTACAAAACATATTAAATCATAAGTCCATATGACATTACAGTGTCAATACCAATTTACATGCAAATATATTATTTTTGTATTCCCCCAACCCCAAGCCTACACCCAACGCCCTTGTGCCTTTTTATATCTGGAGAACGCCATTTGTTTCTTCCACCAATGAATTTCTCCCAGTTTTAGTGCTTAACCATTCACCCAGTCAAACTGTACTTTCCTTCCCCATAGGGTCACTACATACGAAGTCTGTCTATTACCAGTTGTGTTGGCGCAAGACTAATATCCCCCAGCCACGGTTACCATATAAGGTAGCTGCTGAAAACGGCAGAGGAATGTAAATCGAGGCAATAATGCACACTCAGGGCCGTCTTAATAGCATCATGAGCCCCTGGGCAAAGTAATGCTCTGGGGCCCCCACAATGGAGACAACGCAGGTAAACAGACCAGATATCCCCCCAGCACTCTGACCCCTCTACACCCCAGATATCCCCCCTGCACTCTAACCCCTCTACACCCCAGATATCCCCCCAGCACTCTGACCCCTTGTAACGGCTACCCGGGCTAATGAGAGGGTATCAGCCGTTGGAGAAGTCCTTTTCCCTGGCAAAGTGCGATATGCAAGTAAAACCGGTATCATTCCATCCCCAAGATCCAGAGAGAGAGAGAGAGTCCCCCTTCAAGAACGAGACAAGGCTGCGTTTGAAGGGTCAAACAAGACTGTTTTAATGGGACATTTCACCTAGCTTATATGTGCTTACAACTGTTACAGGAACAATGACAATCTCCGCCCCCCCTTCACACAGATACTTTGAAATAATGACATCTCCTTGAATCAATCAGTCTCTAGACGTTCCGGCACCGAGATCCACTTAAAATGACCTGGCCAGGCACATTCCTTTCTCAATAGAATTCAATTAACCTTTAGAACAATACACACTCACAGATGATCACGTTAGCATACACCTGGCAGGAGGCTGTTAACTGGTAATACACAACAGAGCGTCAATTAGCATTTAGCAGTGGAAGAGTTCCTTCTACAATTAACCCTTTGACCTCAGAATATAATGTGGTAAATCCAATTGTAACAAGTCATGCAGTTCTTTGTAGGCAGAATAGTTCATAGGTCCGTTACACCCCTCTACACCCCAGATATCCCCCCAGCACTCTGACCCCTCTACACCCTAGATATCCCCCCAGCACTCTGACCCCTCTACACCCTGCTTTGGGGAAAGTGCAGGGGCCCCCATGCAGCTGGGGCCCCTGGACAGTGCCCAGGTGTGCCCTCTCATTAAGACAGCCCTGTGCACACTAGCCCATTAAGCTTAAAAAGAAAAAAACATATTTAAACATAGAGATCTTTAAGTACTGTAGTTTGTCGTAATTCGAGTGTGCACAATTTTAAAGCGTGACATGTTAGGTATCTATTTACTTGTAACATCATCTTTCAGATTATACAACAAAATTGGGGTAAATATTGTGTTTTTTTTTAATTTATTAAAGTGTATTCTTTCCAAACAAATTGCGTTTGCAAAATCGCTGCACAAATACCAAGTGACATAAAAAAATTGCAACATCGACATTTTATTCCCTATAAGTAATTATAGGGAATAAATTATAATTCTAAGTAATTTTCTGGCAAAAAAATACTGATTTCACAAAACGTGCCAGAAAAAAAGCCTGGTCGGCAGTATAAGGCCTCTTTCACATGGAGCGGATCCGTAATTGATCCGATCCGTGTGTGTCCGTCGGCTCAGTGGGGATCCCCGCTGAGCTGTCGGCGGACATGGCGGTCCCCGCACACAGTGCAGAGACCGCCCTGTCTCTCCTCCGCTCTCCCCTTTGGGGAATCGGATGAATACGGACCTTGTGTCCGTATTCATCCAATCCGTTCCGCGGACGGAAGAAAAATAGGGTTTTCTTCCGTCCGCAAAAGCGGATCTTTGCGGACGCGGATGGTTGCGGACGTTAGCGGATGCATCAGCCGCTAACGTCTGCAATCCCATAGGGAACCATTACAAGTCCGTAAACGGACTTGTAATAAACTGACCGTTCGTCCGTACGTCAGAAAGGGGCCTTAGAGAGATTCACCCTTTATTTGTCCTGTTTACCATTATTAAGACAATCCCACATTTTCGGTTATCCCCAGAAAAGTAATAGAGGGGAGATCTTCCAACAGGGAAACTAGTTCTGGTGACAATGAAGGATTCCCTCACTTTGGAGCGGTTTCCTTTTACTGAGCTAGCTACTGAGGGAACAACTTGAAGGACGTCACTGCATCTGCTGTTGAATTTGAAAATTAATTGCTCCAGAGTGTCGTCAGCCACAGAGGTCATTGAGGGATTGTTTTAAAGCTCATGCAATGGGTATTAATAATGTGTAAATACTTGAATGCCCATAGCCTGATCACATGTTCATTTGAGACATTTGCTCTATTACCTGCACGCAAAAAAAAAAAATGCACGTGAACCAATCAGATGTCTCACTTCTTAATCCACAGTGAAAAATGACAGCTGGAATGTTACAGTTTCCTTTGGGCAACTGAAATGTGAGGCCTTGTTTAAAGAATGCAAAGCTCTCAACTAACTTTTGAAAGAATAAACATGAGAAATGCTCTTTAACGTTCTACGTATTTATTGTTTTAATGGAAAGTAGTAAAAAAAAAAACAATTAACCCGTTAATTAAAAGAGCAGTCATCCATTATTTGTCCGCAGTCAGCTCTTCCCCCTCGTCTGTCGGTGGTCGCCTTCTCATGAAGAATCCGAGCTGCAAAATCAGAAAATTATATGTTAGGTTTAAGAGAATAAATCTTTCTTTTCTTAAGTGGTTGCTATGGGAACCCAATTGACATGACGGCGGCCATTTTGCAACTCACCTTCCACATGACAAATACAAACAAAGCCAAGATTAGCAGCCCCCCGAATACTCCCAGGATTATCCACCACGCAGGAATGTCTTTCTGGCGGTCCGGAGTCACCCACTGAATCACCGTCTCAGCCTGAGGGGTGGGGGGTAGGGGGGGGGAGATGAAAGACAGGAGAGAAGCATGTGAGAGCCTAGAAAAATTCCCCCATTATACTAAATGCGGCTTGTCATGTGTGGTCAAAACAAGAGCGCCTGACGGGAGGTTCTATGAAGTTATTTGTGAAATTTCATGACTGATGTCAAACAGCCCTATTTGTGACTAAGTAGATTTGCTCAAACGTGGAACTTGTTATGGCTTTATAAACCGCACTGAATTATTTATGGCAATAAGCTAATAACAGTTGTTCGCTTATTTTTGTGTATTGTCTCAAATTTTCACTGATAAGTGCTGTATAATTAAATATAACTTTCCTCAATATAAAATTCTGATTTCCAATCGAATGCTCCGGAATCTCTACTACAATCTTTGCCCTCTGTCTTCAGTTTTTGACATAGCCAGAACCAATTTTCAACAATGTTTTTCTTTGGGGGGCAGTTTACATCGGGGCAGAGCTACATAAAGCAGAGTCCACTCGGAAGTGGTGAGAAAAAATCCACGTTTTTTTTGATCGTGTGTACGCGGCATTAGAGTGGAAACCACACAGCATATTGATAAGGACTTTTTGCAATATAACTTTTTGAATGGACACTTTTTTGTACAGTTTTGTAGCACATAATTGGATAGGGTTATTGTAATCATGTAACTGCACTTTCTAAATTATTTTTATATTTTTTTTTTACAATTTATGTACTGTAGCACTTTAATTTAGTTGATGGGATTATAATTGATGTGATTTATTAGCGTGGATAGTGGTATCACAGTATGGTGTATGCACTTTGTGATCCAATTATGTGTTGTAATGAATGTACAGTAGCACTTTATTGTAGTTTATGGAACCTATAGGAATGAGCACTATTTTGTGTATATTGATTATATATGTTATCACATGTAAGCACACTTCAATTGTTGAGATATGACCACCTACTCTGAACTGATGTTACTGGAGGCCTACGTCGGTGTATTTTTATTGATGTTCATGTGACTTACTTAAAGCGGGGGTTCACCCTATATAAAAAAAAATAATAATTTTTTTTCCCTCTAGCATTAAATTCGGCATAGTAGCGCGAGCTACAATATGCCTGTCTGTATTTTTTTATCGCCGTACTCACTGTTATATCGTACATAGAAGATTCCGGGGAATGGGCGTTCCTATGGAGAGGGAAGGTGATTGACGGCCGGCCCTGGCACGTCACGCTTCTCCGGAAATAGCCGAAATAGGCTTGGCTCTTCACGGCGCCTGCGCATAGCCTGTGCACAGGCGCCGTGAAGAGCCGAGACCTACTCCGGCTGTCTTCGGGGAGCTTGACGTGCCAGAGCCGGCCGTCAATCACCCTCCCTCTTGCTAGGAACGCCCATTCCCCGCGGAAGACGGAATCGTCTATGTACGATATAACAGTGAGTACGGGGATAAAAAATTTAAGACCGGCATACTGTAGCTCGCGCTACTATGCTGGATTTTATGCTGAAATGTTGTTCTGCAGGGTGAACCACTGCTTTAATCTTGTTATTGCCTTATATTCTACACCTATGTGTGCTTGGATTTCAAAATGTGAGCTATGTATAGACATGTGCATTCGTTTTCGTTAGAATGCATTTTCGTCCGATTTCGATTTATGAGAAAATAGATTCGACATTATAGAGAATAGATTCGACATTATTACTAGTCATACAACATTAGAATTCTTGTAGGCGGAATATTCGAACGGAAATGTACGATTCGATGTAAAGATTCGCCGTTTCGTCGAATATTTTTTTGACCATAAGAGAGAAACCAACAAAGAGTCGACGTTCCGGTGAATATTCTTTTGACCATTCGACAGAAACCAAGTATTATTGGATTTTCGGACGAAAGCTATTCTTCAACGAAAAACGAAATAAATCAAAACGATTTTCGGGAGTAACTAAATAAATTTATTTTCCAAACGAAAACGAAAAAACGAAACGATATATTCCAGCCTGCACATGTCTAGCTATGTATACCGTTTTTGTATCCTTTTTTCTAAAATATTTAAAGTGTCACCAAACCCACAACAGTAAAATCAGTCTGTATATGCAGTAAAGCATGCTTGTTATACTCACTGTGGAACCTAAAGTGTTAATCCTGCACATTGTGTAAAAAGGCTGTTTAATCCTGTCTTCTCTGATTCCTCCTTCCACAGTCCCCAATCCATCTTCAGAGCCTTTGGGGCAAGCTGCACACGCACAGTTTCGTTTGTAATGCTAGAGTTTTTTTTTTTTCTTGGGAGAGTGCATGTGATCAGCACAGGGCCAATCAGCACTGTCCAGAAGACAGAGGGTCAGGGGTCCTGCAGCCTCATAGGAGAGACAGAAGAGAATGAAAACTCCTCCTACAAGCTTTAACCAGCCAGTAATAGAAGTCACAAGACTGATATATACTGCTGATGGGAAAAGGTATTTAGAAGTTTATATTTACTAAAATGATTGAATTTCCATGTTCTGTGCACTGTGTGTGACCAGATATATTGAATGCAGGGTCCTGGGTTTGGTAACAGCCTTGTAAAGCCTTGTTTTTTTTTTCCTATAAAAATAACAAACATGTTATACTTTCCTGCTCTGTTACAGGGGATTTGCACAGAGCAGCTCAGATCCTCCTCTTCTCGAGACCCTCTTCTGTGATCCTGGCCCCTTCGTCCTGTTGAGTGCCCCTACAGCAAGCAGCTTGCTATGGGGGCACCCAAGACGAGTCACAGCTCCCTGTGTCCATTCAGACACGGAGCCCAGACCTGGCCCTGCCCCCTCTCTCCTTTTGATTGGCTAGTTGACTTTGACAGCGGAAGCCAATGGTGCCAGTGCTGTGTCTCAGCCAATCATTAGGGAGAATCTTGGACAGCTGAGACATTCGTAGACATTGCTGGACAGAGAGACCTAAGGGTAAGTGTTAGGGGGGCTGCTGCACACAGAAGGCTTTTTATCTTAATGCACAGAATGCATTAGGATAAAAAACCTTCTGACTTTACAATCGCTTTAATAAAAATGTCAATAATAAAAAATCTACAACTTATGCTGGCCATACACTCCACGAAAAATCGTCCGAACGAACTTTCGAAAAACGAAAGTTCGGTCGTGAGCGCAAACGATAGTGCCATCATGTAATGACCAATAAATCGTTCAATGGACATAAATAAAAAAAATTGTTTTTTTTTTTTTTTTTACATATACCTAGTGCAGAAAGTTCGGACGGGAAACACATTAAAGGGGTTGTAAAGGAAAACATTTTTTTCATAATAAGCATCCTTTACCTGCAGACATTCCTCTTTTCACTTCCTCATTGTTCGTTTTTGCTCAGAAGTTGCTCTATTTCTTCTCTGTTCTGTTCTGTTCACTTCCTGCTTGTCTGATTGTTACTCACCACCATGATGGGAGGCTTTACTGTGGTGGTCAGTGACGTGCTCACCCCCTCCTGGGAACTACATATGTGTGGCAGGACGCTCTCTACGTGTTAGAGACTTCAAGGAGGTGTGAATTACTGGGCGTGCCGCAATGCATACTGGGAAATGTAGTTCTTACATGAACGAGCGATGCAAACCAGGAAGTGAATGAGAGAACAGAAACTAGAACGCCGGAGGTGATATAGATGAAGGAATTTAATAGGTATTTACTCGTTTTTTAACAGAATCATTACACTGTTCTGTCTGTCTACCTTGCAGACATTAATTTTAGGCAACATTTTTTTTTCCTTTAGTGACCCTTCCGATTTATTGTTCGTTCGGCAGAAATTTCCAAACTTGTCCTTCGTTTTTTCGGCTCAAAAACGTCCAGTAGATTATCGATATTGTGCCCATTAACTGTTCGAAAAACGAACGAACTGTCTGAACGACAGATTTTTGCCCGATTTTTCGTATAGTGTATGGCCAGCATTACTGTTGCTAATGTACTGTAAGATGTAGGTGTGTTCCCTGAGACCTAAAAGCTATTTCAAGGATTCTTCTGTATTAAAAAGGTTGAGAAAGGCTGAAAAAGTATGTATACTATAGGTCAGTGGTCTCCAAACTGTGGCCAGGGGTCTGAATGTGGCACTTTGCCTGCCTTTTATGTGGCGCTTGGGCCACTATTCTACCAACTGACACCAATGATGGAGCACCATTCCATCTACTAACATCATTGATGGGACACTATGGGCCAGATTCACAAATGAGATACGACGGCGTATCTCCTGATACGCCGTCGTATCTCTGTTTCTATCTATGCGACTGATTCATAGAATCAGTTACGCATAGATAGCCATAAGATCCGACAGGTGTAATTGTTTTACACTGTCGGATCTTAAGATGCAATACCGCGGCCGCCGCTGGGGGGAGTTCACGTCGTAAACCAGCATCGGGTATGCAAATTAGGAGTTACGGCGATCCACGACAGTTTTTCGCGTTCGCTTGGTGAATCAGGCACTTGCGATGAAAAATTGCGGCGGTGTAACGTATCTACGATACGTTACGCCGCCGCTGCCCTACGTGAATCTGGCCCTATGTTTCCAATTGATATCAACAATAGGGCACTATTCTTCCCATTACAACCAATGATAGGGCACTGTTGCGGGGGGCATTTTCTACTCGCACTGGCCACAGGTCGGCCCACCTAGAGGATAAAAGGACAGTAAACTGGCCCTTTGCTTGTTTGTAGACCCCTGCTATAGGTGATCCCAAGTGTCAGAATTGTCACACACTTTCTCAATGAATTAGAGGACAGATAAAGAAAATAGTAGACACCCAAATAGGGAATAGAGCAGCTGGGGAGAGTGGAATGCTATCTGAAGGGAAAGTCGGGTCAGACAGAGGAACAGTTGTACGAGGAAGAAAAGGACAACTGTTTTATACAAGGAGACAGAATATACACAAGGCCAGACAGCTGC
This sequence comes from Rana temporaria, assembly GCF_905171775.1. Lineage (NCBI taxonomy): Eukaryota > Metazoa > Chordata > Amphibia > Anura > Ranidae > Rana > Rana temporaria. Next base: position 30,878,285 of record NC_053500.1, on the reverse strand, counting down.
AGTAAGCAGAAGCCAGGAATACGGGGTCATTTTGTAAGATGCAAAGCATGCCAAGGGCAGTAACCAATAGCAACTAAAAATAATTCATTCTGTACTAGTCTGATTAGGTCAAGCAGTACAAAGTAATTAAGATGCATCAAGTTTAGAAATCAAATTCCAGTTTATCAGCTAAATGGGCTACCCGGCACATCATTGCCTTGCCGAATATGGTTATTCGGTTAGAGATGGAGATAAGAAGCACTGGATCCCAATGTAGATCAATTTCAAAGTCAATATAGAGGTCATATTGAAGCATACAAGGGTTTTTGCTGGCAGCTCATCAACACAAAGAGGCCTTTAGGGAGCACCTCATGTAAAAAGTACCGTAAAAACGGACCAGACAATTTTCTAAGCAACCATAAAGAATTTATCATAAAATGTAAAAAAAAAAAACAACACATTTTGAGGGTTCCAACAGGTCCCTGCTTAGAATAGCCTGGCAGGATATGGATAGTCTTATGCCTCGTACACACGACCGAGGAACTCGACGGGCGAAACACATCGTTTTGCTCGTCGAGTTCCTTGTTAGGCTGTCGAGGAACTTGACAAGCCAATTTTCTCCATTCCCGTCGAGGAAAAAGAGAACATGCTCTCTTTTTGGCTCGTCGAGTTCCTCGACAGTTTCCTCGTCGAAAAATGTACACACGACCGGTTTCCTCGGCAAAAAAAAAAAAAACAGCAAGTTTCTTGCTGGTTTTTGACGAGAAACTCGGTCGTGTGTACGAGGCCTTATGCCGCGTACACACAATCGTTTTTCATGATGAGAAAAATGCAATTTTTTTAATTGGTCGTGAAAAACGGCCGTGTGTATGTATGCTCCCAGAGCATTTTTCTCGACGAGAAAAATGCGCAATTTTTTTTTTAGAACCTGCTCTATTCGTGGAAAATGGTCGTGTGTACGCTTTAACGAGGGGGGGAAAAAACATGCATGCTCAGAAGCAAGTCATGAGACGGGGAAATTAGCAAAAGCAGCCCAAAGGGTGGCGCCATTCGAATGGAACTTCCCCTTTATAGTGCCATCGTACGTGTTGTACGTCACCGCGCTTTGCTCGAGCATTTTTTTTTCACGAACGTGTGTATACGTCGAGAAAAACAGCGTTTTTTTGCATGACATGAACAACGGTCGTGTGTATGCGGCATCAGGCTTGAACAGTTGAATATTCTAAACAATCAACTACTGAAGCATTCACATATCTTGCAGGTTGCTTTTTATTTCTGTAAATATGGCCTAATCTTTACAATGAAGTCAGAACAATATTATCTAGGACATGAGCAAACACATAAAAATCTGTAATATACATACAAACAACTTGTTCATTTAATGCACAATCATAAATTGTTTTATTATAATTTTTTTAGAGAAAGATTACAAGAAATTGCAATCACAACCATTATTGCACCCATTCTTTTGTTACATCATTAGTCTAATACTCTTAGGTTACATGTAACCTTTAGAATGCTATTACATTTGATGCATTACTATTACCATAAATGGCAGTCAAGCTACATCACAAATTAGTATGATTGTAGTATCAACTTCCATTTATCATTTTTTATTATTATTATACAGGATTTATATAGCGCCAACAGTTTACGCAACTTGAGGGTAGACAGTACAAATACAATATACTTTAATACAGTATTTCATTTGATTCTTTTATACATTCAATTTGATTCTTTTACACATTCTACCCTTTTTGGAGTTCCAAATGCAAAATATGGTTGTAGGGGTATCCATCAGCTTTGTTCACCTCTTGGTCTTTTATTGCTGACAAGTCCAAGATTCATTGGGGTTGATTTACTAAAGGGAAATAGACTGTGCACTTTGCAAAATGCAGTTGCTCCAGAGCTTAGTAAATGACGGAAAGCTCCGCTCACTTCCAACATGCAATAACATGCAAGTAAAAATTCTGTTTTTTATTATTTTCCTTGGATGTGATTGGGTACGCTCTTTAAAGTGAAGCTTAAAAGGGGTGTAAACCCTCCATACACCCAGTGAATTGAACAGCCTCAGATGATACACAGAGATGAACCAAATCTCCCTACAGAGGTTTTACATGTATATCTGCTGTCTTCGCATTTATACACTGTTTAGAAAGTTCAGATCATGTTAGTGAATTTTCTCTTCCTGGTTAACACAGAGTGTGATGTCTGGGCATACAGCCAAGATAGCTAACATTGCTGATTGGAGGAAAGGCACACATCCCCTCTCATCATAGGCAGAGACTCTAAGGCCTCGTACACACGACCGAGGAACTCGACGGGCGAAACACATTGTTTTGCTCGTCAAGTTCCTTGTTAGGCTGTCGAGGAACTCGACAAGGCAAGTTTCTCCATTCCCGTCGAGGAAAAAAAAGACATGCTCTCTTTTTGGCTCGACGGGATCCTCGACAGTTTCCTCGTCGAAAAATGTACACACGACCGGTTTCCTCTGCAAAAAAAAACAAAACAGCAAGTTTCTTGCTGGTTTTTGCCGAGAAAATCGGTCGTGTGTACGAGGTCTCAGAGGTGTTTTGTAACAGGACTTGCTCTCTGCTAATCTATTTTAGCAACCTCCCTGGACTGAAGATTCAGGCTGCTTTTGTCTAAAGTGTCGAATTTGTCAGGAGTTATCAGGCTGATAACAGAGGAACAGCTCAGGAGAGAGCTATGGCTCATTGAAGAGAGATAACAAAATACTGCAGATATATGTGTCCAACTCAAATTTCATGAATCAGTTTTACATCCACTTTAACCTCATTTACTAAGCTCTGGGGCAACTTCATTTTGCACAGCGCACAGTCTATTTGACTTTAGTAAATCAACCCCAATGTATTTTGATGCAAAAACCCAGATAGAGGAGAAATCGGGAAAAAGTCATCTCTGGGTTCTGATTTATAAAAAATGTAACTGCTACATATAGGAACCATGACAGATACCACCATGAACCAAGGTGAGCTTTCTTCACACAGTACCCTTCAGGGCATGGGTGCTCAAGCTGTGGCCCTCCAGCTCTTGCGGAACTACAAGTCCCATGAGGCATTGCAAGCTGCTGACAGTTACAAGCCTGACTCCCAAAGGCAGAGGCATGATGGGAATTGTAGTTTCGCAGCAGCTGGAGGGCCACAGGTTGAGCACCCATGCTTTAGGGTCAGCTTGAAATGAAATTTCCCCCTTTTCCTTAGGATGCTCAGCTGCTTGCCAATAGTGCAGACACTGGGCAAACTGTGCAGGGATCCAAATCTTTCATGCTCTTTACCAAGCGGAAGGGTCCATAGTAGCAATACTAGCCACAGCTAAAGGGGTTGGGTGGTGAACGTGGGGTGGAGATTAGTGGCGCTGATAGTACATAGCTTAAAGTGGATCTATCATTACACTTGGCGTAAATCAACAGAACAAATGGCAGGATTACCAAATACATTATTCATTTGAATTAAAAAAGTACCACAGATCACATGGTTTTCATGAAGTTTTCAATCAGCAGTGAGAAAAGAGATTCAAAGAAAGTTACATTCGTGCACACAGATAAAAACAAACTATACAAATACACAAGGTTTTTAATGCATAACACACAGTGATTAAAACTAAGTACATTACGTTGAGTTTGTAGATATGTACAGCATATCTAAAAACATTAAAAAGGCCACAGTTCACCTTTAACAGCCCATTTAGGAGCTAAATGCGAATCGTACAGGAATGCTGTGCGGTTCCTGTGCACTTCACATGCAGTTCTATGCAGTGCAATTTCAGCGCCTTTTATTTTAAATGGGTTGAAATTGCACCGCACCAAAAGTAGCGCATGAAACGTACAGCAACCGCATTGTATGGTACTTTTGTACCACACGATCTGGTGCGGGCAAATGCAATGCACTTGCGACCTGCGATTGGGGTGTCGTTAACCTTAATTGACCCCCACAGCAGATCGCAATGAAATGCGGGAAGCCACTCAGGGACGCATCTTTCCGGCACTGCATTTTAGTGTGAACGGGTCCTAAGAATACTTTTGATAACAACTAATTAGGATTCAATGGACCAAATACAACAAGATCGACAGCGCTTTATAGACTAGATGGTGATGATGAAATTAGTGAGCCGAGGGGAATGGGACTCAAAGTAAACCTAAAGTAAGCCAAGGATACAATCACTTTAATTTATTGCAAGATAAAAAAAAATGTTTTCAATAGAAAATAAAAAGCAAACAATACCACGCTGGAAACTGTGGGCGTTGATGAGCTAATATCCTTCGGTCTGGCATTCAGAGGTAAATGGAAGGGTGCCTATACCCATGCTTTTGAAGGTAGACTTGAGAAGCCAAGCCAGGACACGCCGGCTTGCCCGGATGACGTCACTAGCTTCTTGGGCGGCCCGAGTCTACCTCCAAGGGCAGACTCTGAACGTTTGATTTTCTGATTGTTACTAGGGTCAAATCGGAAATCATTTTAGACCATAGTGACGAGAAAACATAAAGGAGTAGGGTGGATTTTTTTTTTTTTTTAAACTAACGAAATTTAAACTGTGAATGTGGTTTTATCTTGGGAGAGCCACACATGGATCAAAATTCGGCCAGATGTCAAAATACAATAGCTTAGTGGGGACGATTCCCCATCCACATCAAGTGTAAGGATGGGGGGGGGGGGGGGATTGAGTCTTTGTTTTTCGTTCAACCAACTGGTTGAATGAAAAAGAAAAAAAGTGACTAATTATTGGGCTACTTTATTGTAATGCACATGTTCTTGGCACAAAAGAAACTTTTTTAATGCATCTGGGATTCCATTCAAGTAGCAAATCTAGACAGATTTTTAAGAGCTTGTAAACTAGATTTGTTGACTCAATGATGGCAAGGATGAATGCTCTGATAAATGACTTTTCACAATTTATGTACAAACGTTTGAACAAAATTCTATTGGTGTATGGCCAGCTTAAGCATGTTGATGCAACTAGCATCTTATGCCATGTACACACAATCGGAATTTCCGATAGGATAAAATCCGATAACATTTTCCATTGGAATTCCGTTCAAGCTGTCTTGCATACACACTGTCAGACCAAACCTCCAAAACGCGGTGACGTAAAACACTACGACGAGCCGAGAAAAATGAAGTTCAATGCTTCCGAGCATGCGTCGACTTGATTCTGAGCATGCGTGTTTTTTTCTCCGTCGGAGTTCCACACAGACGATCGGAATTTCCGATATGATTTTTTTCCATCGGAAAAAAATAAAACATGTTCTATATCTATACTCAGACGGAAAAAAGTCTGATGGGGCCCACACACGGTCGGAATATCCGATGAAAACATTTTGTCTGTCTTTTTTCATCGGAAATTCCGATCGTGTGTACAAGGCATAAGTGTATTTATGGGATACATATTTTAGAATCTTTCAATCATTAAAATCATTAATCAGTGTCTAGGTAGGAAAAAAAATATTCTTGGCATTGTAGGTGTTTCATGTCACCCAAAACTGCAAAGAGTTTTGTACTTCAAAAGACATAAAACAAAGGTTTCTAAGACTTTAAAAAAAGCATTAAGATCATTAACATTAAGTTAATCTATTTTACATATATATGTCAAAATGTATTAAAACACTGTAGTTCCACTTTAATGTATAAAATGACACCCATGGCTATCTGTAGATCAGGGGTCTCCAAACTTGGGTTAGATTATTGTCCTTCAGACATTAGGGGGGCCGGACTGTGGTCCCCCAAGAGTAGCAAATGCCCAGAGTCCGTGGGAGTAAACAATGCTTCTGACTTTGTGCCTAGTGGGATTAAAAAAGACTTGGCACATCTGGTCAGTAGGAGTGGGAATAGTGCCCTGTCACTGGTATTGGAGGAATAGTGCTCCATCGTTGGTGTCATTGGGAGGGAAAATTCCCCTATTGGCGTCATTGGGAGGGATAGTGCCCCATTGCTGGTATCAGTGGGAAGGACAGTGCCTCATTGCTGGTATCAGTGGGAGGAATGGCGCCCCATTGCTTGGATCAGTGGGAGGAATGGTGCCCCCGCGGGCCGGCTAAAGGCAAGCTAAGGCCGCGTTTGGCCCGCGGGCCGCAGTTTGGAGACCCCTGCTGTAGATGGCCACCCTGTATCATAGTTGTATAGACAACTCTAATTATTGTTACATAAGTTGACCTATAGAATTAAAGTGCCTTGTGCAAGGAAACTTTAAGACAATTCAGCTACTTCTTCACATTTAAGAACTGACTCAAATCATTTGGGAAACGTAGAACAAGAGAATGTGTGGTTTATGGAACCCATTGTAACCAACCAGATATTACTATCAGTTTTCTAAGTTGTGCTGTTCTGGTCAGAGTCTGGTCAGTTGCTGTGGGTGAAGCCTCGTACACACGACCGAGGAACTCGACGGGCGAAACACATTGTTTTCCTCGTTGAGTTCCTTGTTAGGCTGTCGAGGAACTCAACAAGCCAATTTTCTCCATTCCCATCAAGGAAATAGAGAACTTGCTCTCTTTTTGGCTCGTCGAGTTTCTCGACAGTTTCCTCGACGAAAATGTACACACGACCGGTTTCCTCGGCAAAAAAATATCTCCCAGCAAATTTTTTGCTGGTTTTTGCCGAGAAACTCGGTCGTGTGTACGAGGCCTAAGACCAACATAATCATGTTCAGTGACATGAAGATTGGGGAAGCCGGGGAATCGGTGCTTCCTTTGGCATCAACAGAAATGTTAGTACATGAATAATCACAGCAGATAACCTTCATTTTGTTGATCGTTTCAGAAGTTTTAGACATATTCCCCGTTGTTGTTAATGTTTGTGTGGGCAAATGTGACCATGTTGCCATGTTTACAAAAATGTACAATATGTGCTTAAGAGCCTATGTATGTATTGGAGAAAGGAAGATACTTTCAGTGATGGCACTGAGAAGTATAATGACCGTCTAAAGCGTATGAAAGGCATTTCTGCAAGACACATATACAGATGTTGAAGACTGGAAGGTCCTTGTAAGCAGTGATCACTCCGGGATAAGGGTGATTGAACCTTCTCTTCCTCCACCAGTATCTGCCACCTCTAGGTGGCCCTCTTCTATCTTCCCCTTGCTGACCCTCCACAGCCAGGTGCTTCCACGGTCTTGTGCTAAGGAACATTTCAGCTCAATACCGCAGTCTGCAATATCCGTCTTCCATGGGATCGGATCTCCTTCTGAATTTACTATAGTGAATGGTTTGATTGGGATCTGTACAAAAGAGAGAGGTAGATTTAATAGAGATATTTGGATAGCAAAGTAGTGCTGATGTAGATTCCTTTAAGGATTTTTTACATTCTATTTAGAAGAATACTTTAATCTAAAGCTTATTACCACATTATTGTGTTAAACCAGAGTAATAAAGCGGAGGTTCACCCAAAAAACAAGTATATAACATTACATTCAGTATACCTCAAACATGCCGTTTTTTTTGGGGGGGGGGTGTACATACGGTATTATCGCTATTTTCCTTTCGGCTTCCGGATACTCACTCCCGCGGGAGTGGGCGTTCCTGTGCAGTGCCGCAATGTCATCTGGGACTTCGCCCATATGATTGACGTGCCTGAGAAAAACACCCCCGGTGGATAAGGCGCGTCACGACGTTCCGAAAGTAGCCGAACTGCGAGTCGGCTCTATACGGCGCCTGCGCACCGACTAGGAGACGTTTAGAGCTGACTACGCAGGCGCCATATAGAGCCGACTCGCGGTTCGGCTACTTTCGGAAAGTCATGACGCGCCTTATCCACCAGGGGTGTTTTTCTCAGGCACGTCAATCATCTGGGCGAAGTCCCAGATGACATTGCGGCACTGCACAGGAACGCCCACTCCCGCTTAGAAACACCTGCTGGTTATTCACATTGGGCCCTTTTCACACCGGTGATCCGATCAGGTCTGCCTGGCAGCTTTTCAGACGGACCTGATCGGACCCTCCAGTCTATTCTATGGCGCAGCGGATGTCAGTGGATACATCTGCGCTGACACCTGCTGTCACCTGATCCGATCCTGCCCACAAAAAACAGACAGATGGTCAATTTCCATCCGATTGCCCCATAGATGAGAGCGGGCTGTATCCATGTCTGCTCTGCATAGCGGAGCAGACACGGACCTGTCATCCTCCTGCTTAGCGGGAATCAGCGGAGAGATCCCCTGATGAGCAAATGGATTCCGCTTTGTGGAGGCGCCCGTGTGAAAGGGGCCTAAGAGGGCTTGTAGACTTTAAAAAGAAATAAAAAAAAAATACAGTGCCTGTGTTGTGAACCTTTGTTAAAATAGGGAGAAGTAGATTGTAAAGCCTCGTACACATGACCGAGTTTCTCGGCAATAAACAGCAAGAAACTTGCTGGGAGATATTTTTTTGCCGAGGAAACCGGTCGTGTGTACATTTTCGTCGAGGAAACTGTCGAGAAACTCGACGAGCCAAAAAGAGAGCAAGTTCTCTATTTCCTCGACGGGAATGGAGAAACTTGCCTTGTCGAGTTCCTCGACAGCCTAACAAGGAACTCGACGAGGAAAACGATGTGTTACGCCCATCGAGTTCCTCGGTCGTGTGTACGAGGCTTAAGGATTTACATACACTTTAAGATGCTTAAAGTGGAGTTCCACCCATAAATGTAATTTCCGCTTTTTGGAATCCTCCTCCCCTCCGGTATCACATTTGGCACCTTTCATGGGGAGGAAGGAGCAGATACCTGTGTAATCCAGGTATTTTCTCCCACTTCCGGGCATAGATCACCAAGGTGACCTACGCCAAGTCCAGTAGACAGTGGGGACCAGTGGGATCACACAGTGCGACTCGCGCATGCGAAGAAGGGGACCAGGAAGTGAAGCCGCAAGGCTGCCCTGCTGCAAGAGGTCAGTATGGGTGTTATTCATATACTGTATTGCATTTTCTCAATGAAAGAAAAGCATTCTCTCATAGGACGAGGAAGAGAGTGTGATGTCATTGCCCCGGCTCTCCACCTCGTCCTATCAAAAAACACAAAACATTTTCTGAATTGAGCCCGTGCTGAGCAGCAGTTTTTCTGTTCACAATGTAGCTGGGGAACTACTCGGCACGGGAGAGATTACTGGAGTAGTGTTACCTACTACACTGACTTCCAGAAAGTATGCTATATCCACAGTTACCGTATTTATCGGCATATACCGCGCACTTTTTTGCCCTAAAAATCAGGGCAAAATCATGGGTGCGCGATATACGCCGATACCCGCTTTCCCTGCCCCGAGTTTGAATACTGCGCCGGCATATACCGAGCGCAGTACACTCGTGTATAGTCGGGCAGTCTCGGCTCCTCTCGCGCTGACATCCTGGACGTACAGGACGTGGGCGCGAGAGTAGCCGAGCCTGCCCGACTATACACGAGTGTACTGCGCTCGGTATATGCCGGCGCAGTATTCAAACTCGGCGCGGGAAAGCGGGAAACGAGCGGGGAGGATGCCGCAGAAGGACGCCGGACCCGACGAAGAGGACACCCGAAGCCGCTGACGGACGCCGGACCCGACGAGGCCGCCGATGGACGCCGCGCAAGACACCAAAACTGTAAGTAGAAAAATCTTTTTTCCACAGAAATTTCGGGGCAACTTTAGGGGTGCGCGCTATACGCGGAAGCGCGCTATGCCCCGAATAAATACGGTACATTGGTCCTAGCTCAACCATGATTGCCAAACCTGGAATTCTCTTTAAAGTGAACAGTTTATTGACTATTGCAGTGTGCTGTTGCACTTCTATTATTTCATATGAAAATGCCTTCCATGACTTCTGACCTGTCTCCTTATTTTAAGCCTAGTATGAAGGACCTTTTATTTTAAATAGGTTGAGGCCCATTTCTATAGCGTGCAGCTGTACAGAGGACCTTCTTTGTTTCCTGTCATATTTGGTGCAGGCCTTAAAATTCAGCCTCTTACCTGACTGCTGATGCCCACTGCCAGGTCTCCCAGCTTGGTTTTGCCAGACTCCCAAATGTTCAATGTTTCTCCACTGAAAGTTTGCAATTGTACTTTTACCCCTGAAATACAAATGAACAAGGAGGGATCAGTATTTGTATTCTGACTTACCAGTCACAACTTTATTTGTATTATTGAATCTCCAGGCAGTGAATTGATCTAGAGCAGCCTTTTTCAACCAGTGCCTTCTGGGTATCTTCAGGGTGCCTTGGCAAGATGCCAAAAAATTGCCCCAAATTTCTCACACATTGGGCCAGATTCTCGTACATCCGCGCAATTTTGTGCGGGCGTAACGTATCTGATTTACGTTACGCCTCCGCAACGTAGACGGGCAAGTGCTGTATTCTCAAAGCACTTGCTCCGTAAGTTGCGGCGGCGTAGCGTAAATCGGCCTGCGTAAGGCCGCCTAATTCAAATTTGGATCAGGGGGGCGTGTTTTATGTTAATGTACTGTGACCCGACATGATTGACGTTTTTCCTGAACGGCGCATGCGCCGTCCGTGGAATTTCCCAGTGTGCATTACTCCAAAGCCGCAAGGACGTCATTGGTTTTGACGTGAACGTAAATGACGTCCAGCCCCATTCACGGACGACTTACGCAAACGACGTAACTTTTTCAAATTTCCACGTGGGAACGACGGCCATACTTAACATTGGTACACCGCACTTATGCCACCATATAGCAGGGGCAACATTACGCCGGGAAAAGCCTAACGTAAACGGCGTATCTTTACTGCGTCGGCCGCGCGTACGTTCGGGAATTTGCGTATCTAGCTAATTTGCATACTCAACGCGGAATTCGACGGAAGCGCCACCTAGCGGTCAGCAAAAATATGCAGTTATGATCCGACGACGTAAGAGACTTACGCCTGTCGGATCTAATGGATATCTATGCGTAACTGATTCTAAGAATCAGGCGCATAGATACGACGGCTCGGATTTGGACTTACGACGGCGTACATGGCGCTGCGCCGTCGTAAGTCCTTTCTGAATCTGGGCCATTGTGTTCAAGTCAGAGGATGGATCAAGCTTGCTTTCTTATTACACAAAGCCACAGGTTTTTATTGTGCACAATTACAACCTTGGGTACGGTGCAAGCCAGACGCTAGCATAAAATCAATGAAAATAATTCATGGACAGCCGCACACCAAAATAAACCTAAAAAGGTAGCCTTTATTGGTGTAAAAAGGATAAAAAGCACTACAAAGCACAGCACAGCAAGCAGTGGGGTAAAAAACTGACGCGTTTCGCACAAACAATCAGTGCTTAGTCATAGCTCATGACTAAGCACTGATTGTGCGAAACACGTTGAGCCGTGTGGGGGGGGGGGGGGGGAAGAAGAAATGCTGGAATAATAATCAGTGCCAGTGTGTACTTGCTTTGAAAGAATAAATCACCGCTAATGTTGAGTGTCCTATGTGTGTGGATGCTGCTATGCTCAGTTTTTTTATTACATTTTAGAAAAGGGGTGCCTCGAGATCGTCCATAATTTTAAAGGGTGCCTGGAGTGGAAAAAAGGTTGCGAAACACTGATCTAGAGTATAAAAAATGTTGCTTGTGCAATTACAGAAAGTTGTCTTGCAGATTACTTACCATTGAACCAAAGTTGTTCAATGGTCATTGTGCACAATGAGGAGATTCTTTGAACGGGAAGTACCGTATATACTCGAGTATAAGCCGAGTTTTTCAGCACATTTCTTTGTGCTGAAAATGCCCCCCTCTGCTTATACTCTAGTCACCTTTTTGCGGCCGGTCCCCCTGGATTTTTGGGCCGGCCGTAGGTCCCCTGGACCCCAAACTTGGCACACATGTAGCCCCTTCCTCTACAAGTGTGCAAAGTTTGTTGTCTGGGGCACCTACGGCCGGGGAGCACCGATTATTCAAAGCCGGGTACCCCTTCCATAGACTCCCATGTTAAACGTCAGTCTAGTCATGGGCACAGTGAGGCATGGGCACAGTGAGGCATGGGCACAGTGAGACAAAGTGAGGCATGCAGATGGACACCCTAGTTTTCTCATTTTTTTTTGTGGTAAAATTAGGTGCCTCAGCTTATTTTTGGGTCGGCTTATACTCGAGTATATATACACGTTAATTGGATTCATAATGGTTCCAGGATCTTCCTGGCTTTGAATAACCACTAGGATGTAAACCTTTATCCTAAATGTTATCAATAATATCCCTGTTTTTTTTAATTGTTTTTATATCATGCAAAAGTGTTAAATACAGGCATACCCCACTTTTAAGTACACAATGGGGTTTATTTACTAAAGCTGGGAAGTGCAAAATCAGGCTCACTTCTGCATAGAAACCAATGAGCTTCTAACCCCAGCTTGTTCAATTAAGCGTTGGTAATAAAACCTGGAAGCTCATTGGTTTCTATGCAGAAATGAGCCTGATTTTGCACTTTCCAGCTTTAGTAAATAAACCCCATCATGTACTAAAAAGAGGGGTATGCCTGTATTGATTGATTAAATGCACCCACCTATATGAAGTGGATTGTATGCAGGGGTCAAGTCCTGGGGAAACAAGTGTGGGAACTCCCACCCAAGATCCACTCCCCCACCAAAAAAAAAAAATGGTACGCTCATATGCATAATTACTAAACCGCATGTTTTTTTTCGATCCACTGTACCTTAGTAATCCTTTACGTTAATGGATTAATGGAGAAGCAAGTTCTTTCTCGCGGCAGACCTCCGCAATGTCTCCTGGGAACAATGACAAAAGCTCCCAGGAGACATTGAGGCATCGAGGAAGTGACGGAATACCCACACACTACCTGATGAATCCATATACAGGAAGCGGCCAGTAACATAAAGGATTACTAAGGTTCGCCTGCCCCTGACAATGACTCGAGCTGGGCATCGCCGCTTAGTGAAGGATTGGCTCGGGCGGCTCGGCTGCTCTCAGCTGCTCTAGTCCTGCAAAGGGAACTGAGTTCCTGCTGTGAAAAAAGTGCAGGAACTCCGTTCCCACGCGTTCCCGCAGGACTTGAGCCCTGATTGTATGTGAATGAAGTGCTACTTGACAATAGTAGTTGCAGACAGTACTAGCGTACATGACATCAAGCTATGATTAAGGCTGTAAGGCCTGCATATACATACCATTGAACCAACTAGGGGTGGTTGTGCTTCCCCCACTGAACAGGGAGTCGCTTTGTAAGCTCCATGCTTCCATTTGGCTGTCCCATGAATGGATTCCAGAACTTCTAGTATCCAAAGTATTCATGGATTCCTGTAGTGTTGATAAGAGAATAGTGAGTACGTTGTTAAAAAGAAGACCTATGTCTTTCAGGTTCAATCCATCTAGCAGTTGTAACCTACAGCTGATCAAAATCGATTCGAGGAATGATCCACTTGCATTTATAAGGAAATAACAATGACTTCCTGACAGTTATGGCATGTATTTTTTACATGCTAGTTATCCTTGTAGTCAGGGCTTTTTTTCAGCGGGAACGCGGGGGAACGCAGTTCCGGCACCTCTAGCACTGGATATATGTAATGGCAAGGGGTGCTGGGATATACTGGAGGATCTATTGATGATAGCTGCTGGGGGGTTGATTGTCACTGGAAGGGGTCTATAGTTGGGAGGGTCTCTTTTTGCTGGTGGGGGATCTATTTTTGAGGGAGGTGTCTTTTGTTGAGGGAGGGGTCTATTGTTGCTGGCTGCTGAAGGGTCTATTGATGTTGGCTGCTAGGAGATATCTTTTTGCTGGAAGGATTCAATTGTTTCTGAAGTGGGTCTATTGTTTTAATGGGGGCATCTATTGTTGCTGGGGGATCTATTGTTGGTGTTGGGGTCTATAATTGCTGGAGATATCCGTTTTACTGCTTTTCTTGTTATAATTAACACCTTCCATACAAATTACTTAACACCAAAAAAAAAAATTGGTACTGTATTCTCTAAAAGGGGTGGACTGGGAGGTGGCTAGGGATTGGTACCAGGGGGTGTGCTCAAAGGTGGGTAGGGGCGGAGACAAGGGGTGGCTTGGAAGGGGGGAGTACCTGCACCTATTTACTGAGAAAAAAAGCCCTGCTTGTAGTTAGCCCCTTTAGTTACTTTTAATCTGCTAGTTTGTAGAACAAAAAAATTCACAACTTATTTAAATACACTGGAAAATAAAAAGATCCAACTTTGATATATTGAAGGCAATCATTTTGGGGGGAAACTCAAAAATTCATCTGGCTGGTGGTGCCATTTGGGTATTGGACACAGAAAGTCTATTATCGGTATCTTGGATGCGTCAGCAGTGAACTCTTCCCAACAAAGACCTAAAGGCCCATACACACGATCTGATTTTTTGACAACAAATGTCCGATGGACCTGTTTGATCGGACAATCCGACCGTGTGTACGCTCCATCGGACAAACTTTTTGTGTTTTTCATCGGACAAATGTTCACCGTCTGGCAACAAATGTCCTACGTCGGCTAATCCGATTGTGTGTACACAAGTCCATTGGACTAAAGCCCAAAGTACAAACACGCATGCTCAGAACCAATGCTAAAGATCAGACAACAATAGCAGAAGTTGCCCACGGGGTGGCGGTAAAGAACTGAAAAAACACGTAATTTGGAGAAAGTTGGCTGAAAAAGTCCTGCCGTGTGTATGCATACCAAGCTCACGCCCATTCGGAGCAAAATCCAAGTCGTGTGTATGAGGCTTTAGCTTTACTTTTGCTGTATTCTCCATATTGAAGTAGCAAGCAGGGAAGATTAAAGTCCTCTTAATGGTTATGGACTTAAGGGCATAGATCTCACTTTCAGATGAACTAACAAACATTTGAGTGATTTAGCTGAAAGGCATATGTCTAGTCTGACTTGGGTGCTTTAGGTGGACTAACCCTTCTTGGCAAGAGATGAGACAATGAAAGGCAAATACTGAACATAATATATCCATACCTTGCCACTGAGCAGTGGATCCAGGCTGTCCTCGCTGAGAAACTGGGTATCCTCCAGAGAGAACAGTTGGGAGAGGTTTTCCCGGTACAGGTCTGCACAAACAACAACAACAAATTTTTTAGAAAGTCATCGAGGAACACATTTCTTGGGCACTTTATAGCATTTTCCTTTACATACATGGTGTAAATTTCTTTCCTGCAACCACGGGTTGCAGGAAAAAAAATTGCAATTCCCCCATCAACACAGGCACTCCTGGCAATTGTCTGCTCCTGGCTGGGAGGCAGGGGCGGGTGGGAGAAGCCGTCCCCGCCGGGAGAAGACACTGGCCCGGATTCAGATACCAGTTACGATGGCGTATCTCCGGATACGCCGTCGTAACTCTGAGTTGCGGGGTCGTATCTATGCGACTGATTCATAGAATCAGTTACGCATAGATTTCCCTAAGATCCGACCGGCGTAAGTGTCTTACACCGTCGTATCTTAGGCTCCATATTTACGCTGGCCGCTAGGTGGCGCTTCCGTATATTTACGCAAGGTATATGCAAATTAGGTAGATACGTCGATTCAGAAACGTACGTCCGCGCGGCGCATTTTTTTACGTCGTTTATGTTAGGCTTTTTCCGGCGTAAAGTTACCCCTGCTATATGAGGGGTATCCTATGTTAAGTATGGTAGTCGTTCCCGTGTCGAATTTTAAAAATGTTACGTCCTTTGCGTAAGTCGTTCGAATAGGGCTGTACGTAAGTTACGCTCACGTCTAAAGCATTGACGATTTGCGGCGTAATTTCGAGCATGCGCACCAGGATTCATTCACAAACGGCGCATGCGCCGTTCGTAAAAAACGTCAAATACGTGGGGTCACATTAAATTTAAGTAAAACACGCCCACATCATCCACATTTGAATTAGGCGGGCTTACGCCGGACCACATACGTTACGCCGCCGTAACATAGGGCGCAAGTTCTTTCTGAATACGGAACTTGCGCCCTGGTCTTTTTTTTCCCAACTATTTTCACAAGCGAATTTGGGAAGGGATCGCAAAAACTATCCTCCTACCTATTTCTAGACGCTCGATCTCCATTTCACATGAAGTTCTGGTTTGCTCCACGCTTCTGGCATTTGTTGTTAAAGGAGAGTCTTGGGTTATGTTTTTGATGTGCTGACTAAGCATAGGTACGGGTTCTTCAGGAAACAGCTTGGGTTTGGACTGCGTGGTCTCAGGTTCTTTTTTAGCCGTAGGAAATTTTCTGGGTTCTCTGTATTCTGAATCACATGGAGAGCTCAGGCCTCCAACTAAAAGAGTAATGAGAGAAAAACAGTGGTCAGTTTTGACAGTTCTAAAGGCAGATATGCATCTCACTGTCAGACAGCTCGCTACACATTTCAGATGAATGCTCAACAGCTCTCTTGTATGGCCTTCTTATAAGGGAAAAGACAAACTGGAAAGGGCATTTTTTTTTTAAAGGCCAGCTCCGCACAAAAGTTGTTATCGTATTTATCGGGGTATACCGCACGCCAGAGTATAACGCGCACCCCAAACCTAGAAAGGTAGTTTAAGGGAAAAAAAATACGTACATTTTTGCCCTGCGTCCATCGGCGGCCTTGTCCGGCGTCCGTCTGCGGCCTTGCGCGGGGTCCGTCCATCCTTGTGGGTGTCCGTCTGTGGCTTTGGAAGTGTCCGTCTGCGGCTTCCTCGCGGGGTCCGTCCATCCGCACCTTGCCCGGGGTGGCAGCGGTGTTTGTTTTTGCATTTGGCGCCGAGAGGAGCCGGTTTTACTGTGTGTTCGGCTTCTCTCGCGTGGCTGCGGGCGGAGCCGAGCCTAGCCGAGTGCGCAGTACACTCGGCTCGGCTCTAGGCTGCGGCGCTCGGCTCCTCTCGCGTGGCTGCGGGCGGGGCCGAGTGCGTAGTACACTCGGCTCGGTCTATTTCGGCGGCGCCCGTGAACAGCAGTATTGGCGTATATCGCGCACCCACGATTTTCCCCTGATTTTAAGGGGAATAAAGTGTGCTGTATACGCCGATAAATACGGTGAACCATGCACTCGTTTTTAAAATCTGTTAAGCGTCGTACACACGACCGGTTTTACCGGCAGGAAAACTACCAGGAGAGCTTTTGGCCGGGAAAACCAGACGTGTGTATGCTTCCTCGCAGTTTTCCAGTCAGGAAAACAGCCGTGAATTCTGGCGGGAAAATAGAGAACCTGCTCTCTATTTTCCCGTCGGGATTCCCGGCATTTTTTTTTTCCTCCAGATCTACTACTTACCTATGGAAAACACTGCGAGGCCGTGCTGATGGAGCATACACACGGCAGGGATTCCCGGCCAAAGCACCATGGCAGTTTTCCTGCCGGGTTCTCGGCTTTCCCCTCGGATTTCTCGGCTGACTTTTTACCGCCCGAGAAAACCGAGCGTGTGTACAGGGCTTTAGAGCCCTGGCATTCAGGCTCATGACCCTGTATGCATGAGTGTGTTCAGCTGAATCATATGATTTTGACAGGCAGCTGGCATGGGCTGTAGGCGCTACCTGTGCCTTCCGGGCACCAATATGCACTCAAAGATGAGAAGTGGAAGGAAGAGGGGAATAGTGGGGGGGAAATGGGAGGAAAGGAAGTTAAGGGATTAGTAGGTTCGGGAGAGGTAGAAAGGGTAAAGGCAAAGAAGCATCCAAGGTGGGTTGTCTAGTTGTGCCTTTGCGAAGGATGTGGAATTCCCTTCCACAGGCGGTGGTATCAGCAGGGGGCATCGATGGTTTCAAGAAACTATTAGATAAGCACCTGAACGACCACAACATACAAGGATATACAATGTAATACAGACATATAACCACACACATAGATTGGACTAGATGGACTTGTGTCTTTTTTCAACCTCAACCTACTATGTAACTATGAATGTAACTATGTAAGGAGAATATGTATTTTGTTTGAGGGCTCTGTGTTTTTAGCCAACAGAGAGGTATACAATATAGTTGACTTAGGGGTTTATTTACTACAGCTGGAGAGCGCAAAATCAGGCTTACTTCTGCATAGAAACCAATCAGCTTCCATTTTTTTTTTTTGCCAAACCTCAACTGAACCAGCTGAGGTTAGAAGCTGATTGGCTACCACGCACAGCTGCACCAGATTCTGAGTGCTCCGGCTTTAGTAAATCTACCCTGTGGTGTCACTAGATTATTTAAATCTTTAATAGCAGGTTTATAGATCCCAGGAGGTTAGCAAAGCAAAGACCCCCTGAAATCCAACCATTGACCACTTAGGGGTTCATGGACCCTAGGTTAAGAATCTGTGGTCTAGAAGAAAGGAACGTAGTGCATTGGCACTACTACTGGATTCTAGCAAAGTACTTACTTGTTGTCAATGCCGCATCCACTCTGTGTTTGAGCTCTGACGCTGTTGCCCTGTTATTTGGATCTTTCTGTAATCCAGCCACTATAAGGTCGCGGATTAGAGGGTGAATACTAGGAGGAATTTCCTGCAACGGTGGAGGCTCTTTCGCAATCTGCAAACAAAAAGTATGTCCCACTTCTTATCAAATGAATATAATAAATGGCAGTTTTGAATGCTGTCTGAGTATGAGACCTACCTTTAGACATAAGGGTGCAGTATGTGTGCGGCTCCATGGGTGCCAGCCATTCAGCATGTGAAGAAGCATGCAACACGCACTCCACACATCTAACTTTGCGCCACAGGGATTCCCTTGCACTATTTCAGGGGCCATGTGCGTCTCAGTCCCTGGTACATAGTTGGCTGTAGTAAAACAAGAAGATCAGTTATCATGATGGCATAAAATACATTTGTTGTGTGTATATATATATATATATA
Source organism: Rana temporaria (assembly GCF_905171775.1). NCBI lineage: Eukaryota > Metazoa > Chordata > Amphibia > Anura > Ranidae > Rana > Rana temporaria. Next base: position 30,859,627 of record NC_053500.1, on the reverse strand, counting down.
TATATACACACATCAATCAAAATTGATGTCCTTTTTTTTTTCCAACAAAGAGCGCTATAAACAAAATAAAAAGCGTCAATTTTGAAAACTAAATAATTTATTTTTTACTTTCTGTTGTAAAACATTTCCAAAAAAAAGTAAAAAAAAACAAATTTATTCATCAGTTTAGGCCAATACGTATTCTGCTTCATGTTTTTGGTAAAAAAAAAATTGCAATAAGCGTATATTGATTGATTTACGCCAAAGTAATCGCATCCACAAAATAGGGGATTGATTTATGGCATTTTTTTATTTTATTTTTTTACTAGCAATAGCGGCGATCACTGATTTTTAGCAGGATTGCGACATTGTGGCCAACAGATCGGACACCTAACTGACATTTTTGACACTTTTTTTGAAACCAGTGACATTATTACAGTAATCAGTGCTAAAAAATATGCACTGTTATTGTACTAATGACACTGGCAAGGAAGGGGTTAACATCAGGGGCGATCAAGGGGTTAAATGTGTTCCCCGTTTGTGTCTTCTAACTGTATAGGGGACTGTGTGACTGGGGAAACACACAGATCCGTCAAAGGCGCCCACAAAGCTTTAACAGACAATTGCACGGTCGTGCGACGTGGCTCCCAAACAAAATTGGCGTCCTTTTTTCCCCCACAAATAGAGCTTTCTTTTGGTGGTATTTGATCACCTCTGCGGTTTTTATTTTTTTGCGCTATAAACAAAAATAGAGCGACAGTTTTGAAAAAAAATCAATATTTTTAACTTTTTTCTATAATAAATATCCCCAAAAAATATATAAAAAAAAAAAAAAATTTCCTCAGTTTAGGCCGATACGTATTCTTCTACATCTTTTTGGTAAAAAAAAATTGCAATAAGCGTTTATCGGTTGGTTTGCGCAAAATGTATAGCGCTTACAAAATAGGGGATAGTTTTATTGCATTTTTATTAATCTTTTTTTTTTTTTTACTACTAATGGCGGCGATCAGCGATTTTTTTTGTGACTGCGACATTATGGTGGACAATTTTGACACATTTTTGGGACCATTGTCATTTTCACAGCAAAACATGCATTTAAATTGCATTGTTTATTGTGAAAATGACAGTTGCAGTTTGGGAGTTAACCACAGGGGGCCCTGAAGGAGTTATTTTTCACCTAGTGTGTGTTTACAACTGTAGGGGGGTGTGGCTGTAGGTCTGACGTCATCGAGTGTGTCTCCCTATAAAAGGGATGACACATTCGATGCAGCCGCCACAGTGAAGCACGGCTCTCCCCGTTCTGGACTTTTAGAAACTAATAGCCGCCCCCCCCCCCCCATTCCGGATCGCTCCCAGACGATTTCCGACCGCCACATGTACCGGGTGGGGGGGTCCCGATCGGACCCCCGACCCACGTCTAGGCAGGGACGTACGGGTACGCCCACCTGCCTGTACGTGCCATTCTGTGGACGTATATGTACATGCGGCGGTCGTTAAGTGGTTAAAAAAAGGAGAAGGGCCTGAACAGGTAAATGACCATAACTACTCACCTGTCAAAAGATTTGTGCCCGAGTTACCAGGAGGGAGGTGAGCAGCATGCCCAAAGTCACATAGGTAAGCTGTGCTATGGTCTTCCGTCAGGAGAATGTTGTCAGCTATAAACAGATATGATGGTTTAAGAAGACATGTAAAGAGAGGTGCATCAGAGTACAGGGAACATTACACCATTTGAATTAAAATCAATGGTACAGTGCGGCTATACCATGATTATAGCCATGATTAAGCACTGATCCAGTGTGAAACGCGTAGGCTCTTTTCCTTAATTTTGCTGCCTTTTGTAGTGCATTTTACCATTGATTTTACAATAACGACAACTCAAGAGTTTTTTTGGCGTGCGGCTGTCCATTCTTCTGAAGTCTTCACCATTTGCCTCGTGCATTGCCGCACCCTTGGTTTCCTGAGAGGTTCTTGATTGCTCAGTATACCCACCTGGAGCGGTGACTCCCTTTCCCAGCGCGGCTTAACCGCCGGCAATGTGCCTCTGCAGAGACGCATTGCGGGCGGTTTTAACCCTTTCTCGGCCGCTAGCGGGGTGTAAAACCACCCCGCTAGCGGCCGAATAGTGCCGCGAAATTAGCGGTAAAGCGCTGCTAAAAATAGCGGCGCTTTACCGACACCGCACCTCCCACCCCCTGTGTGAAAGGGACCTAAGTAAATCGACCCCATGGATATGTATGGCTGAAATCACACCACATTCGCACCAAACTGGTGCAGGACCCTTTTTTTGTCCACACCAGAATCGGATCGCATGGGTGTGAACCACCCATGCGATCCGATTCTGCAAATCGCGCTGTGTTTTGCAAGAAAATTGCGGGTTGTAATAACATGCACTCCCCAATCGGTTCGCATTGACAGGTTGCGATTTAGATGTGGTGCTATATTCGCACGGCGTCTAGTGTGAACCCAGCTTTTAAATGAACGTTGAGCTTTAGGAATACATATAACTTGGTAGGAATCTAAAAATCCCCAAAAATCCCCAAAATTTGGTATGTGGCGCTTACCTTTAACATCTCCATGTACCACTTTGTTAGCATGGAGATGTTTGAGGCCCTCCAAAACCTGTGACAAGTAATAGAGAGCTCTGTCCTCTGGTAAGTAGCCGCTTCTCTTGATCAGCTGGCCCAGAGAGCCTCCTGAAAGAAAGAATATCCATCGTTATTCCATTGTATTACCAGTTGATTTTTTTGTATGTAATATAATGCAGATTTGAGGAATGTTCAATGAACAGAACCAAGTTTGCAGTGTTCTAGCACATGTGGATCCAGAATGTTTACATGAAGTTAAGTGTGACACTATGATTTATATAGTGCCAACAATTTGCGCAGCGACCGAGGCAGACATTACAGTTAGACCAGTGGCGGCTGGTGCTCAAAATTTTTGGGGGGGCGCAAAGGAAAAAAAAAATTGCAGTCTCACTGTGCCCAAACGCAGCCACTGTTACATGCCATCAAACGCAGCCACTGTGCCATCAATTTGCACCACTGTGCCATGCCATCAAATGCAGCCACTGTGCCATCCATTGTCACCACTGTGCCATGCCATTAAACGCAGTCACTGTGCCATCCATTGTCACCACTGTGCCATGCCATTAAACGCAGCCACTGTGCCATACATTGTCACCACTGTGCCATGCCATTAAACGCAGCCACTGTGCCATCCATTGTCACCACTGTGCCATGCCATTAAACGCAGCCACTGTGCCATCCATTGTCACCACTGTGCCATCCATTGTCACCACTGTCACTGTGCCATCCATTGTCACCACTGTGCCATGCCATTAAACGCAGCCACTGTGCCATACATTGTCACCACTGTGCCATGCCATTAAACACAGCCACTGTGCCATACATTGTCACCACTGTGCCATGCCATTAAACGCAGCCACTGTGCCATACATTGTAACCACTGTGCCATGCCATTAAACGCAGCCACTGTGCCCTTTAATGGTCGCCGCTGTGCCAATTGTCCCCACTGTGCCCTGTAAATTGCGTTCTCCTCCCCCCCCCCCCCCGCCCGGCACTTACCTTTACTGGAGTCAGGCATCCACGTCCCACGATGTCTTCTCCCGCCCTCGATGACTGACAGGCATCTCAGCCAATCAGGTTACAGGTAGCCAGAACCGGCCAACCTGATTGGCTGAGACGCCTGTCATCTTATTCAAGGGGCGTACAGTCTGTGCGCTCCGAGAATAAGCTTCCGGGACCCGAGGGCTGTATTGGGAAAGCCTATCAGAGCTGTTGGCTTTGATAGACATTTCCGTACAGCCAACCAGCTGGCGTTATTCAGATGGCCGGACATTGAGCGCCGACCATCTGAATAACAGCGGCAGCGGCGAAAATAACATAGATTCGTGCAATGCATGAATCTATGTTATTTGACTCAGTGGTGGTGAGAGCCAGAGGGGGCGGCGCTCCAGCGCCCTCTATGGACGAACCGCCACTGTAGACCCCTTTCACACTGGGGCGATTTTCAGGCGCTTTAGCGTTAAAAAAAGTGACTGTAAAGCGCCTGAAGGAAGCTGCATCTGCAATCCCAGTGTGAAAGGGGTATACAATTCAAAACAACAGGAACCAGAGGACCCTGCACCTTAGAGCTTACAATCTAAGATCTTTTTATGTGACTTTAAAGTATATTTGAAGCCATTTTTTTTCCTTTTGAATAAAATAAAGCCTCATACACACAATTGGATTTTCATCGGACAAAATGAGGCCTAAATGAATTGTGTTTTTTTACTCTGTAGTATTGTTGAGAATGGTGTATAAATAGTAAACTACGTTACCTTTCATCATCTTCATGAATACAGTGATGCAGGATCCTTCTCGGATCGCCCCGTACACTGGGACTATTTTGTCAGAATTCATAGACAGGCAGCAGGTCAGTTCCTGAGATCGGAATCTGCTAACGTGGATCTGGCAGAGAGAAGGAAAGAGGATGCATATTAGGAGAGAGTTCACCGGGAAGAATGGGCCAGATTTCCTCTGACAACATTGGAAAGCTCTACAAAGTATTTCATACCGTTTTGGCTGCAAATTGAAATCCTGATGCTTTGTCCTTTCCCAAGTAAACATCCCCAAAGGCACCACTGCCTAGAACATCTTCAGATTTCTTCCAATGGATATCTTCTCGATATTCATAATCCTCAGCCATCATTTCCTAAAGAACAAAGGATGAGCTTATGTTATACAATCTGCATCTCCCGACACGTGCTCTTCAGTGTGATTAATTTTAGCTATCTTCAGCCACCAACTGCATTTATCTAATGTAGAGGCTAAAAGGATGGACAGCCGCACCTCCAAAAAAACCCTTAGGTTGTCTTTATTTTTAAAAAACAGTGGATGGAAAATGCACTACAAGTAACAGCAAAGGGTGGAAAACAGTCTACGCATTTCGCACTGCGATCAGTGCTTAGTCATGGCTGTCGGCTGCGGCCATGGGCGTCCGCTCCATAGGGCAAGGGGGGGCAATTGACCCCCCCTGGAAATCGAGAAGGTGTTGAAGAGTTTTGCGGCTGCGGGCTGTATGTCACACAGGCACAGCGACCAGAGTGAAGCCACCCCCCCTCCAGTGTTTATGTGTACACAGGGGGAGGGAACCTGCTGTGCCTGTGCCGCGGTGATGGCTAATCTGAGGTACTGAATGGGATGGGGGGAGGGGGGTCCGTCTGTGCTGAAGGGGGGTTTGTGCTGAATGGGGGGTCCATCTGTGCTGAAGGGGGGGTCTGTGCTAAAGGGGAGGTCCATCTGTGCGGAAGGGGGGTCTGTACATTCTCTAGGCTATATTTATATGGGCATGGAGTGAAGATGAATTATCTCAAGAGCTATTTCAAACTGCCAGCTGGCCGCGTTATCGGTAAAGCGCCGCTAAAAAGTGACGCTTTACCATCGTTTTAGCTGCGCTATTCGGCCGCTAGTGGGGCACGTTTAATCCCCGCTAGCGTTTGAAGAAAGGGTTAAATGCCACTGTGTATCGCCGCTGCCAATGCGCCCCTCCCTGAAAAAATTTCATATGACGCCCATGGCTGCGGCTGTCCATCCTTTTAGCCTCTACATTTTGCCTCGTGCATTGCCAGCACTCCTGGCCTCCTGAGTAGCTACTGATTGTCCAGCATACCCACCTGGAGTGGTAATCTCTCTTTCCTCTGCATTTATCTAATGCTGACACCACTGTAAATGTCAGTGTACATTGGCATTTGTTTGCAGCAGAAGTGCTTTTCTCACCATATACACTATAATGTCAAAAGTATTGGGACACCTGTCTTTACACACATATGACCTTTAATGATATCCCAGTCTGAGGCCTCGTACACACGACCGAGGAACTCGTCCGAAAAGACACATCGTTTTCCTCGACGAGTTCCTTGTTAGGCTTGTCGAGGAACTCGACAAGCTTGCTTTGCGTACACATGGTCAAGACCAAATCTCGTCGTTCTCAAACGCGGTGACATACAACACATACAATGGCAGGGGAATTTCGATTCCACTGGCACAACCCTTGGGGCTGCTTTTGCTAATCTCATGTTACTGCGTGTTGAGTAAAAGTTTGGTAAGAGACGATTTGCACTTTTCAGTCTGTTACAGCGTGAAAAATGTGTTATCTCCATTACAAACGCTACTTTTACCGAAGGTGCGCTCCCGTCTCATACTTTATTCTGAGCATGCGTGGGTTTCTTAGCATACACACGATCATGTTTCTCGTCGAAAACCAGCCCAACGAGGAACACGACGAGGAAATTGAGACTCCCGTTTGAGGAAAAAGAGAACTTGTTCTCTTTTTTCCTCGTTGAGTTCCTCGACAATTTTCTCGATGAAAAACGTACACACAACCGGTTTGCCACCAAGTTTATTGATGGATTCTGTCGAGGAAAACGGTTGTGTGTACGAGGCCTTAGTCCGTAGGGTTCAATATTGAGTTGGCCCACCCTTTGCAGCTCTAACAGCTTCAACTCTTCTGGGATAACAGCCCACAAGGTTTAGGAGTGTCTATGGGTTTGACCATTCTTCCAGAAGTGCATTGTGGGGTCAGTGATGTGGACGACAAAGATAAAAAAAAAATAGGGTGCACCAGCCTTGTGCATTATCCAAAGTAAATTTAATTGTATAAAAAAGCTAAAAACTACTCACAAACATGTAAAAGTTAATACGCATAAACAGGCTTCCATTTCCACTGATGTTGATGAGAAGGCCTGGCTCGCAGTCTCCGCTCTAATTCATCCCAAAGGTGATCTATCGGGTTACGGTCAAGTCTCTGTGCAGCCCAGGAAAGGTCCTCGAACCCAAATTCTCTCATCCATGTCTTTATGGACCTTGTTTTGTGCACTGGTCCAAATCATTTGGTGGAGGGGGGATTATGGTGTGGGGTTGTTTTTCAGGGGTTGGGCTTGACCCCTTAGTTCCAACGAAGGGAACTCTTAGGCTCCTTTCACACGGGGCGGATCAGTAATGATCCGCCCCGTGAACCTCCGCTTGCTCAGCGGGGATCGCTCCGTTGATCCCCGCTGAGCCGGCGGATGACAGGTCGGTCCCCGCACACTGTGCAGGAACCGCCCTGTCTTTTCTCCGCTCTCCCCTATGGGGGGATCGGATGAACACATACCGTATGTCCGTGTTCACCCGATCTGATCCGCCAGACGGATGGAAAAGTAGGTTTTTCCTCCGTCACACTTTGGCGGATCGGATGTCACCGGGCATGTCACCGCTGACATCCGCGGCTCCATAGAGGAGCACGTAGCGCCCGTTCAGGTCCGCCTAAAAAACTGGCAGGCAGACATGAACGGGCCGCCCGTGTGAAAGAGCCCTTAGACACCTTTCACACTGAGGGCGTTTTGCAGGCACTATAGCGTTAAAAATATCGCCTGTAATCCTCCCTTAAACTGCTGCTCTATTCACTCCAGTGTGAAAGCCGCAGGGCGCCAGAAAAAGTCCTGCCAGCAGCTTTGCATTAGGAGCGGTGGGTTTTAACCCTTTTCTCGGCCACTAGCGGGGCGAAATGCGCCGCAAATCTGACGGTTAAAATAGCAGCGTTTTACCGCTACTTTACTGTCGACGCTATGGGCGGCACAGTATGAAAGGGATCTTAGGTGCTGTTTTTTTATTTATTTTTCATGCGTGTAATTGGGTATTCTTTGCAAAGTGAAGTTTGCTCTCATTTACTAAGCTCTGGAGCAAATTCCCCATGCAAAGTGCAACTGCACTTGCAACATGAACAATCTATTTGCCTTTAGTAGATCAACCTCAATGTCACTCTCCCAAGAAAATGAGCAAGCAATTTGGTAGGAGCAGCAGCAGTGGCGGTTCGTCCATAGAGGGCGCTGAAGCGCCGCCCCCTCTGGCTCTCACCGCCACTGAAATAACATAGATTCATGCATGCATTGCACAAATCTATGTTATTATCGCCGCTGCCGCTGTTATTCAGATGGTCGGCGCTCATGTCCAGCCATCTGAATAACGCCAGCTGGTTGGCTGTACGGAAATGTCTATCAAAGCCAACGGCTCTGATAGGCTTTTCCAATACAGCCCTCGGGTCCCGGAAGCTTATTCTCAGAGCGCACAGACTGTACGCCCCTTGGATAAGATGACAGGCGTCTCAGCCAATCAGGTTGGCCGGTTCCGGCTACCGGTAACCTGATTGGCTGAGACGCCTGTCAGTCATCGAGGGCGGGAGAAGACATCGAGGGATGTGGATGCCTGACTCCAGTAAAGGTAAGTGCCGGGCGGGGAGGGGGGAGAAAGCAATCTACAGGGCACAGTGGGGACAATTGGCACAGCGGCGACCATTAAAGGGCACAGTGGTGACAATGGATGGCACAGTGGCTGCGTTTATTGGCATGGCACAGTGGTGACAATGGATGGCACAGTGGCTGCGTTTAATGGCATGGCACAGTGGTGACAATGGATGGCACAGTGACTGAGTTTACTGGCATGGCATAGTAGTGACAATGGATGGCACAGTGACTGCGTTTAATGGCATGGCACAGTGGTTGCGTTTAATGGCATGGCACAGTGGTGACAATGGATGGCACAGTGGCTGTGTTTAATGGCTTGGCACAGTGGTGACAATGGATGGCACAGTGGCTGCGTTTAATGGCATGGCACAGTGGTGACAATGGATGGCACAGTGACTGCGTTTAATGGCATGGCACAGTGGTGCGAATTGATGGCACAGTGACTGAATTTGATGGCATGGCACAGTGACTGCGTTTGATGGCATGGCACAGTGACTGCGTTTAATGGCATGGCACAGTGGTGCGAATTGATGGCACAGTGACTGAATTTGATGGCATGGCACAGTGACTGCGTTTGATGGCATGGCACAGTGACTGCGTTTAATGGCATGGCACAGTGGTGCGAATTGATGGCACAGTGGCTGCATTTGATGGCATGGCACAGTGGTGCAAATTGATGGCACAGTGGCTGCGTTTGATGGCATGGAACAGTGGCTGCGTTTGGGCACAGTGAGACTGCAATTTTTTTTTCCTTTGCGCCCCCCCAAAAATTTTGAGCACCAGCCGCCACTGAGCAGCAGATAGTATCTTACCTTTTTGAAGAGGATCCCCTCATTGTCCACAGGCTCGGAGTCCTCTTCATCCCAGGCCTTAGCGATTAAGCACAGATCGTCTGGCTCGCCAACACTCACACTTCCTCTCAGAGCTGACAACACCCCCTCTTCCACAGAATGGGCTTTTGAGTCTGTGCAGGAGTCTGTGAGTTTGTAGGAGTCCCACTGTCCGCTGACCTTCTCTTCATAGGTGTCTAGTCCTAAGGCACTGATAATTCCAGGTAGTGGATCATTACAATACAGAGCATCGGAGGGCTGTCGTTTTCTGGCTTCCATGTGATAGATGCACTGATCTGGGCTGATGAGCTTGTGAAGAAAGTTCTTGTTGCCATCAATTGGCTGTGTTTTTTGCAGTGGATAATCCATTTTTCTTTTGGCGTTCCCGGAGTCCAATCTGTCATTGCTATCCCATGGCTTTGACTGAGATTCATCTTCCTGTGGTAACACAACACACAATAGGAAATTTAACATTTTTTAATTTTATTGGGGTTTATAATATTGGTGCTCAATGGGAGGGGTATGGAAAGAGATTTTTTTCAAAACTAAATTACCTTTCCTCAGCCTGGGTACTGGAAAAAGGGCTCATTCAAACGGGTGATCTGGGGTGTATAGGGCGCCACTTTCAGAGGTGGCTAAACGTGGACTCAGCAGCACTCTGTGCTATAGTCATAGGCGCGCGCACAGGGTGTGCCTGGGCACCCCCTAATCATCCCCCTAATCATCCTGTGTGGTGCAGATTCCCACCCTTGATATTATACCATGCCCCCTAAAGGGGCTCCTAAATTTTTTAAAAAAAATTGTTAAAAATAAAATAATAAAATTAAAAACGACTGACACCGTCCACTGCTCTACTGACCAATCTCTGCCCTACTGACACCATATATTGCTCTACTGACGCCAGGGCCGATCCGCCCTATAGGCTCACTATGCAAGCCGCTTAGGGCCCCGCAAAGCTGCGGAGGGCCCCCCAAATTACTAGAGGCCCCGCCTGGTGAGATGTCATTTTCGGCCCCTCACTCCGCTTCTCAACTCGCTGGCTGCATGGGAGAAGAGGTAAGAAGTCCGCACCCCCTCACTTAACGTAAGATGTATTTTCCGACAGCAGAACACCCCCTCCCCCCGCTTCTCAACTGTAATGAGACATGTCATTTTCGGCAGCACCCCCCCATCTGCTTCTCAACTTTAATGTGACATGTCATTTTGCTTAGGGCCCCAGGGAGGTCAGGATCGGCACTGACTGACTATACATACACATGCACATACGCCTATGTGTTTGATTTTTGGGGTGCACACCCTAATGCAATAGGCTGTGCAGGGAACCGGGGGGGGGGGGGGGTGCTGACAAAAGACAAGTGTTATTTTGTAATCTCTTCTGTCCGGTGGGGGGGGGGGGGCCTGGGGACCATTGGGCCTCTTACAGGTGTAATGCAAAAAATAAAGAAAATGGGAGGGGGGCCAGCCGGGCCCCTGGGGACTATCGGGCCCCTTACAGGTGTAACCTCTTACCTGTACAGGTATGGGAGATCGGGTTTCCTGTTCCGGAGTGGTCCGACCTCTTTTACGCTTCTTTCTTTTATTTCTGATAAATTGTTTTGACTGTGCTGGTTTACCCTCTGTTGAATGAACCACGTTGTTTGGGATGTGCTCGATACTTTCAGCCAGACTGGAAATAGTAATGAAAAAATATTGATCATACCGAAGAAAACATCACTGACTGGTAGAACACCTAGAGATCCCTAAAAGAGAAGCATGGGATTTGCTTTTTTCGTTTGAATCATACCTACCTAAAGGCTCTAAGACTGAGGGCCGAGCGATTAAACACCACTGATCACTCGTTTCTCACAGCTCCATGAGCAGAAAGCTGGTGAATGTCAGTGACCGACTCACTGCTCTGCCCCGCTCGTGCTCACTGGAGCACTGGGCTATTGAGGGGGCAGGAGCAGCCGACTCAGGCTTTCAGTGGCTCGATGATAGGCTGAGCCGGTTGCCAGTGCCCAAGGTTGCAATGCTGTACAATGAAACCCGTGGCTTTGAGTAATAAATAAGTTGACTTGATCCACCCGCTGGCTTGTACACAATTTTTGGGCAATTTGGGATACTTTTTATTAATTTAAATGGAAGATCCCTCAATGTTTTTTTTTACCAGTGAGATTGTATTAGAAACAAGTATCAATTCATTTCTATAAAACGTTTTTATTTAATGTATCATAATATCAAGAAAATATATAAGTATGGATACATAGGAGTCGTAAAAAGCTATTCTGGCCATGACATAAAAAACAACAACTCATCAGCAATAGGAAAAACACACATGAACTCAAATTGTAAAATCGATGAACTTGTGTAAAATTTCACATAATATCCCTACGTGTTTCGACCTGTTTGGTTAATGGTCTTCCTCAGGGGAATTTATTCAATGCGAAAAAGAATCTTCCATTCAATTCTACAAATCGGGGGGTGCAGCACCAACAAATCGTATATATGTGTTATCTATTCTATATTGTTAGGCATTTTGCCCAGGCACCCCTGAATAACCCAGAAGGCACCCTGGTTGGAGAAGGCTGCTTTATAGGCACATCTCAATGAATGAACTAGCCGAATCAAAGGATAGGAAAGATTATTTAAGCTGCACACATCAGCATTGTTCATTTCAGATTATAAGGTTTTCTTACTTGTACTGTTTTGAGTCTGGGATGTACAGGGGACCTCCCTGGAAAGTTGGGCATATCTGTGGATTATTCTCACCTGGAGATTAAAGAAAACAAAACAGTTAGAGAGAGAATGAATATTGAATTGTAGAAGGCAGTACTACGGAGGTGGACGTATAGTGTATGGAAACATTCAGCTATAGGTGATGTTAGATTAAAGTGAATGTTAACCCTTCATACACCCAGTGAAGTGAACAGCCTCAGATGATACACAGAGATAAACCAAATCTCCCTACATAGGTTTTATATGTATATCTGCCGTCTTCAAATTTATATACTGTTTAGAAAGTTGAGATCATGTTAGGAAATTTTCTCTTCCTGGTTAATACAGAGTGTGATGTCTGAGCATACAGCCAAGATAGCTAACATTGCTGATTGGAGGAAAGGCACACACCCCCTCTCATCATAGGCAGAAACTCTCAGAGCTGTTTTGTAATAGGAGCTGCTCTCCGCTACTCTATTTTAGCCACCTCTTTTGACAAAAGATTCAGGCTGCTTTTGTCTAAAAAGTCAAAAAATATGTCAGGAGTTCTCTGGCTAATAAGAGAGCTATGAGGCCTTGTACACACGAGGAGACATGTCCGATGAAAACGGTCCATCGGACATGTCTGCTGGGAGCTTTTGGTCTGATGTGTGTACACACCATCAGACCAATATCCCTGCGGACAGAGAACGCGGTGACGTAGAAGACACCGACGTTCTCTAACACGGAAGTTCAATGCTTCCACGCATGCGACGAATCAATTCGACGCATGCGCAGGATTTTGGGCCGCTGGTTATACGTCATAACCAGCGGACATGTCCGATGAGTCGGACATGTCCGACGGACAGGTTTCCAGCGGACAAGTTTCTAAGCATGCTAAGAAACTTTTGTCCGCTGGAAACCTGTCCGCTAGGCCAGGAAAGCTGTCCGCTAGGCCGTACACGTGCTCAGACATGTCCGCGGAAACTGGTCCTCGGACCAGTTTCAGCGGACATGTTTGTTCGTGTGTACGGGGCCTAAGACTTGGCTCATTGAAGAGAGATAACAAAATACTGCAGATATATGTGCTCAACTCAAATTTCAGGAATCGGGTTTACATCCACTTTAAGTAACACCAGGACGTGTGAAAACAAAGAAATGTATTCAAATTTTGATTAGTAGAAACATTAAGCAATGGGGCAGGTCTGTAAATGAAGGAAAGGAACATTAATGTATTTGTTCTGAGAAAATGGGGTCACAATAGGAGTGAAAGAAGACATAAAGGAAAAGGAGCAGTTTGGAAGGCGATGGTGTGTAGACAAAGGCAAACTCTTACATTCGGGTTGTGCTATGATGGAGATTCCCATGGCGGAACTCTCTTTCTTCTCAGTGGCCGTCCCATTGTAAAATAATTTGGCCCAGTGGCTGTCCTTATTTTCCAGAGGAGCGCAGTATTTTTCTGGTTCACCCATTTTGTTTTTCAGAACCCCAGCAGACTGAGACAGACTGAATGGTGGGTACACTGGGGCCTTGGCGTAGACCAGTTCTTGACCTTTGTGGGAGTCTATCGCCATTTTTCAAAGATATGCCGGCCTGAAATGACAAAAGATTGAAAGATAATAATGTTTGCTGTACAGTAACAATTTCTTTGTATCATGACAAAACTGTGGATATAAAATTGAGTAAAACTGTAAAGCTGGCTAATCAATAACAAGAAATATTAGTGCCGGTTCACACTACAGCGACTTGGGATCTGACTTGTGTCTCCCCATGAGAAATTCCATTGAAGTGAATGAGAGCCGTCTTAACCACTTCCGGATCGCCGCATGTACATATACGTCGGCAGAATGGCACGGACAGGCACATTGGCGTACCTGTACGTCCCTGCCTAGACGTGGGTCGGGGGTCCGATCGGGACCCCCCCCCCCGGGAACATGCGTCGGTTCCCGTGGCTTCAGGAGCGATCCGTGACGAGGGCGTTTCTAGCCGCCCCCTCGCGATCGCTCCCCAGAGCTGAAGAACGGGGAGAGCCGTATGTAAACACTGTGGCTTCACTGTGGCGGCTGCATCGATCGAGTGATCCCTTTTATAGGGAGACTCGATCGATGACATCAGACCTACAGCCACACCCCCCTACAGTTGTAAACACACACTAGGTGAACCCTAACTCCTACAGCGCCCCCTGTGGTTAACTCCCAAACGGCAACTGTCATTTTCACAATAAACAATGCAATTTAAATGCATTTTTTGCTGTGAAAATGACAATGGTCCCAAAAATGTGTCAAAATTGTCCGAAGTGTCCGCCATAATGTCGCAGTCATGAAAAAAATCGCTGATCGCCGCCATTAGTAGTAAAAATAAATAAATAATAAAACTATCCCCTATTTTGTAAACGCTATAAATTTTGCGCAAACCAATCGATAAACGTTTATTGCGATTTTTTTTTACCAAAAATAGGTAGAAGAATACGTATCGGCCTAAACTGAGGGAAAAAATAAATTGTATATATGTTTTTGGGGGATAATTATTATAGCAAAAAGTAAAAAATATTGCATTTTTTTTCAAAATTGTCGCTCTATTTTTGTTTATAGCGCAAAAAATAAAAACCGCAGAGGTGATCAAATACCACCAAAAGAAAGCTCTATTTGTGGGGAAAAAAGGACGCCAATTTTGTTTCGGAGCCACGTCGCACGACCGCGCAATTGTCTGTTAAAGCGACGCAGTGCCGAATTGTAAAAACCCCTTGGGTCATTTAGCAGCATATTGGTCCGGTCCTCAAGTGGTTAATGTACACTACTGAAATCGCTCCGACTTCAGAAAAGGTTCCTGTACTACTTCAAGGCGACTTCTAGGCAACTTGTACCCATTGATTTCAATGGAAGTTGCCTCCAAAGTCGGATCACTGTCGTAACTGAAGCAACTTTACAGGAAAAGAAAATAGTTTACTCAGGCAAACCCCTCCCTCCCACAGAGCTGATTATTCTGTGATTGGCCACAGCCAAAGTCGCTTGTCCTGGAGGCAACTTTAAGTCGCGTTGTAAGTTGCTCCAAGTCGCGCTGAAGTCGCCTTGCAAAGTCGCGCTGTAAGTCGGGTTGCCCCAGTGTGGACCGGCACTTAGGGTATAATTCTGTGTAATAAAGCAGTAGAATTCTCCCTTTCTTAGGGGTGACTGCTATAATTATACAGGGTGGGCCATTTATATGGATCCACCCGGGTGTGCCATTTATATGGATACACCTTAATAAAATGGGAATGGTTGGTGATATTAACTTCCTGTTTGTGGCACATTAGTATATGTAAGGGGGAAAACTTTTCAAGATGGGTGGTGACCATGGTGGCCATTTTGAAGTCGGCCATTTTGAATCCAACTTTTGTTTTTGGTGTATCCTTATAAATGGCCCACCCTGTAGATTTCTCCCGCACCTGCTGGTAAAATCTGATATTGTAGCATGGCCATAAAATTGTATGTGAACTATATACTAACATATACTTATGGTTGGAGATAATTCCCCAAAGATTCCTCCCTTGGTCACTTGATAACTTCACACGGCTTTCAATACCATCTCTACGCCGATGACACCCACATCTATCTCTCTACTCCTCCCCTCATTCCTTCAGTCTCCTCTCCCATTACTAACCTACTAACTGACATATCAGCATAGAAGGTGCACCACTTCCTTAAACTAAATCTCTCTAAAACCGAGCTATTGATAATTCCCCCTGCTCATGCTCCCCTCTATGACTTTTCCATCAAAATAATGCAACCATCAATCCCTCCCCTCCCGCCAGGTGTAATTCTAGACTCTGACCTGTCCTTTCAGCCAGGGGTGGCCACTCTGTAAGGGGTGCAGGGGCGCCACCCCCTAATCCATGCACCCGGCCCACAATCTACATGCAGGGCGCCGGACGCATGGATTTTAATGGGGCTTTTTTTGCATTTGAAGCACATGATTAGGGCCTGAGGCTCTAACTGGCTTCAAAAAAGGGTGGGCTTGGGGCGCACTGCACCCTGAGCCCACCCAGTTGTGTGACATTACCAATTTAATATTTGCTAATGTCTTCCTGCTTCTCCTTCCAGCCAATCAGGAAGCGGATCCTCGTAGAATATACAGAATATATTTTGGAATATGTTAGACAAGGGTAGAAATATTTGTGTGTGTTGGACAGGTTTTACCTTCATAGCCCAACTCCCATTGTAATGGGCACCTGTACTAACAGACCAGTTAGAAAAAAATACTTTTATTATAATGGACCTGTTAATAACCACAGAAAATCAAATATATTCTCAGATCTGAAACCAGCACCAGCATACTCAATAATGTCTTCTCCTGATAAAAGCAAAACTGTGTTTGTAACTTATTTTGTTACGTAGGTGAAAGGATAGCAGAAGGGAGCTTGTCTGATTGACAGAGCAGGCTAAACAGGTTATTGCAGAAGCATAATGTTTTCCGTTTCCTTACGTCACGTCCACAGTTAGCTTGGAGGCAGTCCTACCACATTGTTTATAGCAGAGTAAAGTCCTTCAAAAGCCTTGTATATGTATGTGTGTGTGTGTGTGTGTGTATATATATATATATATATATATATATACACACACACACTATATTACCAAAAGTATTGGGACGCCTGCCTTTACACGCAGGGTTCAACTCTTCTGGCTGTCAACAAGGTTTAGGAGTGTCCATGGGAATGTTTGACCATTCTTCCAGAAGCGCATTTGTGAGGTCAGGCACTGATGAGGATGAGAAGGCCTGGCTCGCAGTCTCCACTTTAATTCATCCCAATGACTAAGCACTGAATTAGTGTGAAATGCGTCGGCTGTCCCTTCGTTTGGCCTGTGTTTGTGATGCATGTCCATTTTTACCACTAAAGACAACTTCTTGAAGTTCCTTTGCAGTGCGGCTGTCCATCCCTTTTTGAAATTCTACATGGGCCAACTCAATATTGAACCCTACGGACTAAGACTGGGATGCGATTACAGTTCATGTGCGTGTAGCCCCGTTTGAAGGAATTTGGGGGCCCCAAGCACAATGGGGGCCCCCAAGCACCCCCCCACACACAAAGCCTACATTAGCGCTACACTAATTTTTTACACCCATGTTCTTGCTCCCCCAGTTCCTATGGTTTTTTTTTCTCACCTCCCCTTCTTCCCTGTAGGCTGCCGCTGTAGCGTGGCTGAGCTCCTCTTCCTCCTGTCAGTCCGGTGTTCTATCATTATGGGTCCCCGGTCCCCTATCAGATAGTGCCCAGGCCGGGTACCGCGCGGTACAGGAGATTGTTTCCTGTGTTCCCGGCCGGACTGAAAGGAAGTGAGCACTCAGTGTGCACTTCCTGTCAGTCCGACCTGGAACAGGAAACTGAATCTCCTGTACCACGCGTGGTACCCAGCCGGACTGACAGGACTCCAGGAGGAAGGGAGAGGAGCTCGGCCACGCTACAGCCTGGGAATGGGAAGTTTGGGGCCCCAGGCCAGCTCGGGGCCCCAAGCAATTGTTTGTTTTGCCTGTCCTGTAGCGACAGGCCTGTGTGCGTGTAAAGGCAGAAGGCAGGGGTCCCAATACTTTTGGTAATATAGTATATATATATATATATATATATATATATAGATATATATATATATATATACACACACACACACACACATACATATACAAGCTTTTTGAAGGACTTTGCTCTGCTATAAACAATGTGTTAGTGCTGGAATGCCTCCAAGCTATCTGTGGACATTACGTAAGGAAACAAAACTTTATGCTTCTGCAATAACCTGTTTAGCCTGTTCTGTCCTTCAGACAAGCTCACTTCTGCTCATGTGTGTATACTTTTGGTAATATCGTGTGTGTGTGTGTGTGTATATATATATATATATATATATATATATATATATATAGTAGTAAAAAGCTAAACATATATATAAAATATAGTTAATAAATAGGGGTTCTCTGACCCCTGTGTCACTGCTAAGTTCTGTAGGGACACAGGGTTCGGAGGAAGGGACCATGCTGCTTAGAAGTGTCCAATGCTAAGGAGACTGACATAGGCTGCAGTGCTGGAATGAAGGAAACATTGGACATTTTGTAGAGGCCATGAGAGAGGTGAATGTACCACCTCTTCTATTGAAACGAGGTGCCATCTTTATTGTTAAGAACCTGACAGGGTTTCTTTGAAGCTCTCGAAACTACAATTCCCATGAGGCGTTGCAAGGCTGATAGTTACAAGCATGACTCCCTCAGGCAGAGGCATGATGGGACTTGTAGTTTCGCAACAGCCACCAGTTTGAGACCCCTGCAGGCATTATGATTTGTGTGGGCTTGCTTCTTGTCATTAGCATGTCAGAGATGAGAATACTCAAACCATAAAAAACTTCCCCATGAAGCAATGGTCAAAGTTTCTGTTCTGCTCCAGGTAAGCTAAGCTGTCAGTCAGCATTCTGTAATGATGTGGGCGGCAGTGTTGCCAACCTACCAGACTGAAATTGATAAAACACCCCAAATTTACTGGCACAGCCAAGTTTTTACTCACATTTCCAAAAGTTACAATATTGAGTGCAAATATCAGTATTTAGGCTACAAATACAATATGCAACTAGCATTGTGATTAAAGATAGATATATTAGGGCCGGCCACCCGAACACATTGTAGCAGGCACTCGGATGGTATTGGCTGGCTGTGGACCAAAACTGCGCAGTTCCGAGCCGAACGTCACAGCCATATTTTTTACTGGCAACCTTTTCTTGCTACTGGCATTTACTGGCAAGACAAAGGTGCCCATTTGTTTTACTGGCTGCCAGTAAAAATACTGACGGTTGGCAACACTGGTGGGCAGGTACAGACTACATTTTTAGGATGTCACTTCCTGGACTTCATTCCCTTTTAAACAAGGAAAGAAGATACATTGATGGATGTATAACACCATTTCAGTAGTTATGTAACATTATTCAGCTTTTTCATGAAAAACAAGCCTTTCCTTAAATTAAGTTTCTCAATCCTCTTAATTGTATGACTTTATAGATTTATAAAATTAGCATGTTGCGTATGGATGCAAGTAGAATATTGGCCTCAGTGGTGTAGGTGGATCTTGTTTGGACCAGTTTGTTGCTCTTCGAGAAATTTGACATTCCTTCCTGAAAAGTGAATGAACACGTCAAGAGGTAGGTGCAGAGTGACACCCCATTACAGCTCCTGCTACTAAATAATGAATATAAACCGGCTTATGCAATAAGGGGCCAGATTCACGTAGCGCAGCGGATCTATAGATCCGCTCGATCTACGTGAATTAAGATCCGCTCCCGCAAGTTTAGGAGGCAAGTGGCTAATTCACAAACAACGTACCTCCAAACTTGCGACGACGGATCCTAACTCCCCCGGCGGAATTCAAATTCCGCGGCTAGGGGAGTGTACTATATAAATGCGCAGGCGCCGTCCGGGGAATTTCCCGGCGTGCATTGCTCCCACTGACGTCACTAGGACGTCAAGGGTTGCGACGTGAGCGGGACTTTCGACGCGCTTGTTCGTGAATCGGCGTACGCAAACGACGTAGGAAAATTCAAATTCAACACGGGAACGCCGGCTATACTTAACATTGGCTGCGCCTGATAAAAGAAGGGGTAAGTATACGACAGAAAACCGCTACGGAGACGACGTAAGAACACTGCGACGGGTCCGCGTACGTTCGTGAATTTGCGTATCTCGCTGATTTACATATTATTTATCGTAAATCAGCGGGAACGCCCAACGCCCCCGGCGCCATTTTTAAATTGAAAAAAAGATCCGATAGTGTAACACAGTCAGATCTTAGTCCTATCTATGCGTATCTGATTCTATGAATCAGGCGCATAGATAGGACCAGTGTAAGTCAGAGATACGATGGTGTATCTGTAGATACACCGTCGTATCTCTTTGTGAATCTGGCCCAAGGTGTCAAGAGCTGTGCTGATGTACAGTCAGTAACCTGACGCAGCCAATCAAAAACCATCTCTTAACCAAAGTGACTTCCACATCTGAATGGCTGCTATGAAATGCACTTTGTACTTCATCAGTGGTTTTTACATTGCCAAACCTAGATTTATTAGTTCTAATTGTAGCACCAAACATGTGAGGATACAGCCTGGAAAGCTGCTGTTACTGACTAGTTTAGAAGTGTTGACATCCTGATCCATGCCTAGGTACATTGGGTGGGTGCTACTGACCTAACTTTACCGGCATTTTTCGGGCGCTAGCGGGGTGCCTTTAACCCCATCTAGTGGCCAAACAAAGGGTTAAAAGCGCCGCTGCCAAGGTGCTTTGTAGGCGCTTCCCATTAATTTCAATGGGAAGGGGCACTTTAGGAGCGATGTATACACCGCTCCTAAAGCGCCTCAAAGAAGCTACTTGCAGGACTTTTTTGGACATCCTGCCAGCGCAGGGCCCCCGTGTGTAAGCATTTTTGGCTTTCACACTGGGATTGCAGATGAGGCTTTTTTCAGGTGCTATTTTTAGTGCTAAAGCGCCTGAAAAACGCATCCAGTGTGAAAGGGGTTTAAGACTATTAGGTAGTGAGTCCCAGGATCAGGGTGAGTCTCAGGATCAGGGTGAGTCCCAGGATCAGGGTGAGTCTCAGGATCAGGGTGAGTCTCAGGAACAGGGTGAGTCTCAGGATCAGGGTGAGTCTCAGGATCAGGGTGAGTCCCAGGATCAGGGTGAGTCTCAGGATCAGGGTGAGTCTCAGGATCAGGGTGAGTCTCAGGATCAGGGTGAGTCTCAGGATCAGGGTGAGTCTCAGGGTGAGTCTCAGGATCAGGGTGATTCCCAGGATCAGGGTGAGTCCCAGGATCAGGGGGAGTCTCAGGATCAGGGGGAGTCCCAGGATCAGGGGGAGTCCCAGGATCAGGGTGAGTCTCAGGATCAGGGTGAGTCTCAGGATCAGGGTGAGTCCCAGGATCAGGGTGAGTCCCAGGATCAGGGTGAGTCCCAGGATCAGGGTGAGTCCCAGGATCAGGGTGAGTCCCAGGATCGGGAATACAACTTTCCATTTTAAAACCCAAATAAGCGATGGATGCTCATTTTACTGTTTTCAGGAGTTCAACAATAAAAAGGACAAACATTTCCTGGGCCCAATGTTATTGCTGGCTGTTCTGTTCCTACTCAACAGCTACAGGTGTAATCAGCCTTTCTCAACCTTTTAAACACTAAGGAACCCTTGAAAGAACTTTCAGCTCCCAGAGAACCCCTGCTAAAAATCACTACATATCTACAAGTCATTATACATTAGGGCAGTGGTCCCCAAACTGCGGCCCGGGGGCCAGATGCGGCCCTTTGCTTGCTTTTATCCGGCCCTTGAGGCATAATTTACCAAAGATGGGGCACAATTCCTCCCAATGACAACAACAATTGGGCCCAATGACACCAATGATGGGGCACGCCTCCTACCACTGATCCCAATGATGGGGCCCAATTCCTCCCAATGACATCAACAATTGGGCCCAATGACACCAATGATGGGGCACGACTCCTTCCACTGATCCCAATGATGGGGCCCAATTCCTTCCAATGACATCAACAATTGGAACCAATGATAACGCACAATTACTCCCACTGGCATCAATGATGGGGCACAACTCCTCCCGCAGATGTGGGGACATTTTCTACTCCCAATGTCAACAGTCTGGCCCCCTTAAAGTCTGAAGGACAGTAAACTGGCCCCCTCATTAGAAAGTTTGGAGACCCCTGCATTAGTGGGATGGTCAGTGGGATATGTTTGCCATCCGTCCAGCGGGTCGGATCGGATCATAATCAGATGTAAACAGACATGCAATTCGATTCCATCCGACCATCCCATAGAGAAGAGCCTTGTCCACTCTGCATAGTGGGGTGAACAGGACCCCTGCTGAGCAGGCGGATTCTCCTGTGACGGATCCACCCCATAGAAGAGAGCAGGCTCTGTCCTTGTTTGCTCTGCATGGTGGGATGGACAGGACCCCTGCTGAGCAGGCGGATTCTCCTGTGACGGATCCACCCCATAGAAGAGAGCATGCTCTGTCCTTGTTTGCTCTGCATGGTGGGGTGGACAGGACCCCTGCTGAGCAGGCGGATTCTCCTGGGACGGATCCACCCCATAGAAGAGAGCAGGCCCTGTCCTTGTTCGCTCTGGATAGTGGGGTGGACAGGACCCCTGCTGAGCAGGCGGATTCTCCTGGGACGGATCCGCCCCATAGAAGAGAGCAGGCTCTGTCCTTGTTCGCTCTGCATAGTGGGGTGGACAGGACCCCTGCTGAGCAGGCGGATTCTCCTGGGACGGATCCACCCCATAGAAGAGAGCAGGCTCTGTCCTTGTTCGCTCTGCATAGTGGGATGGACAGGACCCCTGCTGAGCAGGCGGATTCTCCTGGGACGGATCCACCCCATAGAAGAGAGCAGGCTCTGTCCTTGTTCGCTCTGCATAGTGGGGTGGACAGGACCCCTGCTGAGCAGGTGGATTCTCCTGGGACGGATCCACCCCATAGAAGAGAGCAGGCTCTGTCCTTGTCCGCTCTGCATAGTGGGATGGACAGGACCCCTGCTGAGCAGGCGGATTCTCCTGGGACGGATCCGCCCCGTGTGAAAGGGGCCTTACAGATAAGCTAAAAAAATCAATGGTGTCAGTGGGAACTTATCTGGGAGGCAGAAACTGCACATTGCTAAAGGAACCCCTAGCAACCCTGGTTAAGAAACCCTGGGTGTAATACTGACCATTCCTGTAAAACTAGATCATAAACAGTGTAAAAAAAAAAAAAAAAAATTTGACCTCAAGGGGGATGCAAGCTTAGGAAAAATGCACCACAAATGCATGCAAAAAAAAAAAAAAAAAAAAGTGTGTCAAATGCATGTCACTGCGCATGCACGGTTACCACTCTGGTGTGAATGGGCCCTAAGTCAGGAGTTCAAAATATCTCCTCCTCTTCTCATCAACAATAGTTCCACAGAGGCATGAAAACAATGTATACGATAACAGAACAGCAGGGAAGTTCTACCATTGGTAACTAAAGGGCTGCAACAATACAGTACCAAGGCCTCAAATATAAATCCTATAACGCCCAACTGGTGGACAAATAACACCTGGACCCAGTACAGCATGAGGAATTCTATACATTACAAAGGTTAAAGTGCACTGCAAGCAGAGATGCCTATAAACTGCAGGACTACCAGATGTATAGCAGAACAGAAAAAAAAAACGAATGCAGTGTCCCCCTATAAACAGTGCGCTTCATAAATGCCGAGACTTACTCAGACAGCTGACTGCAGCCTCCATATGCCTGAAACTGAAGAGTATGAATTGCTAATCCTGTATACAGAGCACTTTCGGTTTCTGTAGTAAAGTCAGCCAAGCCTGCCAGTAAGAGAACCTCCCTTTTCCATGCTCGCCAATCTCCTCCTCCTCTATCTCCCCTCTCCTGCACCCCCTCTTCTCTTCCCGTTACTTCACAGCCCATGCCGGCTAATCACCCCGCCTTTTCCCATTTTCTTTTATATTATCCTGCATCGCATTCATCCTTTGCTTTTTTTTTTTTTTCTCCCTTCGGTAACAGGTTTTGTATTCTAAGGTTTGTTGTTGGTGGCGGTTTGATAGTTTGCATGCCAAGTAGCTAAGGGCTCATTTACACTCGCTTTGGCTTCAACAAGGCTTCGGACAGGCTTTGTTAAAGCTCTCTGAACGCCAGTCAAAACTGTCACTAAATAAAAGTGTTAGCTTACAGTCCTGTTTACACCTTGCTTTTGCTTTGCTTTAAAAATTATACCCCTTGAAGCTTTAGTGGTGCTTCAAAGCGTCTTCAAAGCCTTCATAGAAGTCTATGGCAAAGCTTGCTTGAAGCCCCACTGAAGCCTCATCGAAGCCTCACCGAAGCCCCAACAAAGCCTCACTGAGGCCCCACCAAAGCCTCATTGAAGCCCCACCAAAGCCTCATCGAAGCCCCACCAAAGCCTCATCGAAGCCCCACCAAAGCCTCATCGAAGTCCCACCAAAGCCTCACCGAGGCCCCACCAAAGCCTCATCGAAGCCCCACCAAAGCCTCACTGAGGCCCCACCAAAGCCTCATAGAAGCCCCACCAAAGCATCACTGAGGCCCCACCAAAGCTTTATTGAAGCCCCACCAAAGCCTCACTGAGGCCCCACCAAAGCCTCATCGAAGCCCCAACAAAGCATCACTGAGGCCTCACCAAAGCCTCATCAAAGCCCCACCAAAGCCTCATTGCAGCCCCAACAAAGCCTCATTGAACCCCCACCAAAGCCTCACTGAGGCCCCACCAAAGCCTCATCGAAGCCCCACCAAAGTCTAATGAGGCCTCACCAAAGCCTCATCAAAGCCCCACCAAAGCCTAATGAGGCCCCACCAAAGCCTCATCGAAGCCCCACCAAAGGCTAATCGAAGCCTCATCGAAGAACCAAGCAAAAGCAAGGTGTAAACAGGACTGTAAGCTAACCATTTTATTTAGTGACAATGGCCTTGACCGGCGTTCAGAGAGCTTTAACAAAGCCTGTCCGAAGCCTTGTTTTGAAGCAAGTGTAAACTAGCCCTAATTGTAACATATATGGCCTACACTGCCAGACTAGCAAGGTCCATAAAGACATGGGTGAGCAAGTTTGGGGTGGAGGAACTTGGCTGGCCTGCACAGATTCCTGACCTCAATTTAGATTTTACATGTGACTAATAAATTCCAGCTAATACTTTTTAGGCAGTTATAGAAAAAAAATAATCTTTTTGGGATAAAGGTTTTACATAAATGAATACAAACTGACCATTGTAAGCACCCCTGTCAACGGTAAATGGATTTTCTCAACACTCTCATGCACACAGGATGTTTTAACCTCTTCACCCCCGAGCCTGGTTTTGAGTTAAAAAGTTAAAAAAATAATGTTTTTGCTAGAAAATTGCTTAGAACCCCCAAACATTTTTTTTTCTAACACCCTAGAGAATAAAATGGCGGTCGTTGCAATACTTTCTGTCACACCTCATTTGCACAGCGGTCTTACAAGCGCACTTTTTTTAATAAAAAAATAAGACAACAGTAAAGTTAGCACAATTTTTTTATTTTTATATTGTGAAAGATAATGTTATGCCGAGTAAATTGATATCTAACATGTCACGCTTCAAAATTGCACCGCCCTCTCCTGCCGCCGAATAAAAGTGATCTTGCAGCGAATCTGCCACAGAGAGCACTTTTATCTAAAAGCGGACCGCCCGCTGAAGAAGAGCATACCGGGGTTCTGGTAGCTAGCTGCTGCCATAACAACGATATCCCTCTTCAAATTACTGACGATATATAACAACGGTGGGCGGTCAGTAAGTGGTTAAAAAGCCAGCTCCACAGCAATTTAGCTGCGCTTTTACATTAGCGTTATTGTGCGTTTTCTGTGTTTTTTGGCATTAGCGTTTTTTCATTAACCACTTAAGGACCGCCTCCTGCCCATTTACGTTGGCAGAATGGCACGGCTGGGCACAAGCACGTACATGTACGTCCTCTTTAAGTGCGCGCCCGCGACCCGGTCCGAAGCTCCGTGACCGCGGCTGTGGGACTCGCGGACCCGATCGCCGTTGGAGTCCCGCGATCGGTCCCCGGAGCTGAAAAACGGGCAAGCTGTGTGTAAACACAGCTTCCCCGTTCTTCACTGTGGCGCTGTCATTGATCATGTGTTCCCTAATATAGGGAAACACTATCAATGACGTCACACGTCCAGCCCCGGCCCCCTACACACAGATGAGGTCACACTTAACCCCTTCAGCGCCCCCTAGTGGTTAACTCCCAAACTGCAATTGTAATTTTCACAGTGAAAATGACAATGGTCCCAAAGATGTGTCAAAATTGTCCGATGTGTCCGCCATAATGTCGCAGTCACGAAAAAAAATCACTGATCGCCGCCATTAGTAGTAAAAAAATTTTTTTTTTACAAAAATGCAATAAAACTTTCCCCTATTTGAAATCGCTATAAATTTTGCGCAAACCAATCGATAAACGCTTATTGCGATTATTTTTACCAAAAATAGGTAGAAGAATACGTGTCGGCCTAAACTGAGGGAAAAAAATAATTATATATTTTTGGGGGATATTTATTATAGCAAAAAGTAAAAAATATTGCATTTTTTTAAAAATTGTCGCTCTATTTTTGTTTATAGCGAAAAAAATAAAAACCGCAGAGGTGATCAAATACCACCAAAAGAAAGCTCTATTTGTGGTAAAAAAAGGACGCCAATTTTGTTTGGGAGCCACGTCGCACGACCGCGCAATTGTCAGTTAAAGCGACGCAAGTGCCGAATCGCAAAAACTGGCCGGGTCCTTTACCTGACTAAAGGTCCGGGTCTTAAGTGGTTAAAAACACTCTTTATAATGTAAAAACGCCTACAAGCTTCAATGCAGTTTAAAAAAAACGTAAAAAAACGCTGTAAAAACGACCTGTGTGCATAAGCCCTAACTGCCACTTTTGCTGGACAGTTTTGTTGGATAATGGCAGTTGAAAAATAACAGACTTACTGGCTGGATGACCAGATAATAAACTGTGTTACAGGGGAGCTGTTCTAATGCCAGTGACAGACTACAATCTTATAGTCATCCTTGATTTTGCACAGATTTCCACTGTAATAAGCGTCCAGTCGCCTCGTAGTAACAAGACAACAACAGTTCAGTGTCTGGAGCCTGGACTATGACATTACACGACAGTGTTAACAAAGAAATGGGAGCCACACCTTGTACGGGCCGCCTTCCTCCCCCTCATTCTCTCACACACTCTCTCTGTCTCTAGATCTTCACTTCTTGAGAAATGTTTTGCCTTTCTGGAAACTGTATCGCTGTCACAAACAGGAAGCAGGAGGCAGCATGCTAACACTGGCATCGCCTGCCGCGGGTTTCATGGGACCCAAAGGTCATGATCACAAGATACATGCAAGTTTCACACATCTTGCAGGGGAAATGCAGCATGATTGTCGACTGCCACTGAGCAGATGCGACGTTGCCATTGGTTGCTTGTAAACAGGCTGCATTAAAGTATGTGATCCCACACCTTGTAAAACATCCGATTATTGTGTATAAATATAAAAAAAAACATTATAAATAACTTTTTTCCCACTATTCCCACTATTCTCAGCTGCATAAGAAGTTTGGAGAGCTGAGGGAGGAGAAACAGCAGCACACTGATCGTCCCAGTGAATGACAGTGAAGAGGGGGGGGTGTCAGTAGAAGTCTGATCATTAGAGGACAGGCAAGCTGAGCTTCCAGCACAGCCAGAGAACTGAACAGGCTGGGAAGGGTGTGCTTATGCCTGGCGTGGTCAGTTTTTAATAGGAAAGCAGGGGGACTGACAGGAACACCAAGAATATTAGTAGGGAAGCAATACAAAACAAACAGGATACTTTTTCATACAACTATATCGTACAGCCGGTGTTCGAAAACGCTACTGTCTACTAATAATGCCTCAGACAATCAACACACGCGCAGTAGTGACGTCAGATGGCGTGATGTCAACACTGCGCGTGCGCAGATCGTCGAAAGGCAGTTTGCAGAAATGCACTGCAGTCCGTTGAACATGGTTGTGTACACGTTCACATCTATGAGTTTTTCAGACAGTGCATTTTTAAAAAGGGTCAGGGACTTTTTTCCCCACAGCAGATTGCATTTTGCGCAAATGTTGAGGTTTTTTTTTATGCGTTTCGCTTATTTTTTTTTTGTTTCTCCATAACAATCTGTGTATAGCTGGTTGTTAACGAGCGGGTCGGGAAGTCGGCCGCACATCCTTAACAACCGATGAGTGATCAGCTGTGAGCAGCAATAAGAAAATCATTGAATAAATGGCGTGGGGTCCCCCCTCAATCCAGCTGTCAGCGGCAATAAAAAAAACAGGAACAAAAAAAAAAGCGTGGTCTCGCCCCCCCCCCCCCCCCCCAATCCATATCAGGCCCTTCAGGTCTTATATGGATTTTGAAGGGAACCCAACTCCAAAATGTAAAAAAAAATTAAAAAAATGGCGTGGGGTCCCCACCCAAAATCCATCACAGACCCTTATCCGAGCATGTAGCCCAGGAGGTCAGGAAAGGGAGGCGATAAGCAAGCATTCCCCTCCCCCTCCTGAACCAAACCAGGCCACATGCCTTCAACATGAAGGGGTGCTTTGGAGGAGGGGGCTCCGCCCCCTGAAGCATCTTATCCCCATGTTGATGGAGACAAAGGCCTCTTTCCCACAACCCTGGCCAGTAGTTGTAGGGGTCTGCGGGCAGGGTGCTTATCAGAATCTGGAAGCCACCTTTAACAAAGGGGCCCCCAGATCCCCCCCTAAGTAAAGGAGTATGGGGTACATAGTACATTCATGTGTGAATCTAAATGGTTTCTGAAGAAAAGGATATTGTTTAGTGTCACTCCTTGCCACGCGGGTGCAGCCCCACCATAGCAAAGTAGAACTTTAAGTCTCCTGGAGTTCAGATGTAAAATAGAATTCTAAACCTTTGTTGAAAATGTTTGACAAGTCTATGTTGTAAATGTACCATAGAATCCCGGCATTAGACTGGGGCTCTGACTTTCCAGTCTGACCCACATCTGCTGTACTGTATTCTGCTGGGTTTGCAGGGTGATAATCAACACCACCTGTGTCCCTCCTCCACACCAGACTTCAGTATAGCGTGCAATGTGTGTGTGCAGCCAGGCATGCTTGTGAGATTAATCATTGAGGACTGCAGGATATCCTTCTAAGAGTGACTCACTCAGCCCGGGCCTCTAACTGCACACATTTCCAACTAGGTTCAGGCCAGACACCACGGACACTATTGGACAGATTTTCCTTTGGACGGTAATCTAAAAAAAGGGATTGAATGGCGGTAACCTTAAAGTGAACCTGCCTTAGCTAAAACATTTTTAAAGTATGAGTAGTTTGAAGTGCAGGCAGGCCTGTACTAGTCTTCAGTTCTATGTGTTCCTGTGGAACCCTTTGGATACTCTTCCCAGGCTGACCATGGGGCCTTGACTTATGGCCAAGTCACGTCTATGTCCTACTCCATCCTGGCACTAAGTCATACCCCTGAGAGATCTTTGCATGGGTTCTACCATTTGACAGTGAACCATCATGGGCAGGCTTGACTTGGACAGAGGTTGAAACACAAGGAACATCCTGGGCCTGGGATCCAAGGGCCCCCCACAAGATCCCACTGATCAGTTTGTACATTCAGAAACTCCCAAGAACTGTTGGTACCTTAAGGCTGACCAAGGGGCTCTGACTTATGGCCAAGTCATGATTAAGTCCTACTCTATCCTGACACAAGTCCCACCTCCGTCAGATCACTGCTAAGTTCTGGCATTTGACAGTTAACTATCATGGGCAGGGCTGACTTGGACAGAAGTCAGGACCCAAGGTACATCCTGGGCCTGGGATCCAAGGGGCTCCCACACAAACCCATGGATCCATTTGAACATTAACACAGGATCCAAGAACTGTTGGTACCTTAAGGCTGACCAAGGGGCCTTGACTTCTGGCCAAGTCATGATTAAGACCCGCCCCTGTAATTTCATTTCAAAATCCTCTATATAAATGTTCTAGCATTTGACAGTTAACTATCATGGGCAGGGCTGACGTGGACAGAAGTCAAGACCCAAGGGGCTCCCACACAAACCCATAGATCCATTTGAACATTAACACAGGAACTTCCAAGAACTGTTGATACCTTAAGGCTGACCAAGGGACCTTGACTTCTGGCCAAGTCATGATTAAGACCCACCCCTGTCAGATCATTGCAAAATCCTCTGTATAAAAGTTCTAGCATTTGACAGAAGTCAAGACCCAAGGTACATCCTGGGCCTGGGATTCAAGGGGCTCCAACACCCACACAAACCCATAGATCTATTTGAACATTAACACAGGAACTTCCAATAACTGTTGGTACCTTAAGGCTGACCATGGGGCCTTGACTTCTGGCCAAGTCATGATCAAGTCCTACTCTATCCTGACACAAAGTCCCACCTCCGTCAGATCACTGCTAAGTTCTGGCATTTGACCGTTAACTATCATGGGCGGGGCTGACTTGGACAGAAGTCAAGACCCAAGGTACATCCTGGGCCTGGGATCCAAGGGGCTCCCACACAAACCCATAGATCCATTTGAATATTAACACAGGAACTTCCAAGAACTGTTGGTACCTTAAGGCTGACCATGGGGCTTTGACTTCTGGCCAAGTCGTGATTAAGTCCTAGTCTATTCTGACACAAAGTCCACCTCTGTCAGATCACTGCTTAGTTCTGGCATTTGACCGTTAACTATCATGGGCAGGGCTGACTTGGACAGAAGTCAAGACCCAAAGTACATCCTGGGCCTGGGATCCAAGAACACATGGATCCATTTGAACATTAATACAGGCACTTCCAAGAACTGTTGGTACCTTAGAAGAACTAAAGCCAAAGCTATTTTGACTATACTTCTCCTATGGATCACAGGAGTGCATTTCGTTCTGCACTCCTTTAATCCGTTTTCAGCCCGCTGTCAGCTGACATCACAGAACTAGTCCAGGCTCTGAAAAGATTCTGGCTGTACGGTTGGGATTCACCCAGAAGCCTGGACCAACAGCTGGCTCAGCCTCTCAGCAATCCGCTGAGAGCCTGTGCCAGCCCCTCTCGCCTCCTCCACAGCCCAGCTCTTAAGTGAGCATTGGAGGGGCAGAGCAGAGAGCCACGGACTGACAGTCCCTGGTTCTCTGCTCGCAGAATGCTGAGAACTGAGCAATCAGTGTTTTTTGATCGCTCACTTCTCAGTGCAGAATCAGCGAAGGACAGATGCAGCATCGGATTGATGCTGCATCCACCTAGGTAAGTATAAATGTTTTCTTTTATTTTCTAATTCCCAAACTTCTCTCTAAAGAAAACTCAGTATAATTATGACAGTAGGACATATTAACGTGTTTTCGACAGCGGGCCCCCTCCCCTAATCACTTTTCAACCATGTGTCTAGCAAGGCGATGAATATTAAATGAACTATGACAGCAATTGTCTCAGGATATAGGAGCTTTTCTGAGACAAGCGTTGTCACTAGGCCTGCAGGAGGAGGGGGCGTTTCAGTTCCCCACTTTTATCCATCTGTTTTTTTATTGGTTGCTATGATGCAGGTGGCTGCCTGAACCTAGCAACCAAGGCTTGAAAGACTTGAAAACCTACAGGGACAACCATGTTAAGATGTTTTTATGCAGCCATTGATTTACATTTAGGGTATAGTAGTTATGTTGTAGGGTACGCACTCAAGGCTCCACATTCACACCTGAGCATAGCGCAGAGACAGCGGTTTTTATAACTATTTTGTGTTTCTTTGCGTTTTTAGAGCGGCACCATTCATTTGAATGGGCCTCTTTCCGCTCCAAAACGCCTAGGTTTAACGGAGCCGCCTAGTTTTGGTATTTCTTTGTACATTTTGGTTTTAGTGTTGTCTTTTTCAGTCATAGAGGCTACATGTGGGGTACGGTCCCTGTTTTATTGCTGAGCACAATCATGTGACAAAGTCCGTTGGTGTACAATATTTGCATACGATTATACTTTTTGTTGTGTCTGTGCACTCCTTTAACAGAAGTCATTGTTCTTATAAAAACAGATTACATTTTGGCAGCGTCTGCGTAGCAAATGGTAGCTTATCGCTTAAACAAATAATATGTGAAAGTAGGGTGGAACGTCTCAGGGCTGAGGAACTATTTGCTGTGACTAGTAATACAATTCCCCAATAACTTTTTTACTCAAGGCAATAACAATGTGCAGTGTGCAATCGTTCTTTATAAGCAATCAGATGTGGTTTTCCAGGGATGTGACCTGAGTAAACTGAAGTCTGATTGGTTGCTACAGTTTCATTGACTTTTTTGTTATTATTACTTGAGCCTATAAATACTGTATAAGGGAAACCATGATAATTTCTTCTCTTTTATCTGACAGACTGACTATGTGAATGGGATCCTCTTAGAGATCTTGGGCCATATTCTCAGTAGAGTTACGACGGAGTATCTCAGGAAACTCCGTCGTATCTCTCTTTTTTGACCCGCGTATCTATGCGAGTGATTCCTAGAATCATTTTCGCATAGATACGCTGAAGATCCGACATGTGTAAGTCACTTACACTGTCGGATCTTAAATGTAATTCGCCGCCGGCCGCTAGGTGGCGTTTACGTTCAGGTCTCATTTGTTTATGCAAATGAGCCTGATACGCTGATTCACGAACGAAATCGCGTCGCGTAACCGTCGCTTACGTCGTTTGCGTAAGCGTAAGGTTACCCCTGCTATATGAGGGGTAACCTTACGCCAGTCCCACGTATGCCATGTTAAGTATGGCGTCGGGTCCGCGTCGTCTTTTCCCATCGGGTACGTCGTTTTCGTAAGTCGTTCTTGAATACAACTTTACGTCAATGACGCACACGTCGGCGTCATTGACGTTTTCCGCCGAGAACTGGAGCATGCGCACTGGGCTATTTTTAGCCGGGCGCATGCGCAGTTCGATCGGAAGGGGGGCGCGCTTAATTTAAATATAAGCTGCCCCCTTTGAAATACGCGGGGATACGCCGGGCCTTTTACACTACGCCTCCGCAAACTACGGAGCAAGTGCTTGAGGAATACGGCACTTGCTCCAGTAAGTTGCGGCGGCGTAGTGTAAATAGCTTACGCGAGGCCGCGGCAGATTATTGGAGAATCTGGCCCCGTATAAATAAATGTTGGTTTTAGTAGTCTTGTTCCTGTGTTTGGTTTTTAGGCTACTTTCACACTGGGGCGCTTTGCAGGCGCTATAGCGCTAAAAAATAGTGCCTGCAAAAGCGCCCTGAAAGTGCCGCTCCTCTCACTCAAGTGTGAAAGCCTGAATGGCGCCACAAAAACTATGGTAAAGCGCCGCAAAAATATACACTCGCGACGCCCCAGTGTGAAAGTAGCCTTAATGATATGTATACAAGGGGCAGCTCCTTAGCAATGCTTCCTCCTTAGACTAGGGTGACAAGACATCCCCCGGTTTCACGGGACAGTCCCTGGATTGAGGAGTGATCATAGCAGCATTCAGTGTAAGGAATACACAGGACAAAATGCATGTTGACAAGGGGAGTGTAGAGGTGGGCGGGGAGTCTACTGACTTTAGGACTCCACCCACTGAGCTCCAGACAACAGACCCACCCACAGAATCTGCAGTTTTTCAGTTCTCATAACAGACAGAGGGGAGACATTTGACAGATAAGGATACATGCAGGAGGCATCTATATCCTTATAGATCAGCACTATGGCAGTAGTTTAGAAAGGATGAGAGTGGCTTTACATCCACTTTAATTGAATATAGAAAAGGCCGCCCTTCAATTAACTAAACACACCCCGCAAGCGTCCAGAAAGAATAGCAGATAAATATTTATTTTTGCAGATTTTTTTAGCCATCAATAAAAATTCTGCCCCCACCACTGCCCATCATTTAAAAATCTGCCCCCTTCATGAAAATATCCACCCCTCACCTACATGAACGTGCCTCGGCAAGGCAAGACAACAGCTGATCGTAACCTGCGCTGTTCTGCGGCTCCGTACTGCGCATACGCAGATCCACCGGGGTATTTCTCGATAGGGGGCACTTCTCGACACGACACCCGCTATAGCCTTGGTTGCCTGAATACCCAAACAGTGACTGCATCTGATAGGATGCAATAACTGTTCAACCAATCATTTTCTACCGGCTCAGCCAACTGAAGGGCCAACCATGTAGGTAGCAGGTTTTGGACTGCATATTACCTCCCCTTCTACTGCACAACTACTGTGTAGGCCAAAAAAGCCTTCTGTATATCAGCTCATGTTCTCCCTCATCGACAGAAGAACTTCATAGTACTTCAAATATTAACAACATTTAGTCAGAATACATAGCGCAGCAATTAAAGCTATTATAAAGAATGGTGGATACCTCTGACCTTACTGAACATGTCATAAATATCATTTCTTGATAAGACAGAACAAAGAGCAATATT
This sequence comes from Rana temporaria, assembly GCF_905171775.1. NCBI lineage: Eukaryota > Metazoa > Chordata > Amphibia > Anura > Ranidae > Rana > Rana temporaria. The sequence goes on along the minus strand of NC_053500.1, from coordinate 30,825,929 downwards.
ATGGTTGGTATAAACGGTGATAGCCGGTGACTTCACGTTACTGTACAGATCAATGCCAGGTAAAATCTGATTGGTGCTGTCAGTTCTGCAAGTTGCCTGCAGTGGAACCTTGGATTACGAGCATAATCCGTTCCAGGAGAATGCTTGTAATCTAAAGCACTCAAAGCGAGTTTCCCCATAGAAATCAATGGAAACAAAGATGATTGGACACTGGGCAAAAAAAATTCTTGGAATGCCCTCCCCCCCATGCAACTTTGCTCTCCACCTGCTCTGAGACATACAATAAATATCAGCTAGACTTAAAATCAGTTTACTGTATCAGATCAGGCAGTGATTGGTTGCCAGAGGTTACAGCATATCATTACCACTTACTGACTGGTTGCTAGAGGTTACAACACACATTAAGGCTCACTGATTAGTTGCTAGAGGTCACAGCACATGATTTCTGCTTGTTGATTGGTTGCTAGAGATTACTGTTCAGTAATACTGCTCACTGATTGGTTGCTAGAGGTTACAGCACATCATCTCTTTACTGCAGAGGGGCATGATATACATATGAATTCCGCTGCCCTCCGCTATTTACATATGAATGCCTCTGCTATTTACATATGAATGCCTCCACTATTTACATATGAATGCATTCGCTATTTACATATGAATGCCTCTGCTATTTACATATGAATGCCTCCGATATTTACATATGAATGCCTTCGATATTTACATATAAATGCATCCGCTATTTACATATCAATTCCTCCGCTATTTACATATGAATGCCTCATCTATTTACATATGAATGCATCCGCTATTTACATATGAATGCCTACGCTATTTACATATGCATGCAGCCACTATTTACATATGAATGCCTCCGCTATTTACATATGAATGCCTCTGCTATTTACATATGAATGCCTCTGCTATTTACATATGAATGTCTCCACTATTTACATATGAATGCCTCCACTATTTACATATGAATGCCTCCGCTATTTACATATGAATGCATCCTCTATTTACATATGAATGCCTCCTCTATTTACATATGAATGTATCCGCTATTTACATATGAATGCATCCTCTATTTACATATGAATGCCTCCTCTATTTACATATGAATGTATCCGCTATTTACATATGAATGCATCCTCTATTTACATATGAATGCCTCCTCTATTTACATATGAATGTATTCGCTATTTACATATGAATGCCTCCTCTATTTACATATGAATACCCCCACTATTTACATATGAATGCCTCCGCTATTTACATATGAATGCCTCTGCTATTTACATATGAATGTCTCCACTATTTACATATGAATGCCTCCGCTATTTACATATGAATGCCTCCGCTATTTACATATGAATGCATCCTCTATTTACATATGAATGCCTCCTCTATTTACATATGAATGTATCCGCTATTTGCATATGAATGCCTCATCTATTTACATATGAATGCCTCCTATATTTAGATATGAATACCTCCGCTATTTACATATGAATATCTCCCCTATTTACATATGAATATCTCCACTATTTACATATGGATGCATCCGCTATTTACATATGAATGCCTCCTCTGTTTACATATGAATGCCTCCTCTGTTTACATATGAATGCCTACGCTATTTACATATGAATAGCTCCTCTATTTACATATGAATGCATCCTCTATTTACAAATGAATGCCTCCTCTATTTACATATGAATGCCTCCACTATTTACATATGAATGCCTCCGCTGTTTGCATATGAATGCATCCTCTATTTACAAATGAATGCCTCCTCTATTTACATATGAATGCCTCCTCTATTTACATATGAATGCCTCCTCTATTTACAGATGAATGCCTCCTATATTTACAGATGAATGCCTCCTCTATTTACAAATGAATGCCTCCTCTATTTACATATGAATGCCTCCTCTATTTACAGATGAATGCCTCCTATATTTACAGATGAATGCCTCCTATATTTACAAATGAATGCCTCCTCTATTTACATATGAATGCCTCCTCTATTTACAGATGAATGCCTCCTATATTTACAGATGAATGCCTCCTATATTTACAAATGAATGCCTCCTCTATTTACATATGAATGCCTCCTCTATTTACATATGAATGCCTCCGCTATTTACATATGAATGCCTCCTCTATTTACATATGAATGTCTCTGATATTTACATATGAATACACCCGCTATTTACATATGAATGCTCCTGTTATTTACATATGAATGGTGGTTACATGTAAACACAGGGTCTGCAGGTGAGTCATCTGTACACAACAATAGGGCAGAGCTAGGCAGCATTAGTAGCAGCACTTCACACTGAGATATCAGGACACAGCACAGGACTAAAATTTCAAGGGACAAGAGAATTTAAACTGGGATAGTTGACAAGTATGAGGCAGCGGCTTTGGCCCCACAACAATGACAGGGCCCAGGGCAGCTGTCCCTTTTGCCCTGCCTTAAAGACGGCCCTGAGTAACTGTCTGAACCAGTCCAGCATGGTCTCTGCGTGTTAATCTACAAGAGGCTAGTGAATGATTTGGCCAAGCCATGGGTATAGTGGACTAACTCTTTAAATGCTAATAGAACGTTTTATCTCAGAAAATTATTTGAAATGTACAATTGACAGAACTCAATACAAGCAATGTTTGCATCAAACACCTGGAGCTGCTTCAGTATAACAAAAGCCTTCTAAAATGGACAGATCTGTAGAAAAAAAAAAAAATAGGTGCCGTGAGTGGTCACTCCTCCGCCATAGCATGTCATTGCTGACAACTGTAGGGCAGGGCACAATCAGAACATGACCGCCACTGGATGATGTGATCCAAATTCTGGTAGCCACAAAAAACAAATTATTTTAATTGCTTAGACTATTTGCATATTGTTAATTGATATCAATTATAGATTTAAAGAGCTTTCTGTTTAATAGTGACACAAGTTTTTCCTCTTTTACAATGACTGGTATGTGATAATGATTGTTCTAGCAGGTGAGCAGATTGTAGACAGCAGCCCGTCATATCATATAACACCATAAAGCAGATATCTTCTACTGTACATTGTCCAAACTTACAATGAAAAGAATGCCATCAAGGAAATAGATATGATTTTTTTAGTGCCTGGCAACAAATTGTCGCTGTGTTTACTTAACAAGTCAACAATCCCGGATTCGTTGTGGTTGATTTATGAATACAGCCCAGGTCTGGGCAGGTTTTATTGCCGTCTTTGTTCTCATGGGGTTGATTGCCACTCATTTCCTGTCCTGGTAACACACAAGTGTCACCAGGACAGGAAGAGAGGTTGAATCTCCCCAATGGGGACACTGACAGCAATAAAAATCTCACAGTGGTCCTAACCCTTCTCCACATCCTCAACTAAAACCAAGTTTGGTTTTCAGTTGGGCGGTAAAGGTAATCTATAGTCTTAAGGTTATTTTTTATATATTGGTAAAAGGCATCTTATATAATATATACCGTATTTATCGGCGTATACCGCACACTTTTTTGCCGATACCCGCTTTCCCGCGCTGAGTTTGAATACTGTGGCGGAATATACCGAGCGCAGTACACTCGTGTATAGTCGGGCAGGCTCGGCTCCTCTCGCACTCACGTCCTGGACGTACAGGACGTGAGCGCGAGAGTAGCCAAGCCTGCCTGACTATACACGAGTGTACTGCGCTCGGTATATGCTGGCGCAGTATTCAAACTCAGCGCGGGAAAGCGGGGATCGAACGGGGAGGACGCCGCAGAAGGACGCCGGACCCGATGAAGAGGACACCCGAAGCTGCAGACAGACGCCGGACCCGACGAGGCCGCCGATGGATGCCGCGCAAGACACCAAAACTGTAAGTACTAAAATCTTTTTTTACAGGAATAGCGCGCAATACCCTGATAAATACGGTAATCCTCTCAGTGTAATGTTAATGTAGAAATTTGGGGTTATTAAAACACCTTCCTGCCCGGCCTATAGCAGAAGAATGGCCCGGGTGGGGGCTCCATTGTCCTGACTGGACATCATATGACGTCCTTTAGAACAAGCCACTGTGCTCGCACCCAGCGACCGGTGGTGCCGTGCGTCGCCCACACACACCAAATCTTTGATCCCGGTAAAGAGCCTATGGCCTCGTACACACGACCGAGGAACTCGTCGTAAATTAAACATCGTTTTCCTCGATGAGTTCCTTGTTAGGCTTGTCGAGAAACTCGACAAGCTTTCTTTGCGTACACACTGTCAAGACCAAATCTCGTCGTTCTCAAACACGGTGACGTACAACACATACGACGGCAGGGGAAGTTCGATTCCACTGGCACAACAATTGGGGCTGCTTTTGCTAATCTCATGTTACTGCGTGTTAAGTAAATGTTTGGTGAGAGACGATTTGCGCTTTTCAATCTGTTACAGCGTGACAAATGTGTTATCTCTATTACAAACGCTACTTTTACCGAAGGTGCGCTCCCGTCTCATACTTTATTCTGAGCATGCGCGGGTTTCTAAGCATACAACCGACGATGAAAAGGAGAACTTGTTCTCTTTTTTTCTTGTCGAGTTCCTCAACAGTTTTCTCGATGAAAAACATACACACGACCGTTTTCCTCAGCAAAAAAGCTCTGCCACCAAGTTTCTTGATGGATTCTGTCGAGGAAAACGGTCGTGTGTACGAGGCCTATGACAGAGGCTCTTTATAAAGTGATCATCTGTGTCCGATCACAGTGTAAATAGGAAGTGCCAGTTATCAGCATTCCTCTTCTTGTGCTGACAATCTGTTCCCACCAGTGATGCCAATGAGTGCCCATCAGGGCTGCCTTTCAGTGCCATCTATTAGTTCCCATCTGTGCCACCCATCAGTGCCCATTAGTGCCGCCTATCAGTGCCCATAAAGACTGCCCATCAGTGCTGCCTATCAGTGCCCATCAGTACTGCCTATCAGTGCCCATTAGTTCCATCTATCAGTGTCAAGGCTGGGGGAGGGACAAGGCAGCTAAAACAACTTTTATATGCATTTCATTTATGTGGTTAGCTGGTTACATAGAGTTGAACTTTAAATGGGAATCTGTGATGAGAGGAATAAATGAGCTGACATTGTTGATTTATTTTACAGATACAAGTTCCAGGGCTGACCCCAGCTTCACTGCCTTGTGTGTCACTGACATGTAGGACGGGAGTTCTGACTTTCCAGACTCCACAGGTGCCAAGTTTGTTTCAGGTCAGTGACTGCTTCAGTAATTAAAGGGGACCTGTCATGAGACTTCCATTACTGACTTCTCCTTCTGCTAATGCTAGTTGCCCGACTGTTGTACTGACCCTCTTGTGCTAGTACTTTAACCATTTGCCTACTGGGCACTTACACCCTCTTCCTGCCCAGGCCATTTTTCAGCTTTCAGCGCTGTCGCAGTTTGAATGACAATTGCGCAGTCGTGTAACACTGTACCCAAACAAAATTTTTATAATTTTCTTCACACAAATAGAGCTTTATTTTGGTGGTATTTAATCACTGATGGGTTTTTTATTTTTTTTACAAAAAAATGTTTTTTACTTAGCTTCTGTCAGTAAATTTTGTAACTAAGTAATTTTATTACCTTCACTGATGTGCGCTGATGAGGTGGCACTAACGGGCACTAATAGGCTGAACTGGTGGGCATTGATGAGGTGGCACTAATAGGCTGAACTGGTGGGCATTGATGAGGTGGCACTAATAGGCTGAACTGGTGGGCATTGATGAGGTGGCACTTATGGGCACAGATGAGACAGCACTGATTAGGTGGCACTGATGAGGAGGCATTAATATGCCGCACTTATGGGCACTGATAGGTGGCACTGATATGTGGCACCAATGAGCACTGATAGGCGGCACTAAAGGGCACTGTTAGGTGGCAATGGTGGGCAATGATAGGCGGCACAGATAGGCAGAACTGATGGGCACTGATGGGTGGCACTGATGGGCATTGATCGACAGCAGTGTTGGGTATTGATGGGCAGCACTGATAGGCGGCACTGATAGGCAGCACTAACTGGCATCGCTAATGGGCACTGATTGGTGTCACTTGTAAGCAGTAGTGGGCACTGATTGCTGCCACTGGTGGGCACTGATTGCTACCACTGGTGGGCACTGATTGGTAACACTATATTGCTATACAGTAATCAGTGCCCTGATTACATTCCTAGATGTCCCCCTGCATTGAGAAATGCCGCCGTTTGGCTCTCCTCGCCACACACTCTGTCAGTGTGACGCGAGGAGAGGCGATTACCGGCATCTCCGTATTTACATGTGACTGCCTGTGATTGGACACAGCCGATCGGCTCTTTACAGAGATCGAGGTCGCGCCGTGTTCTATGGGCACAAGTCAGATAGAAGTGGCCTTGAAGTAGTACAGGAACCTTTTCTAACGTCGGAGCGACTTCAGTAGCGCTAATTAAAACAGTTCTCATTGACTAACATGGGATTTCACATGTCACATGACTTGGGGGTCTCACAAGTCGGATCCCAAGTCACATCAGTGAACTGAACCTTAAACACCAAACCCGTAGGGACTTCTACCTTCATTCTGATTGTTCTGAGTAATTAGTCCGGCTCAGTAACTCAAAGTATAGAACTTAGAGTGGAAGCACAATAGCCAGGCAACTAGCATTTCAGAAATAGTCCAGCAATAGCAGTAAGTTTTCTTTTTTGGGGGAAGATGTACTTTAAACCAGGACCTGGAGAACAGTTCTGTATCTTTAAAAATCCAAATTCAGCAATGGCAGCTTCCTTATTTCTATTACCACAGGTTTGATTTCATCCATACAACATTGAGAGCGTTTTCACGCAGTTCCCGCACCATGAGTGTAGCGCTGTGTGCCCGCAGTTCCCATGCGGGTTAGCTGCGCTTTGCTATAGACTAGTGACCCGCGGTTTTGGTTTGCATTCTGAAAGCACACCAGAACTGGCTTGCGGTCTCTTCTCTAATTCATCCCAAAGGGGTTCTATCGGGTTGAGGTCAGGACTCTGTGCAGGCCAGTCAAGTTCCTCCACCCCAAATGGACCTTGCTTTGTGCACTGGTCCAAATCATTTGGTGAAGGGGGATTATGGTGTGGGGTTGTTTTTCAGGGGTTGGGCTTGGCCCCTTAGTTCCAGTAAGGCGTCAGCATACCAAGACATTTTGGACAATTTCATGCTCCCAACTTTGTGGTAAAAGTTTGGGGGTGGCCCCTTCCTGTTCCAACATGACTGCACACCAGTGCACAAAGCAAGATCCATAAAGACATGGATGAGCAAGTTTGGGCTGGAGGAACTTGACTGACCTGCACAGAGTCCTGACCTCAACCTGATAGAACACCTTTTGGATGAATTTGAGCGAAGACTGTGAGCCAGGCCTTCTCATCCAACATCAGTGCCTGACCTCACAAATGTTGTTCTGGAAGAATGGTCAAACTTTCCCATAGACACTCCTGAACCTTGTGGACAGCCTTCTCAGAAGAGTTGAAGCTGTTATAGCTGCAAAGGGTGGGCCAACTCAATATTGACCCCTACGGACCAAGACTGGGATGCCATTAAAGTTAATTTGCGTGTAAAGGTGGGTGTCCCAACACTTTTGGTAATGACACCAATGATGGGACACTATTCCTCCCACTGACATCAATGATGGGACACTATTCCACAGACACCAATGATGGGACACTATTCCACTGACACCAATGATGGGACATTATTCCACTGACACCAATGATGGGACACTATTCCACCGACACCAATGATGGGACACTATTCCTCCCTCTGACACCAATGATGGGACACTATTCCTCCCACTGACATCAATGATAGGACATTATTCCACAGACACCAATGATGGGACATTATTCCTCCCACTGACATCAATGATGGGACACTATTCCTCCCACTGACATCAATGATAGGACATTATTCCACAGACACCAATGATGGGACATTATTCCTCCCACTGACATCAATGATGGGACACTATTCCACTGACACCAATGATGGGACACTATTCCCCCCACTGACATCAATGATGGGACACTATTCCACTGATACCAATGATGGGACACTATTCCACTTACACCAATGATGGGACATTATTCCACTGACACCAATGATGGGACACTATTCCACTGACACCAATGATGGGACACTATTCCTCCCTCTGACACCAATGATGGGACACTATTCCTCCCACTGACACCAATGATGGGACACTATTCCACTGACACCAGTGATGGGACACTATTCCACTGACACCAATGATGGGACACTATTCTTCACACTGACATCAATGATGGGACACTATTCCACTGACACCAATGATGGGACACTATTCCTCCCTCTGACACCAATGATGGGACACTATTCCTCCCACTGACACCAATGATGGGACACTATTCTTCACACTGACACCAATGATGGGACACTATTCCTCACACTGACACCAATGATAGGACACTATTCCTCACACTGACATCAATGATGGGACACTATTCCACTGACACCAATGAAAGGACACTATTCTTCACACTGACACCAATGATGGGACACTATTCCACTAACACCAATGATGGGACACTATTCCACACACTGAGACCAATTATGGCACAGTATTCCACTGACACCAATGATGGGACACTATTCCACACACTGAGACCAATGATGGGACAGTATTCCACTGACACCATTGATGGAACACTATTCCACACACTGAGACCAATGTTGGGACAGTATTCCACTGACACCAATGATGGGACACTATTCCTCCCACTAACACCAATGATGGGACACTATTCCACAGACACCAATGATGGGATACTATTCCTTACACTGAAACCAATGATGGGACACTATTCCTCACACTAACACCAATGATGGGACACTATTCCACAGACACCAATGATGGGATACTATTCCTTACACTGAAACCAATGATGGGACACTATTCCTCACACTGAAACCAATGATGGGACACTATTCCTCACACTGAAACCAATGATGGGACACTATTCCTCACACTGAAACCAATGATGGGACACTATTCCTCACACTCACACCAATGATGGGGCACTATTCCACTGACACCAATGATGGGACACTATTCCACTGACACCAATGATGGGACACTATTCCTCCCACTGACACCGATTTCCGGCCCCCCTCAAGCCTGAAGGACAGTAAAATAGCCCTTTATTTACAAAGTTTGGAGACCCCTGAACTAGACAATGGGGGGGGGGGGGATTTACTAAAACTGGTACAGCTGTGCATGGCAGCCAATCAGCTTTTAGGTTTTATGATGCATTCACACTTTTGCATTTCTGCTCGGGATTTTGGTTTAGCGAACCAAAGTGTTAAACATAGGGCAGCCCGATCACTTAATGGCCCGAAAAGGAGTCAAGCGCATCACGTTTTTAGAACGTGCGTTTTGTCACGAACGGCGGGCGATTGCGCCATGCAACGATCGTGGCAGGATCACACTGCGTTTGGGGTGCCTACACACTGGTACGGCTTTGAAATCGTGCTGAAGTAGTACTACATCAATTCGATTTTAAAGACGTAGATCAGTGCGATTTACAGTGCTGATTTCATTGCGGCTTGCGACTTCATTCAACAGAAGTCTATGCAAGTCGCAATGAAATTGGAAGAAAAAAAAAGTAGTGCAGGAACCTTTTTCATAATCAATATAACTGGTTCCATTGCCAGCAATGGGGTGCGACTTGTCCTGCGATTTGGAACTGTCAAATCGCATGATAAAGCACACTGGCACAAACCAGGGCTAGTGGTCAAAGTTTAACTGAACAAGCTGAATGTTGGAAGCTGATTGATTATTATGCACAGCTGCACCAGATTCTGCATCGCCAGTTTAGTACCGCATCACTATGCAGTGCGGGAACTGCATGCAATTTTAAACAGGAATCGCACCACATTTCTGTTCAAATCACATGCGATTCTTCAGCAGTGCGATTTGAGCCATTATTCTGTATGGCTCAAATTGCACTAAAATCATGCAGGACCCTTTTTTGGCCACACCAGAATCAGATCACATGGGTGTTCACACAGCTTAATAAATACGGCGAAGCTGGCTTCACGTTGAATATCCAATCATGTACAAGGAAAAAAATAATTACGTTTTTTTTCCTGCATGCGATTCGATGTTAGAAGTAAACAGAGTAAAAAAAAAGGAGTAAAACAAGTTTAAGTAAAGAGAACATTTACTTTGCAAAGTGAACACAAACTTTCCCATCTTAATAAATACGGCAAAGATGAGTTCACTTTGAATATCCAATCATGTGCAATCATTCCCCCTGCATGCGATTGGAGGTTAGAAGTGAACACAGTAAAAAAAAAAAAGGAGTAAAAAAAGTATAAGGATTAAAGAGAACATTCACTTTGCAAAGTGAACACAAACTTTCTTCCGCAGTGAGCATTCTCTTTGCTAAGTGAACAGCTTCTACTCCTTTAGTAAATCAGCCCCATAGTATAATTGAAGGCTAAAGTCCAGCCGCCAAACTAGACAAGGAGGCAGTGCCAGGACAAGGTCATCCAATGCCCAGGGCAAAGATGCTCCCTCCCCCATTTATGATGTGCAATCTTAGGGGATCCTACCCCCAGGAGTCACTCGCTTGTCACGATCACTGCTGCTATCACTACTCCTGTCAGCCGTGTAACAGAAGGAAGGTGCCCCATTCCCTACAATAAACCATTGCGCCTAGGGCATGCGTTCCTCTCACCCACCCCTTGAGGGCTTACATGGGCCCTTCTCGCCCACCCCTTGAGGGCTTGCATGGGCCCTTCTCGCCCACTCCTTGAGGGCTTGCATGCGCCCCTCTCGCTCACCCCTTGAGGGCTTGCATGCGCCCCTCTCGCTCACCCCTTGAGGGCTTGCATGTTTCCCTCTCGCCCACCCCTTGAGGGCTTGCATGCGCTCCTCTCGCTCACCCCTTGAGGGCTTGCATGTTTCCCTCTCGCCCACCCCTTGAGGGCTTGCATGCGCCCCTCTCGCTCACCCCTTGAGGGCTTGCATGTTTCCCTCTCGCCCACCCCTTGAGGACTTGCATGCCTCCCTCTCGCCCACCCTTTGAGGGCTTGCATGCATCCCTCTCGCCCAACCCTTGAGGACTTTCATGCGCCCCTCTCCCCCACCCCTTGAGGGCTTACATGCGTCCCTCTTGCCCACCCTTTAGGGGCTTGCATGCCCCCCTCTCGCCCAAACTTTGAGGGCTTGCATGCCCCCCTCTCGCCCACCCTTTGAGGGCTTGCATGCCCCCCTCTCGCCCACCCTTTGAGGGCTTGCATGCCTCCCTCTCGCCCCACCCCTTGAGGGCTTGCATGCCTCCCTCTCAGCCACCACTTGAGGACTTGCATGCACCCTCTCGCCCATTTCTTGAGGGCTTGCATGCACCCCTCTTGCCCACCCTTTGAGGGCTTGCGTGCCTGTAAGGTGCAGTGAATTGACCATTAACCCTCATGATCCCAGCTTGCTATAAGTAAGCTGGCCGGTGATGAACGCCAAATACAGGATTTGTAATGACAGGCCAGTCCCACGTTTAGCATTCATTATATGTGCAGTTTTATAGAGAGGCACCAACAGGGTTAATGGCAGTCAGAGTTCCGGTGACAGTCACACGGTTGCTGTACTGTGGGACGAGGACCTGCTTGGACCTTAGAAGGTTTAGGTAGACCTCCCCAAAGCTTGTCCTGAAAATGTAACTGTTAGTGCAAATAAAGGATCACAGACAGTACTCGCTGCAAGTCTATGAAGCCGGCTACAGCAGCAAAGTTCAGTACAAAGTGTGGCTGGTGGTTGGCACCCCCCCTTTCTTACCGGTGTATGCCGATTTCCTTTGCCTCCCTGGTGGACTTTCACGTTGGCTTCTTCCTCTGTCCTCCTGTGTCCTTTTTCCTACCACCCCCCTCCCTGATCTCAGCACACTTTGCTGCTTTACTTCAATGCTTGTTTTTTTTCTCTTCTTCTTCTTCCTGAAAGTCTATAGCCATTCCCTCCCACTGCCTTCTCCTCCTAACATGTGATGATCTCACACCCCCCCCCCTCCTCCTCCATCAGCTATCATATACTGCTCTCTGATTGGTCCACGGGGGTCACGGAATTTCCCGGCAAAGGCCAAGCTTACCAGAAGACGCAAGCTTATTGGTCTACATTGTGTAGATCGGCGTTTCTCCACCAGGGTTCCGTGGAACTCTGAGGTTCCTCCTGAGGTTGCTCGGGGTTCCTTGAGCTGTGAGCGATGGCAAATTGTTATTACATATTAGATTGTAAGCTCTTCTGAGCAGGGCCCTCTTAATCCTCTTGTATTTTATTGTATTGTCTGTCTCTCTTTTATATTGTAAAGTGCTGCGTAAACTGTTGGCGCTATATAAATCCCATATAATAATAATAATAACGATGACAAGTCGCACCCTATTTATTATAAATAAACAAAAATAAAAAAATAAACATTTATAAAAATATTTAAAAAAGGGGGTTTGCCACATGGGGCCCTGGGTACCTCTGAGCTCTTTAATAATAATAAAAAAATATATATATATATATATATATATAATAAAAAGAAATAAAATATAAAAAAATATATATATATTTTTATAAAAAAACACGGGGGTTGTCATTTATAAAAAAATATGAAAAAAAGGGGGGTTGCCATCAGGAATTATGGGGCCCCTTACAAAGCTTCAGGCCGGGGCCCCCGGGTGCTGCCGCCTGAAATTGAGAAGCGGGGGGCCCCTTTACAAAAAAAGAAGAAATAAAGAAAAAGATATATAAAGATATATATATTTTTTTTAAATGGGGGGTTGCCATCTGAGGCCCTGGGGACCTCTGGGCCCTTTAATATTTTTTATTTTTTTATGAAAAGAAATTACAAAAAAAGGGGGGTTGTCATCCGTGACCTCTGGGCCCTTTAATAAAAAATAAAAAAATAAACCTCTGGGCCCTTTAATAAAAAAAAATTAAACATTTATAAAAAAAAAGGGGGGGGGGGTTGTCATCCAGGGCCCTGGGGACCTCTGGGCCCTTTAATAAAAAAATATATATATATATATATATATATATATATATATATATATATAAATAAAAAAACAAAAATAAAAAAATAAATATTTATAAAAATATTAAAAAAAGGGGGTTTGCCACATGGGGCCCTGGGTACTGAGCTCTTTAATAATAATGCTAAAAAATAATATTTTATATATATATATATATATATATATATATATATATATATATATATATATATATATATATAATATTAATAATAATAAAAAAAATTACATATATATATATATATATAAAAAATAGTAATAAAAAGAAAAAAAAGAAATAAAATATATATAAAAATATATATATATATATTTTTATAAAAAAAACAGGGGTTGTCATTTATAAAAAAAATATGAAAAAAAGGGGGGTTGTCATCCGGGGCCCTAGGGGTCTCCGGGCTCCTGGGGACCTCCGGATCCTAAAAAAAAATTGTCTCTTTAATAAGAAATAAAAATATATTACATTTTTTTTTTTTTTTTTTTTAATAAAAAAATAATAAAAAAAAGGGGGGTTGCCATCCAGGGTCCTGGGGGCATTCGGGCACCTGGGGACCTCCGGACCTCTAAAAAACTCTGACTCCGACCTGCACCGATTTTGACTATTTTTGGCGATTTCATGTGTGACTTGCAAAGAGATCTGTGCATGAAGTCACTCAGATTTGGTAAGCCACACATGAAATCGCACTGACCGGGGGGTTTGCCATCCAGGGCCCTGGGGACCTCTGGGCCCTTTAATAAAAGATTGTATCAGTTACAGAAATGAGACAAACCATTTACCAGTGACAGGGGTGCTTACAATGATCAACTTTTATTTTATGTAAAACCTTTATCCCAAAAGGATCAAAATTGTTCGCTGTAACTGATTATAAAGTGTGAGTTGGAGTTTGCCTTCAGTTTGTTAGTGTACCTAAACCTGCTAGTACATCTAACACACCCCTTCCCCCCCAGACTGACAATGCTGCTGTCCAAAGGTGCCTCCTGTGCTCCTTCATTCAGAGTGGGGGGGGCACTCTTATACAGGAGGTGTGTTATGGCCAGATCCCCAGGGGAAAATAGGGGGGGGGGGAGAAAACAAATGCAGCCACCACATCTAATGATTGCTGCAGTACTAGACACCAAGCCAACACGTTTTTACTATAAATACCAATTTAAGGCCAAACTAGTAAAATAAAAAAAATATAATTTTAACTGACAGGGCCACATTTTGCAATTCGGCACTGCGTCGCTTTAACTGACAATTGCACGGTCGTGCGACGCGGCTCCCAAACAAAATTGACGTATTTTTTTCCCACAAATAGAGCTTTCTTTTGGTGGTATTTGATCACCTCTGCGGTTTTAAATTTTTGTGCTATAAACAAAAATAAAGCGTCTTCTGAAAAAAAAAAAGCAATATTTTTAACTTTTTGCTGTAATAAATATCCCCCCAAAAAATATCTAAAAATATATTTTTTCCTCATTTTAGGCCGCTACGTATTCTTCTACATATTTTTGGTAAAAAAAAATCGCAATAAGCGTTTATTGATTGGTTTGCGCAAAAGTTATAACGTCTACAAAATAGGGGATAGTTTTATGGCATTTTAAAAACATTTTTTTTTACTAGTAATGGCGGGGATCTGCGATTTGTATCGTGTCTGCGTCATTATGGTGGACACATCGGACACTTTTGATACTATTTTGGGACAATTGTCATTTTTTACAGCTATAAAAATGCACTGATAACTGTAAAAGTGTGTCCTAGGGAGAGATTCCAACTGTTAGGGGGCGTGGCTACGAGTGACACATCACTGATCGCTGTTCCCGATGAGAGGGAGCATTTGATCAGTGACCTGTCACTAGGAGGAATGGGGAGATGTTGTGTTTACACTGACATCTCCCCGTTCTTCAGCTCTGTGACCCCGATCGCGGGACATGGAGTCCGCGGGTCCCGCGGGCACGAAGCTCACGACAGGGTCGCGAGTGCGACCACACGGAGGCAGATTAAAGGGGACGTACCTGTACGCCCATTTGCCCAGCCGTGCCATTCTGTTGACGTAAAAAGTCGTGCGGCGGTTAAAGTTTAAATTTAAATGATGACCACATATACATACAATAAATAATGACCAAGTATACATACAATAAATATATAAATAATGACCACATATACATACAATAAATAAATGACCACCTATACATACAATAAATATATCAATAATGACCACCTATACATACAATAAATATATAAATAATGACCACCTATACATACAATAAATATATAAATAATCACCTATACATACAATAAATATATAAATAATGACCACCTATACATACAATACATAATTACCACCTATACATACAATAAATAATGACCACCTATACATACAATAAATAATGACCACATATACATACAATAAATATAAAAATAATGACCACCTATACATACAATAAATAATTACCACCTATACATACAATAAATATATAAATAATGACCACCTATACATACAATAAATATATAAATAATGACCACCTATACATACAATAAATAATGACCACCTATACATACAATAAATATATAAATAATGACCACCTATACATACAATAAATAATGACCACACATACATACAATAAATATATAAATAATGACCACATATACATACAATAAATATATAATGACCACACATACATACAATAAATAATGACCACATATACATACAATAAATATATAAATAATGACCACATATACATACAATAAATAATGACCACATATACATACAATAAATATATAAATGATGCAGATAAACAATCTAATAAACAAACTGGCAATATAGCTAAACAGACTCTTAGCATGCAAGAAAAGTGAAGGACTTCTGAAAAAAGGAGGGGGGGGGGGGATTAATCACACATTCAAGGGAAGTTAATCACACACAAACTACTGCCAAAGTGCTTAAAGACAAAACATTAGACAGATAAATCATATAATAAGACAAACATCAGATGTAAATTGTATCAAAATGTAATAAGAAAGCATAACACAGAAAGAAGACCTTTATACAATTCGAATAAAAGAGACACAAATAGAATGAAACCTTTTGAAACGGGGAATCAATAATAGTAACATTCTACTTGGATACAATGGGCCAGATTCACATAGAAGAGCGGCGGCGTAACGTATCGTAGATACGTTTCACCGCCGCAATTTTTCATCGCAAGTGCCTGATTCACCAAGCACTTGCGATGAAAACCTACGCCGGCGGCCTCCGGCGCAAGGCGGGCCAATTTAAATGGGCGTGTGCCATTTAAATTAGGCGCGCTCCCGCGCCGGACCTACCTCGCATGCTCCGTTTCCGAACTCCCGCCGTGCTTTGCGCGCCGTGACATAATTTTTTCGAACCGCGACGCGCGTATCGTAATTACGTATTCCCGGACGTCTTACGCAAATGACGTTATTTTTTAAATTTCGACGCGGGAACGACGGCCATACTTTATACAGCAATACGATTGCTGTGTAAAGTTAAGGCACCAAAAAAAACGACTAACTTTGCGAAGGGAAACTAGACTAGCAGCGACGTAGCGAACGCGAAAAAACCGTCGGGAATCGCCGTAACTCCTAATTTGCATACCCGACGCTGGTTTATGATGCGAACTCCCCCCAGCGGCGGCCGCGGTATTGCATCCTAAGATCCGACAGTGTAAAACAATTACACCTATCGGATCTTATGGCTATCTATGCGTAACTGATTCTATGAATCAGTCGCATAGATAGAACAACAGATACGACGGCGTATCAGCAGAAACGCCGTCGTATCTGCTCTGTGAATCTGGCCCATTATCCTTATAGAATTAAGTTTAACATTGTCAATCTAAAAAGTTACAATAGGGATTGATTAAAGTGTTACTAAACCCACAACAGTAAAATCAGTCTGTATATGCAGTAAAGCATGTTTGTTCTACTCACTGTGGCACCTTAGGGGTTAATCCTCCTCATTGTCTAAAAAGGCTGTTTGATCCTGTCTTCTCTGAGCCTCCCCTTCCTCCAGAGTCCCCAATACATTTCCTGATAGTACAGAGCCTTGGGGGCACTCTGCACATGCTCAGTTTGGTGTGTATTGCTAGATTTTTTTTTTCTTGGGAGAGTGCATGTCATCAGCACAGGGCCAATCAGCTCTGTCCAGGCAGAGGGTCCTGCAGTCTCAGAGGACAGACAGAGGAGAATTAAAACTCCTCCTACAAGCTTTAACCAGACACTGATAGAAGTCACAAGACTGCTATATACTGCTGATGAAAAAAGGTATACTCATAGGCGTGTGCAAGGGGTGTGCCAGGTGTGCCTGGGCACACCCTAATCCTGGAGTTGCTAACCCGTTAGTCATGGGCAGGTGACAGGTAAGCCGCGATCCTTACTTGCTGAGCCCCAGAACCTGGACAGGATAGGCAGCGGGGGTGGAATTTAGTGGAACCGATCTGTATTTTCTTCTGCAGCAGATGAAAGTATGCTTCTCCTCCTCTCCCTCTCACGACATTCTGCTGCCACAGGAGGAAAATACAAGGGATCGGTACCAATATATGCCACCCCTCTTGTCCCTTTTCTTCTTCTTCTTTCTGTTGCCCAGGTCCCCCTGTGTGCTCCCCTGCCCCCCCCCCCCCCCATTGTTTCAGGATGAGGAGCAGGGAAGAGGCCGGTTAATATGTAACAAATGTATATGTGTTGGAGATTTGAGGTGCACACCCTAATGCTATAGGCTGTACACAACTATGGGTATACAATATTACCAAAAGTTTTGGGACACCTGGCAGCCCAGTCTTAATCTGTAGGGTTCAATATTGAGTTGGCCCACCCTTTGCAGCTATAACAGCTTCACCTCTTCTGGGAAGGCCGTCCACAAGGTTTAGGAGTGTCTGACCATTCTTCCAGACGTGCATTTGTGAGGTCAGGCACTGATGTTGGACGAGAAGGCCTGGCTCACAGTCTCCGCTCTAATTCATCCCAAAGGTGTTCTTTCGGGTTGAGGTCAGGACTCTGTGCAGGCCAGTCAAGTTCCTCCACCCCAAACTCGCTCATCCATGTCTTTATGGACCTTGCTTTGTGCACTGGTCCAAATCATTTGGTGGAGGGGGGATTATGGTGTGGGGTTGTTTTTCAGGGGTTGGGCTTAGCCCCTTAGTTCCAGTGAAGTGAACTCTTAAGGCGTCAGCATACCAAGAGATTTTGGACAATTTCATGCTCCCAACTTTGTGGGAACAGTTTGAGGACGGTCCCTTCCTGTTCCAACATGTCTGCGGACCAGTGCACAAAGCAAGGTCCCTATAGACATGGATGAATGAGTTTGGGGTGGAGGAACTTGACTGGCCTGCACAGAGTCCTGACCTCAACCCGATAGAACACCTTTGGGATGAATTGGACAAGATGGCCTGGCTCGCAGTCTTCTCTCAAACATCAGTGCCCGACAGTGTTGCCAACCTATCAGATTCAAATTTACTGGCACGACACCCGAAATTTACTGGCGCAGCCACGTTTTTACTGGAATTTCACAAAAGTTATTAAATTACATTTTTAGGTGCAAATGTCAGTATTTAGGCTACAAACAAGTACGCTAGGCAAATAGCAATGTGATTTAAGGTAGATATTAAGATAAAAAAACAAGGGCAAAGTATTTGGTCACATCACCCCCTGCCTCCATCCCCCCTCTGCCACCAACACCCCCTGCTTTCACCCCCCTCTGCGGTGCCACAATCTCCCCCTGCCTCCAGTCTCCCTCTGCCTCCAATCTCCCTCTGCCTCCAATCTCCCTCTGCGGTGCCACCAACAACTCCTGTCTCCATCCCCTACCCTCTGTGATGCCCCCTTCCCCCTCTGCTGTGCCACCAACACCCCCTGCTTCCAATCACCCCCTGTCTCCATTGTCCCCTGCCTCCATCCCCTTCTGCGGTGCCACCAACACCCCCTGCCACTAGCACCCCCTGCCTCCATCCCCCTCTGTGGTGCCACCGCAGCCACCATCACCCCCTGCTTTCACCCCCCTCTGCGGTGCCACAATCTCCCCCTGGCTCCAATCTCCCTCTGCCTCCAATCTCCTCCTGCCTCCATCGTCCCCTGCCTCCATCCCCTTATGATGCGGTGCCACCAACAACCCCTGTCTCCATCCCCTACCCTCTGTGATGCCACCAACCCCCTCTGCGGTGCCACCAACACCCCCTGCCTCCAATCACCCCCTGTCTCCATTGTCCCCTGCCTCCATCCCCTTCTGCGGTGCCACCAACAACCCCTGTCTCCACCCACCCCACCCTCTGCGGTGCCACCATCCCCCTCTGCGGTGCCACCAACACCCCCTGCCTCCATTGCCCCCTGCCTCCATCCCCCTCTGTGGTGCCACCGCAGCCACCATCACCCCCTGCCTTCAATTACCATGCACAGTTCCAAGGCGAACCGATCTCGGCTATTTTTACTGGCACATTTCCGCAACCACGGACATTTACGAACGGGGGAAACAAGTGCCCGTTTTTACAGACTGTCCGTAAAAATACAGACAGTTGGCAACACTGGTGCCCGACCTCACAAATGTTGTTCTGGAAGAATGGTCAAACATTCCCATAGACACTCCTAAACCTTGTGGACAACCTTCCCAGAGGAGTTGAAGCGGTTATAGCTGCAAAGGGTGGGCCAACTCAATATTGTACCCTACGGACTAAGACTGGGATGCCATTAAAGTTCATGTGCAGGTAAAGGCAGGCGTCCCAATACTTTTGGTAGTATAGTGTGTATTTCAATGACTCGGCTTTACATTAATTTGGAATAAACAAATGATTTTTGCATTGATTGGGCCAACTCTTTACATCCAACGTTCTGTCCATCTAACCCTGTGAGGATTATCATAATGTAATGAATTGCACCAAGGGCTCCTCTTTGACTGCTTATTAATGAATGCAGTCGCTCCCCGTTTCCAAATGTTGCAACACATGACTGTGTGCCAATAATTAATCGATCATGTCCCGCCCCGAGTGCTCTGCCACTTCCTGTTGGATGCCTGTCAGTTTTCGCACATTTGTTACGGAAGATTTAACGCAGCAATCTTCCACATTATTACGTCCACATTCACACTTCAACTGAGTGTTTTTAGATGTTTTTGAGCATTTTTTTGAGCAGATTTGCAAATATTATAGGTGTTTTTTTATTTTTATTTAGGTGTTTTTGCTGGAGCCAATGTAGGGTGTGCATTGATTCTAGAAAAGAGGAGGGGAGCTGCTGTTTTAGGTTGCAAAAAATAAAAATGTTATACCTAGATTCAGGTACCTATGCCTAACTTTGCGGCGGCGTAGCTTAAGGCATTTAAGCTACGCCGCCGTAAGTTAGCTAGGCAAGTACATGATTCACAATGTACTTACCTGCTAAGTTACGGCGGCGTAGCCTAAATCGGCGGGCGTAATGGCGCCTAATTCAAATGTGTTTGGGGGGGGCGTGTTGTATGTTAATGTGCTTGACCTTACCTTTTTTACGTTTGTTGCAAACTGCGCATGCGCCGGGCGCCTACATTTCCCAGTGTGCATTGCGGCTAAGTACGCCACACGGGCCTATTGATTTTGACGTGGACGTAAACGACGTAAATCCCGATTCATGGACGACTTACGCAAACGACGTAAAAAATTTGAATTTCAACGCGGGAACGGCGGCCATACTTGACATTACTATTCCAATAGGGCCTAGCTCTAACTTTACGCGGCCTCTTACGTAAACGGCGTAAAAGTACTGCGGCGGCCGGGCGTACGTTCGCGAATCGGCGTATCTATTCATTTACATATTCTATGCCGACCGCAATGGAAGCGCCACCTAGCGGCCATCCAAAATATTGCAATCTAAGATAGGACGGCGCAAGCCGTCGTATCTTAGATATGTTTAAGTGTATCTCTGTTTGAGCATACACTTAAACATAAGTCGGCGTAGATTCTGAGTTAGGTCGGCTTATCTACTGATAAGCCGGCCTAACTCTTAGGCCCTGTACACACGACCGAGTTTCTCGGCAGAATTCAGCCAGAAACTCGGTCGGAGCTGGATTCTGGCGAGAAACTCGGTCGTGTGTACACTTTTCAGCGAGGAAGCCGATGAGGAACTCGTCGGGCCGAAAAGAGAACATGTTCTCTAATTTCTCGTTAGTCAATGGGAAAAGTCGGCCCGCCGAGTTCCTCGGCGGCTTCCACACTGAACTCGACGAGGAACTCGATGTGTTTGGCACGTCGAGTTCCTCGGTCGTGTGTACGGGGCCTAACTGAATCTACCTATTACTGTTCAGACATTTTTCATTGAAGACTTTGGGGACAAAAACGCTCAAATCTGCCCGAAAAAAAAAGCTCATGTACTTTTCTGAGCGACAAAATGCTCAGATCCGAACAGGGGCCTTTGAAATTAATGGGATTTTGCTTGTTGAGCGTTTTTTGAGCGTCCAGCTTTGCGCTGAAAAACGATCAAAGTGTGAACGGGGTCTCACATGTTGCAGATTGTCACTTGCCACGTCACCTGCCACATGTTGCGGATTTTCACTTGCCACAAGTTGCGGATTGCCACGCCACCTGCCACAAGTTGCGGATTGTCACTTGCTAAGGTGGTGTTTTGTTTGTCAGAGTCAGGCAGCAGAGAGATGATGTAATCTCTCTGCTGCCTGCACAGCGAGGGCGAAAGTTACTGCAGGGATGCAAGGCAGGCGCAGGGCGGTGAGAGATGATGTCATATCTCTGCTCCCCCCCCCCCCCATCTCACTCGCCACGGAGCCACCCGCTCAGACTCCGGAGCCTGCGAATTCCGCAACTAACACAAATATCTCGGGGGTGGCAATTGCCCTGTTGCCCCCCCCCCTGGAGCCGCCCCTGGTTGCAACAGGCTGGTGAATCTGTGGCAAATTTGAACCACTTTCCACCCGCACTATAGCCGAATGACGGCTACAGTGCAGGCCATAATTTCCGGGAGGGTGTCAATAGAAGTCCTCCTGTGCATGAGCTGCCTGTGTGCCCCCTGCAGACTCGGCTGATCGCAGATCCTGGCCCCATACTACGTAATCAGCTGTCAGCCAATGACAGCTGATCATGTGATGTAAACAAAATCGGCTTTATTTCTGCTCAGGCAGGAGTATCAAGCACCGCCAGGGATGCAATCAACTGCGATGAAAAAGGGCTCCTCCGGGATTACATGGGATACCAGTCCCAAGAATAGATACATAACAAAGTAGGAATCCAAGATCCCATGGTGCAGGGAACCCAAAGACCCCTGGAAAGATGCACAATGGGTTGCAGTAATACCCGATGGACAGGACCGGGGCTACCAGTAGGCAAACTAGGCAGCCGCCTAGAGCACACTGCTGCCTAGAGCGCTCGGCCACTGGTGTTCCTACTCTCTTCTCTCTGCATCAAGCAACTAAGTCTCAGCATCAGCAGGCAGCCGCCACTCTGTTTGCACATAGTGTCAGAGGCGCAGCGGCGGCGGAGGACTTTGTCTGTGTCCCAATTCCCGAATGAATGGAAGCAAACAAACATTCATTGATGGGCGCTGGTGAGGCTGCATTTGATGGACGCTTGCGAGGCTGCATTTCATGGGCGCTGGTGAGGCTGCATTTCATGGGCGATGGTGAGGCTGCATTTGATGGACGCTGGTGAGGCTGCATTTGATGGGCGATGGTGAGGCTGCATTTGATAGGCGCTGGTGAGGCTACATTGATGGGCGTGGTGAGGCTACATTGATGGGCACTGGTAAGGCTACATTTGATGGGCGCTGGTGAGGCTGCATTTGATGGGCACTGGTGAGGCTACATTGATGGGCGCTGGTGAGGCTATAATAATGGGCGCTGGTGAGGCTGCATTTGATGGGCGCTGGTGAGGCTGCATTTGATGGGTGTTGGTGAGGCTACATTGATGGGCGCTGGTGAGGCTGCATTTGATGGGCGCTGGTGAGGCTGCATTTGATGGGTGTTGGTGAGGCTGCATTTGATGGGCGCTGGTGA
The DNA here is from genome assembly GCF_905171775.1 of Rana temporaria. Lineage (NCBI taxonomy): Eukaryota > Metazoa > Chordata > Amphibia > Anura > Ranidae > Rana > Rana temporaria. The sequence goes on along the minus strand of NC_053500.1, from coordinate 30,802,926 downwards.
GGCTGCATTTGATGGGCGCTGGTGAGGCTGTATTGATGGGCGCTGGTGAGGCTGTATTGATGGGCGCTGGTGAGGCTGTATCGATGGGCGCTGGTGAGGCTGTATTGATGGGCGCTGGTAAAGCTGTATTGATGGGCGCTGGTGGGGCTGTATTGATGGGCGCTGGTAAAGCTGTATTGAAGGGCACTGTTGAGGCTGTATTGATGGGCACTGGTGAAGCGGCATTTGATGGGCGCTGGTGAAGCTACATTTAAGGGCACTTTATTAAAAAGGTGGGGTATACATGGGCAGGGCAAAGGGGGTGGGGTCAGGGGTGGAGCCAAGGGGGGCAGCAAAATGAGGTTTCGTCTAGGTTGTCAAAAATCCTTTCACCAGCCCTGCCGATGCACCAGCCCTGCCTAATATAAGGGTTAAGAGTGGACGCTACAAAGTGAAGCCTGAGAATCCAGACTGCAAAGAGACAAACCACTAAGGAACCCAGGAGGGCGAATAAATAACCCCACTACTTGCCAAGTGGGCACTACTTGCCCATACCTTCATGCTGAGAGCCGAGCAGATGAGACAACTTCTGGCTCAGAGATCTGACTGAAAGGTAGACTGTGATAGCCCACAAGATACTACTGTAAGTACAGATGAAAAAATGGGTTCTTCCACCCCATTCACAGATCTCTTGCGTTGAGGTAGGTAGGTGTACATGAAGACCACTGGAGTTATCAGCAATGACAGTGTCAAGGGCTGAACCAGAGATGACTCCACTTAAAGGGCGAGTTTGGGCATATCTTTGACGTCCCAGGCATGAAGACAACGTGCCCTCCACATATGAATAGACATTTCACCCATATAAGATACAAGCTTGGATGCCTGTAGGAGACCATCACAGCTAAACTGAACCACAGTGCTAATGTACTACGTAAGGGACATCCATGAAACCGTTTCCATTCCTTTCTTTAGAAAGGAGTCTGCCAGTGGTATGGTGTAAATCCTGGGTGCCCGCTAGGTGGCGCTTCCGCCGATTTCCCCATCGAGTATGCAAATTAGCTAGATACGCAAATTCCCGAACGTACGCGCGGCCGACGCAGTAAAGTTACGACGTTTGCGTTAGGCTTTTCCCGGCGTAAAGTTGCCCCTGGGTCTATGAGGCGCAGCCAATGTTAAGTATGGCCGTTGTTCCCGCGTCGAAAATTAAAAAATTTACGTTGTTCGCGTAAGTCGTTCGTGAATGGGGCTGGACGTCATTTACTTTCATGTCGAAACCAATGACGTCCTTGCGACGTCATTTGGAGCAATGCACACTGGGATATTTTAGGGACGGCGCATGCGCAGTTCGTTCGGCGCGGGGACGCGCTTCATTTAAATGAAACACGCCCCCTACCCGCCGAATTTGAATTCCGCCGGGTGAATTACGCTACGCCGCCGCAACTTTACAGGCAAGTGCTTTGTGAATAAAGCACTTGCCTGAAAAACTTGCGGCGGCGTAACGTAAATGAGATACGTTACGCCCGCACAGAGATACGCCGATCTCTGTGAATCTGCCCCACAGTTTCTCTTTTCAGAAGAGCAGGAATTGTAGTTTATCTGGTCCATACCTTTAGTAAGCTCCCTTCGGGGGATGGGGGGGCTGTTTTTTTTTGGATGGAATGTAATAGAGATAATCTATATACACATATCAACTACCATATATACTCGAGTATAAGCCAACCCGAATATAAGCCAAGGCACCTAATTTTACCACACAAATCTGGGAAAACGTATTGACTCAAGTATAAGCCTAGGGTGGGAAATGCAGCAGCTACTCTAAGTGGAAAAGCGGGTCAACAATGCCCATTTGCAGCCTCACTATGCCCATCTGTAGCCACACTGTGCCCATTTGCAGCATCACTGTGCCCATGTTCAGCCTCACTGTGCCCATCTGCAGCCTCACTGTGCCCATTTGCAGCATCACTGTGCCCATGTTCAGCCTTACATTAAAGTGAGATGCGGGGGGTGCTCTTACCTCTTCTCCCATGCAGCCAGCGAGTTGAGAAGCGGGTGAGGGGCCAAAAATTACTTCTCACCAGGCGGGGCCTCTAGTAATTTGGGGGGCCCTCCGCAGCTTTGCGGGGCCCCAAGCGGCTTGCATAGTGAGCCTATAGGGCGGATCGGCCCTGTACCTTCCTATCTAGCAGCATTTGGATTAAAAATAGTTGATTGAGCGGGTTTTGTTCTGCGTAAGCAAATTTTTTTCAGATATCTGTTGTAATCACGTATAGAGGGTGCGGCATTTACAGGATTTACATTGTAATTACCCGCACTTACTGTAACAGTTGCAGCTAATTACAGTGTAGCAAAAATGTCACAGTGCCAATGATATACACTGCTCCCGCACCGCCCCAAAGATGCTGCTAGCAGGACTTTTTTTCCCATCCTGCAAGTGCACCGTCTGAGTGTGAAAGCACTCGGGCTTTCACACTGGGGAGGCATGAGAGGCGCTTTTCAGGCGCTATTTTTATCGCTAAAATGCCCCAGTGTGAAAGGAGTCTAAAACAGGAAATGCTTTAAAGTGTTAGTAAAGGTTCCCATTTTATTTATTTTTTAAATAACAAACATGTTATACTCATCTCCACTGTGCAGTTCGTTTTGCACCGAGTGGCCCTGATCCATGTCTTCTGGGGTCCCTTGGCGGCTGTCTCAGCTCCTCCCCGCAAGAGCTAACCCCCATTCTGGGAAGTGCTCTCCCAAGGGGGTTAGCTTGCGGGCGCGCTCCCGTGATACAGTTGGTGGCCATAGTCTCCGACTGTATCACCCGGCGCCGCCCCCCCGGCACGTTGCGTCATTGATTTGATTGACACAGCAGGAGCCAATGGCTGCGCTGCTATCATCCAATGAATGAGCCGAGAAGCCAGCGCGTTCACGACACAGGACTTTCGATGGTTCAGGTAAGCAAACAGAGCGGGGGTTGGAGGGCTTGTAAGCATCAGATGTTTTTTCACCTTAATGCATAGGATGCATTAAGGTAAAAGAACGCAAAGCTTTACAACCCCTTAACTGTCCACTTTATCTACGCTCCAAGTGGGTAAAGCAGAAAACCTTGGCTTTTCAGTTTGAACATATAATAAAGGTGAATGTCAAAACAATCATTAGATCTGTGCATATAGGCAGCTGATTCCGTATTCAGAATTGTTCTCCTTTGGCATGGGTTGTAGCAAGCAACTGTCATGTATAAAAGTTGCTTCTAGTTCATTATAATGATTTTAATTAATTATAAGGATTTTAATTATCCAGACAGACTGGGCGGAAGAAACTGCGCATTCATCTAAGGCTCGCCATTCCCCAAATGTCTTGTAGGATAATTTCATGGTAAATGCACCAACAAGAAACAAAGCGTTACTAGACTTACTGATTACTAACAATACAGACCTGATCACGGATGTAGAAATACGGGGCAATTTAGGAAACAGCGATCACAGGGCAATTTAGGAAACAGCGATCACAGGGCAATTTAGGAAACAGCGATCACAGGGCAATTTAGGAAACAGCGATCACAGGGCAATTTAGGAAACAGCGATCACAGGTCAATTAGTTAAAGTATTAATCACACAAATAGAAAACATAAGGGGAATACAAAGACACTGAATTTCAAAAGAGCCAACTTCCATAAACTCCTTGCTAGAAGATATTAAATGGGATAAAATCGTAGGAACAACGAACACAGAGGAAAAAGGCTTTAAGAGCATATTAAATAAGGGTATTAGCCAGTGCATCCCAATGGAAAATACATTTAAAAGAGCTAATAAAAAAGTCCTGGGCGGCTTTACGCCAATGTAAAAATGCATATAAAAGGAAAGGAGAAGGCCTTCAAAAAATACAAGGCTGAGGGGTCATCATCAGCATTCCAATGTTTTTTTTTTAAGCACATGATCAGAGCCCGAAGCTCTAATTGGCTTAAAAAAAAGGATGGGCTCGGGGCGCAGTACCAGGGGCAGGGATAATGTACGGGGAGATCCGGGAGATGGCTGCCGATATCGGAGCATCAGTGTGATCTCTGTGCTCTGCATCGCCGCAAGAGCCCAACCATGTGAGTACCACCCACGGGGGGGGGGGGGGGGAAAAATCGCATGGTCTGTTTGCCTCCCCCCCAGGTTGGAGCACCACAGATCTTTACTCATTTTAAGAATTTAATAGGCACAGAAATCGATACATTGTAGAGGGCATGGTCTCCAGAAGTCTGGGGTAGGAGGTGTATTATTCCATATTCCCATTGACTTTGAGTGGATCTGGTGTAATGATCGGCTTTTATTACCGAAGTTCCTTGAGGACATTGTATACTATGGGGAGTATATACTATACTTTCTATGTTCTTTTATTGTAAAATGCTTAATATCTTCTAATAAAAACGTATTTAACAAAAAAAAAAAAAGACGATACTGGTTCAAATGCGTTAATCCAGGAGGCCTCAGCTTCCATCAATTTCCAGGAGGCCTCAGCTTCCATCAATTTCCAGGAGGCCTCAGCTTCCAACAATTTCCAGAAGGCCTCAGCTTCCATCAATTTCCAAGAGGCCTCAGCTTCCATCAATTTTCAAGAGGCCTCAGCTTCCATCAATTTCCAGGAGGCCTCAGCTTCCATCAATTTCCAGGAGACCTCAGCTTCCATCAATTTCCAGGAGGCCTCAGCTTCCATCAATTTCCAGGAGGCCTCGGCTTTCATCAATTTCCAGGAGGCCTCAGCTTCCATCAATTTCCAGGAGGCCTCAGCTTCCATCAATTTCCAGGAGGCCTCGGCTTCCATCAATTTCCAGGAGGCCTCAGCTTCCATCAATTTCTAGGAGGTCTCAGCTTCCATCAATTTCCAGGAGGCCTCAGCTTCCATCAATTTCTAGGAAGCCTCAGCTTCCATCAATTTCCAGGAGGCCTCAGCTTCCATGAATTTCCAGGAGGCCTCAGCTTCCATCAATTTCTAGGATGCCTCAGCTTCCATCAATTTCTAGGAGGCCTTAGCTTCCATCAATTTCCAGGAGGCCTCAGCTTCCATCAATTTAGGAGGCCTCAGCTTCCATCAATTTCCAGGAGGCCTCAGCTTCCATCAATTTCTAGGAGGCCTCAGCTTCCATCAATTTCTAGTTCAAGAGGAAAAAAGGACGTTGGTCAAATTGGGCGAAAAAAAATAAATGGAAGGAAAAGTGAATTTTCTACATACATGGGGTGGAATATAAATCATAAAATATTGGATATTTTGCATTTTTGTGCAGCACATTGTGGTGTTATGCAGTGCATAGTAAAAGCATTGAAGCCAAAAAAAATAATTTAAAAACAGCAATATCGATACTAAAATGTTGTTCATTCTTACAAGCTTTGTTATTGAAAGTTATTAATAAAGGAAAGTTTCTGTGAAACTTTAAAACTTGGCAGCAAGAACAGGAGACAAGAAAGTGCAGAGTTAATCTTATTTTGGCAGGTTGTCAGAAGGCGTAGGCGTCCAGTCATAGACATGACCATAACCAGGACTTCCACCTAACAGATGTCTATGCTGTGTCTTGTGTGAGAGAGAGAGAGGGAGCAGTACATACGGAAGAAGCCCAAATAGGCTTAGGAGGATTGGGGTGGTGGGGGTGAATGAATCAGTTGTATTTGTAGCAAACAGACCACGTGACTGAGTTGGCGGTACAGACAGGCAGTTGAAGGCTGCTATACACATGTTAAAATCTGTTTTATATTAAATGATCACATTTATGGATCAACATGTATTTGATAACAGAAAATATTTAAGATGACGGGGACTTAGCTCGGGGCAGTCCTAGATGTTCACCTAGATTCCTGTCCACAATCAGTTGGTGAAGTCTTTTTTATTCCTACGTGGCAGCCAACACAGATAAATAGGCAGCATGGTCAGGTTACTTGAAGGAGATCTCTAGTCTTTACAGATTTTTTTTTTAAATATGCAAGTAAATGTGATAACCTTAAAGTGGTTGTAAACCCTCCACCTACAGGTAAGCCTAGATTCTGGCTTACCTGTAGATGCTTGCAATATCTCCTAGACCTACACAGTTTAGGAGATATTTACAAAAAATAATACACTGATGTCTACGGCGCATGCAAATCCTCAAATCCTCCCAGTCAGTTCAATCAATGTCACCCACTGACAGCTTGAGCATACCTGTCATACGGTGTGGTGACCAGATCCCCGATGGTTCGTCTGGGCCTCCTGGACAACCTCTAGTTCTAGGCTCTCCCGGGCCAATCCCCCATCACACAGCTCCCAGCCTAGGATCCTCTCAGCACAAGGCAGGGACCCAGCAAGTCGCTGGGGCCCCTTTCGATAGTAGGAGGAGGCTCCGCATGGTACACGGCCTCAGCATGGCAGGACACGATGGCGGGAGGCCCATGGATGTGCGTACCCTGAAGGTGGGTACCGCACCTGGAACTCGGGCCCCGCAAGCAGAACCCGCCAAAGGCGGCTGCCCCAGATATACCCCCCCCAGCATGCCCAATGAGGGAAAACCTCCTCTGATTGGCTGCTGGGAGCAGGTGGGTCTGCCAGAATCCCTCTAGCGCCAACTGCCGCCCAGGGCTGTCAATGTACCCCCTGGAGCGCAGACTGACCTACAGGACAAATTCTGGAATTGACAGCAGCCTGAATTTCCATAATTTGTGAATGGGAGTAAAACTAAGCCTCCCATTCCCCACTAACTTTCGTGTAGCGCCCGTACTGAAAGTAGGGGGGTGCTACATGATGATCCTCCATCGGACATTGGTTGTCGGAAAGTTTGAGAGCATGCACAGCGAACAATTGTCCATGGAAATTCCGACAACAATTGTCCGATGGAGCATACAGACGGTCGGATTGTCCAATAAAACACGTCCTTCAGACCGTTGTTGTCGGAAAGTCCAATCGTGTTTATGGGCCTTTAAGGAAAAAATCTACAGAAAATAGTATAGTGTGTATGCAGTGTTAGTCTATGGGGCTGCCATCTTTCTTACCTGCATGACTCAGTGACCTAACGTGTTATACATTATATTTTTTGCTATAAATCAGATCTTAGCATTGCAGATGTATTTTCATGTATGTATACATTAGGGGGTAGATCCACAAAGAAAGTACACCGGCGTATCTATTGATACGCCGGCGTGATTTCAAAATTCCCGCGTCGTATCTTTGTTTTGAATCCTCAAAACAAGATACAACGGCATCTGGGTTAGATCCGACAGGCGTACGTCTTCGTACGCCTTCGGATCTTAGATGCAATTTTTCGGCGTCCGCTAGGTGGTGTTCCCGTCGTAATCCACGTCGAGTATGCAAATTAGCTATTTCCGACGATCCACGAACGTACGACCGGCCGTCGCATTTTTTTTACGTTGTTTCCGTTAGCAGCTTTAACTATACGCCGGAAAAAGCCTATCTGGTGGCGTACTCAATGTTAAGTATGGCCGTCGTTCCCGCGTATAATTTTGAAAATGTTACGTCGTTTGCGTAATTCGTCCGTGAATGGGGCTGGACGCCATTTACGTACACGTCAAAAACAATGACGTCCTAGCGACGTCATTTGAAGCAATGCACCCTAGGAGTTGACGGACGGGGCATACGCAGTTCGTTCGGCGCGGGGACCAGCTTCATTTAAATAAAACACGCCCCCTACCCATCCAATTTGAATTCCGCGCCCTTACGGCGCGAGAGATACACTACGCCGCCGTAACTTACGGCGCAAATTCTTTCAGGATTCAAAGAAAAGAAAAGTAAGTTACAGCGGCGTAGCGTATCTCACATACGCTGCGCCCACGCAGATGTATGTGGATCTGCCCCTACATGTGAGACTACGGAGGCACGACCTGGTTTTGGTTACGGTTGTAACTTTTATTGTTTGTTGCTTATGTAAAATCTCAATAAACATAGCTTTAAAAAAAAAAAAAAGATTATTCAAGGGTTCTAGGAGAAAGGACAATACTTTAGGCCCCTACAATTACTATAGGCATTATATTTTTTCTGCATGTATTGTTCCTTTAGGTGAGAAGAGAAAACGAACACTATGCATACATTTCAGCTATAAAGATGGCAAAGGAATGGGAGCATAGAGAGAGAGTGAAGGATGGGGGCGTAAAGAGAGAAGCGGGGGTGGAACAATGGGTGCAGGACAGAAGAAACCAAGAAGAGGAACAAACATAAGTAAGACACTGGCCAGAGAGAACAGATTTCATTTATGGCAGAGCATTTCCCTTTAACCCTTTTAAAGACAAAATGCACTGCTTTCTGTTACCGTTGATAATACTTACATTGTTATATTAACCCCTTGCGCTGAGCGATCCACGATGCATTACTTCCGGCTTTGTTCCAGTCTCCTGAATGTAAACACGGAAGCGACGTCACAACGTCACTTCCGTTTTAATCGGCCGATTTACAAAATTTTACAGTATTCAGAATCACCGTTTTCGTGAATACTTTGAAGTGCAAAGGAGGGATTGGCGGATTAGACCCCCGATCCCTCCATAAAGAGTACCTGTCACCACCTATTATTGTCACAAGGGATGTTTACATTCCTTGTGATGGCAATAAAAGTGATGAAAAGGTTTTCTTTTTTAAAAATGCAATTTAATAATATAAAAAATAAAATAAAAAAAATAATACAAAAAAATAATGTGAAGTGCCGCCATCCCCGTGAGCTTGCGCAGGAAAGAAGTCGCACCCGCATATGTAAACAGTGTTAAAATCACACATGTGAGGTATTGCCACGATCGTCAGAGCAAGAGCAATAATTCTAGCACTAGACCTCCTCTATAACTCTAACCTGGTAACCGTAAAAGAATGTAAAGCGTCACCTATGGAGATTTTTAGGTACCGTAGTTTGTCGCCATTCCACAAGTGCGTGCAATTATAAAAGCGTGACATGTTTGGTATCTATTTACTCGATGTAACATCATCTTTCACATTGTACAAAAAAATTGGGCTAACTTTACCGTTCTTTGTTTTTTTATATTCATGAAAGTGTCTTTTTTCCCAAAAAGTTGCATTTAAAACACAGCTGCGCAAATACTGTGTGACATAAAATATTGCAACAATTGCCATTTTATTCTCTAGATTCTGTGCTAAAAAAAAATTATATATATATATATATATATATATATATATATATATATATATATATATATATATATATATATATATATATATAAAATGTTTGGGGGTTCTAAGTAATTTTCTAGCAAAAAAATATGGATTTTAACTTGTAAACACCAAATGTCAGAAATAGGCTTAGGCATAAAGGGGTTTTAATAATCAAGGTGCACAAAGGTCTCCGATGTCATGTGGTCCTAACATGCGGTAGACTGCACTGAAAAAAAGGGTTAATACAATCTGCAGAGGCGGATTACCGGCGGTATTACCGCGGTTTCCCATTACTTTCAATAGGAAGGAGCGGTGGAGGAGCGGTAAACACACCGCTCCCTTACCGCTCCAAAGATGCTGCTAGCAGGACTTTTGGAGCGGTCCTGCTAGCGCACCGCTCCAGTGTGAAAGCCTTCCTTAGAGCTCCAGCTTGTTTTTTATTGTGGTGCATCGGGTGGCACAAACACTGGATCTGTCATTGGTGTGATACAATGCTTACATGTTTTATTCTTTTGTGAGTATGCATTTGGCTTTTACTGCTTATTCATCAATAAATCTTGATAATGCACTAGGTGTTTGAGACATCATGTTTGTTTTTTCCTAAAGGAAAAACGACATATATGACTATTCATTTAAAAAAATTGGACAAGACTACTCCAGAAATATACACGAATTAAAGCAAATGTGTTCTTTACGTCAGTTCTTAACCAACCCCTGAAAAACAACTCCACACCATAATCCCCCACCACCAAATGATTAGGACCAGTGCACAAAGCAAGGTCCATAAAGACATGGATGAGTGAGTTTGGGTTGGAGGAACTTGACTGGCCTGAGTCCTGACCTCAACCCGAAAGAACACCTTTGGGATGAATTAGAGCGGAGACTGCGAGTCAGGCCTTTCCATCAACATCAGCGCCTAACCCAGGGCCCATCCATTAGGGGCACACCATCTATGCATGCGTCCAGCCCCCCATGCAGGACCCGAATGCATGAATTCCAATGGGGGGGGGGTGAAGCACTTGATTAGAGCCAGAGGCTTCAAAAAAGGGTGGGCTTAGGGCGCAGAGCACTGCGAACCAAGCCCACCCATTTGTGTGACAGTAACGAATGAATAGTTGCTATTTTCACACTGATTCTCCTCCCAACCAATCAGAAAGTGGGTCTGGCCACAAAGAGAAGTGTTTGGATTGGCCGCCAAGGAGAAGGGAGGAGACAGAAGCCGCCGTGATGCCCGCGGAGAAGTGCAGGGGAAAGGGAAGCCGCCTGTTGTCCAGGTAAAGCACTGCCCACTATAAATGGGGTAAGTGCTCTGGGCCTGTCTGACCGAACCGGGGAGAGGGGGGGGGGGGGGGTTACCGGACCAGCCGGGGGGGCTGTGGGTTCACTGTTTACAAAAAAAAATTTAAAAATTGCCACCAACCGCCACTGGCCTAACCTCACAAATGCGCTTCTGGAAGAATGGTCAAACATTCCCATAGACCAGGGATATGCAATTAGTGGACCTCCAGCTGTTGCAAAACTACAATTCCCATGAGGCATAGCAAGACTCTGACAGCCACAAGCAAGACACCCAGAGTCAGAGGCACGATGGGACTTGTAGTTTTCCAACAGCTGGAGGTCCGTTAATTGCAAATCCCTGCCATAGACACTCCTAAACCTTGTGGACAGCCTTCCCAGAAGAGCTGAAGCTGATATAGCTGCAAAGGGGGGCCAACTCAATATCAAACCCTACAGACTAAGACAGGGATTCCATTAAAGTTCATGCGCATGTAAAGGCAGGTGTCCTAATACTTTTGGTAATATCGAGCATATCTACTTGCGCATGTTCCCCAAGAGGAGAACAAAAGGAAAGAGAGGAGTGATAGAGGTGGACACAGATGCTGTTATTGGTTATATACAGTGGGGATCGAAAGTTTGGACACCCCAGGTAAAAATGTGTATTAATGTGCATAACGAAGCCAAGGAAAGATGGAAAAATCTCCAAAAGGCATCAAATTACAGATTAGACATTCTTATACTATGTCAAAAAAAGTTAGATTTTATTTCCATCATTTACACTTTCAAAATTACAGAAAAACAAAAAAATGGCGTCTGCAAAAGTTTGGGCACCCTTCAGAGTTAATATCTTGTACTGCCCCCTTTGGCAAGTGTCACAGCTTGTAAACGCTTTTTGTAGCCAGCCAAGAGTCTTTCAATTCTTGTTTGAGGTATCTTTGCCCATTCTTCCTTACAAAAGTCTCCCAGTTCTTTGAGATATCTGGGCTGTCTGTCACGCACTGCTCTTTTAAGGTCTATCCATAGATTTTCAATTATGTTGTGGTCAGGAGATTGTAAAGGCCATGGCAAAACCTTCAGTTTACACCTCTTGATGTAATCCCCCGTGGATTTTGAGGTGTGTTTAGGATCATTATCCATTTGTGGAAGCCATCCTCTCTTTAACTTCAGCTTTTTCACAGATGGCATCAAGTTACCATCCAAAATTTGCTGACATTTTATTGAATCCATTTTTCCTTCTACTCGTGAAATGTTCCCTGTGCCACTGGCACATCGGTCCACAGAACTTGTTTCCAAAATGCATCAGGCTTGTCTATATGTTCATTTGCAAAGTTCAAACGCTGATTTTTGTGGTGAGGACGTAGAAGAGGTTTTCTTCTGATGACTCTTCCATGAAGACCATATTTGTACAAGTATCTCTTTATAGTGGAATAGTGTACCACAACTCCAGTGTCTGCCAGATCTTTCTGGAGGGATCGTGCAGTCAAACGTGGCTTTTGAATTGCTTTTCTCACAATCCTGCGAGCTGTTCTATCTGATATTTTTCTTGGTCTTCCAGATCTTGCTTTAACTTCCACTGTTCCTGATGACTGCCATTTCTTAATTACATTCCGAACAGAGGATATTGACATCTGAAAACGCTTTGCTATCTTCTTATAGCCTTCTCCAGCTTTGTGAGCGTCAACTATTTTCAGTTTCAGTTTTCTAGACAACTGCTTAGAAGAACCCATGGTGCTGATTGTTGGGGCAAGGTCAGATGAGTCTGGGCATTTAAAACCTTTGAGATTGACATCACCTGGTCTTCTCAGCTTTGAAAAGGGGGCAGTGCATGCTATAAATTCTGCAGGGTGCCCAAACTTTTGCAGACGCCATTTTTTTGTTTTCTGTAATTTTGTAAATGATGGAAATAAAATCTAACTTTTTTGACAAATTATAAGAATGTCTAATCTGTAATTTGATGCCTTTTGGAGATTTTTCCATCATTCCTTGGCTTCGTTATGCACATTAATACAAATTTTTACCTGGGGTGCCCAAACTTTCGATCCCCACTGTATGGACTATGGAGTAAACTTCATCCATGACCTGCTTTGTTGGATTCCAGTTTCTGTAGCTGAGAAATGGGGGCCCAAGTTGCCCAGTTTCTTCCAAGGAAGAAGTGGCGGTTTCAGTGACTTCTTCTTTCGTACCTTAGGGGTCGGAGTTGTGGACAGTTTCTTTTCTGCAGAAGTATAGAGCAGAGTAACAACCTAAATGCCACACTGACCAGGTTTTTTTTTTTTTTTTTTGCAGTAACCACATCAGTTTTAATTACCACAAGTAAATACATTCAATGTTCCTAAGAATATCTGTGTTTTGCATAGCAATTATTTCACAAAACACATACATAATGCCTAGTTCTGATTGTAGACATCATGCCTAATGCAGATCACAAGCAACGTCTCCAGTTTATTAAAGCTAAACTTCAAGAAAACTGTCCATCCAGTCCTGAGATATACACAGCCCTGCCAGATAGAGCTAAACGTATGGCCAGACTTTCTCTTCCCAAGTTAAGTAACTCAGCCTGGTCACCTCCTCATCCCTAGCCTGTTACTGGACACTGAAGGAGAAGCAACAGACTGATGAGCCAACACTCTCCTCCTGTTAGCATGTTCCTTGTGATCCCATGTACACTACAGCACAACCGATTGGTCCTTAGTGCTGCCTCTCCTTTTCCCAGTCTGAGTTCTGCTCTGAGGGAGGGTACAAGATCAAATTCAGGTACCGTATATACTCGAGTATAAGCCGACCCAAATATAAGCCGAGGCACCCAATTTTACCACAAAAAAATTAGGAAAACGCATTGACTCGAGTTTAAGCCTAGGGTGTCCATGTGCATGCCTCACTGTGTCCATGTGCATGCCTCACTGTGCCCATGCCTCACTGTGTCCATGCCTCACTGTGCCCATGCCTCACTGTGTCCTTGACTAGACTTACGTTTAACATGGGAGTATATAGACGGGGTGCCCAGCATTGAAAAATCGGTGCTCCCCGGCTGTAGGTCCCCCAGACAACAAACTTTGCACACTTGTAGAGGGAGAGTGGGGCTATATGTGTAAGTTTGGGGTCCAGGGGACCTACAGTCGGCCGGTACCGGGTCCCCAAAGTCCGGGAGATCAGGCGCAAAAAGGTGACTCGAGTATAAGCGGAGGGGGGGCATTTTCAGCACAAAAAAATGTGCTGAAAAACTTGGCTTATACTCGAGTATATACGGTACTTGTACTCAGGGCTTTTGTTTCAGGGGCGAACGCTGGGGAACGCAATTCTGTCACCTCCAGCAGTGAATGTATGCAATAGCAAGGGGTGTGCTGGAGGATCTATTGATGCTGGTTGCTGGGAGATCTATTGTCACTGGCAGGGATCTGTTTTTGTTTGAGGGTCTATTGATGCTGGCTGGGCATCTATTGTTGCTAGTAGGGATGTACTAAATTGTACATCTGTCTGGAGTTCAGTTTTAAGCATTAAGTCCAGCATTGACCACATGCATTATTTCCGTTGTTGACCACAAGCATTATACCCAGCGATAACCACAAGTATCATGTCTGGCACTAACAGCAAGCATTCTGTGTACTGGTATCCAAAACACATTGCCCAGCAATGACCATAATAATCATTTCCAAGAGTATTATTGTGCCCAGTAGCCTGGTGACAAAGTTAAAAGGTGGGAGCCATGTTTCCATGCATTCATTCTAATGCCGCGTACACACGATAATTTTTCGGGATGAAAAAAAACGTTGTTTTAAAAAAAAATCATTTAAAATGATCGTGTGTGGGCTTCACATAATTTTTTGGCTTCTGAAAAACGAAAAAAAATTTTTTCGAACATGCTGCAAAAAATGATCGTGTGGGGGCTAAAACGACGTTAAAAACTTGCGCATACTCAGAAGCAAGTTATGAGACGGGAGCGCTCGTTCTGGTAAAACTACCGTTCGTAATGGAGTAAGCACATTCATCACGCTGTAACAGACTGAAAAGCGTGAATCGTCTTTTACTAACATGGAATCAGCTAAAGCAGCCCAAAGGGTGGCGTCATCCGCATGGAACTTCCCCTTTATAGTGCCGTTGTACGTGTTGTACGTCACCACGCTTTGCTAGAGCATTTTTTTAAAACGATGGTGTGTGGGCAACGTCGTTTTAATGATGAAGTTGGAAAAACTTTGTTTTTTCTACATGCTGAAAAACGTCGTTTTTTATCATGCCGATAAATTATGGTGTGTATGCGGCATAAGAGACCAATATAGACCAGAAGGTTTGCCCCCCCCCCCCCCATTATTTGCACTGCGTTACTTTAGCTGACAGTTGTGTGATGCTGTACCCAAATAAAAAAATTTGCCCACAAATGGAGCTTTCTTTTTGTGGTATTTCACAATCTCTGTAGTTTATTTTTTTTGTGCTATAAACCAAAAAAGAGCGTCAATTTTGAAAAAAAATTATAAAAAATATTTCTTACTTTCTGCTATAAAACATATCCAATCAAAAAAAATATCCAATCAAAAAAAAAATTGAAAAAAAAATCTAATTTCTTCATCATTTTAGTCCAATATGTATTCTGCTACATGTTTTTGGTTAAAAAATGTTTCAACTAGTAATGGCGACGATCAGCGACTTATAGCGGGACTGCGACATTGCGACGGACAAATCGGACACTAAGTGATACTTTTTGGGGACCAGTGACAGTAATACAGTGATCAGTGATAAACATATGTACTGTCACAGACTAATGACACCATCAGGGAAGTGGTTAACATCAGGGGTGATCAAAGGGTTAATTGTGTGCCTAACCTGTGCCTGTGTACTATGTGAGGTGCTTTTACTATAGGAAGGCAGAAATCCGAGTTCCTGCTTGTCAGGAACACAGGATCACAACCTTCCCTTCTCATAGAACGGTGATCTGCCTTGTTTACAGACCAACATTTTGCCTGTGTCCCGAATGATCGGCGGGTCATACGTCTATTTCCCAAAGACAACCTCTGGCTATGACTCTCAGCACATGCACTCAACTTCTTTGGTTGACCATGGTGAGGCCTGTTCTGAGTGGAACTTGTCCTGTTAAACCGCTGTATGGTCTTGGCCACCGTGCTGCAGCTCAGTTTCAGGATCTTGGCAATCTTATAGCCTAGGCCATCTTTATGTAGAGCAACAATACTTTTTTTAGACCCTCACAGTGTTCTTAGCCATGAGGTGCCATGTTGAACTTCCAGTGACCAGTATGAGAGAGTGTAATTTCTTCAGTGTTGTCACATGAAAAGATATAATAAAATATTTACAAAAATGTGAGTGGTGTACTCACTTTTGTGAAATACTGTATATGGCCAAAGCCAGTAGTGTATTTAGGTTTTGTGCTGCCCTAGGCCTGACTAAACTCGTGCACCCCCTAATTTAAATATGACCCACCCTTTCCTGTCAAGGCCACACCCCTTTCTGTTTAAGATCCGCCCTGAAATTTGAGTGGGGACACTAGTTCCGAGGGCCTGGGGGGGCAATGGATTCCTTTAATTTGCATAGATTTTCTCTCACTTCTTGTTTGGCTATGGGGCAGGAAGTGAAGGGAAATCTGCACTGGGACAGAAATTGTAAAAAATAAACTGACAGGGGCTATAACCCTCCCTTACTCTATCCAAAATGAAAAAAAAAAAAAAAAGTGTTGCCTATAGTTATAGAGGTCAGATAATCTATGGCAGGAGATCAGATAATCTATGGCGGGGAGGGAAGTCAGATAATCTATGGCGGGGAGGGAAGTCAGATAATCTATGGCGGGGAGGGAAGTCAGATAATCTATGGCGGGGAGGGAAGTCAGATAATCTATGGCGGGGAGGGAAGTCAGATAATCTATGGCGGGGAGGGAAGTCAGATAATCTATGGCGGGGAGGGAAGTCAGATAATCTATGGCGGGGAGGGAAGTCAGATAATCTATGGCGGGGAGGGAAGTCAGATAATCTATGGCGGGGAGGGAAGTCAGATAATCAATGGCGGGGAGGGAAGTCAGATAATCTATGGCGGGGAGGGAGGTCAGATAATCTATGGCGGGGAGGGAGGTCAGATAATCTATGGCGGGGAGGGAAGTCAGATAATCTATGGCGGGGAGGGAAGTCAGATAATCTATGGCGGGGAGGGAGGTCAGATAATCTATGGCGGGGAGGGAAGTCAGATAATCTATGGCGGGGAGGGAGGTCAGATAATCTATGGCGGGGAAGGCGGTCAGATAATCTATGGCGGGGAAGGCGGTCAGATAATCTATGGCGGGGAATGAGGTCAGATAATCTATGACGGGGAGGGAGATCAGATAATCTATGGCTGGGAGGGAGGTCAGATAATCTATGGCGGGGAGGGAGGTCAGATAATCTATGGCGGGGAGGGAGGTCAGATAATCTATGGCGGGGAGGGAGGTCAGATAATCTATGGCGGGGAGGGAGGTCAGATAATCTATGGCGGGGAGGGAGGTCAGATAATCTATGGCGGGGAGGGAGGTCAGATAATCTATGGCGGGGAGGGAGGTCAGATAATCTATGGCGGGGAGGGAAGTCAGATAATCTATGGCGGGGAGGGAGGTCAGATAATCTATGGCGGGGAGGGAAGTCAGATAATCAATGGCGGGGAGGGAAGTCAGATAATCTATGGCGGGGAGGGAGGTCAGATAATCTATGGCGGGGAGGGAAGTCAGATAATCTATGGCGGGGAGGGAGGTCAGATAATCTATGGCGGGGAGGGAGGTCAGATAATCTATGGCGGGGAAGGCGGTCAGATAATCTATGGCGGTCAGATAATCTATGGCGGGGAGGGAAGTCAGATAATCTATGGCGGGGAGGGAAGTCAGATAATCTATGGCGGGGAGGGAGGTCAGATAATCTATGGCGGGGAAGGCGGTCAGATAATCTATGGCGGTCAGATAATCTATGGCGGGGAATGAGGTCAGATAATCTATGACGGGGAGGGAGATCAGATAATCTATGGCTGGGAGGGAGGTCAGATAATCTATGGCGGGGAGGGAGGTCAGATAATCTATGGCGGGGAGGGAGGTCAGATAATCTATGGCGGGGAGGGAGGTCAGATAATCTATGGCGGGGAGGGAGGTCAGATAATCTATGGCGGGGAGGGAGGTCAGATAATCTATGGCGGGGAGGGAGGTCAGATAATCTATGGCAGGAGGTATGTCTATGGCGGGGACAGCGGTGGGGGGGGGGGGGGTTGGTTCAATTGGTAAGGTCCCCTTATAGGTATAACTCACAAGTGGTTCACCTTCACTTCTTTCATTTTATGTGGCCAATAAACTAACAGATATGTTTTAAAAATCTGGTCTTCATGACAGAGTCTTGCTAAACATTTTGTATGTAGATTTCTGTATCTGTGACATATCGAAACTAGCAAAAGTAACCACTTCCCTTCACGTGTTGTGAAATGTAGCTTCTATGTATTTTGAACGGCTTTCTTCACAAATCATTAACCTCTGTTTAGCCAGTTGTTTTTTCTAAATGGTGGCAGGAACTGCTTGGCGTTTCCTAGGTTCTGATAATGATGACACCCACGTATGCTCATGCTTGTAGTTCTATTGGCAACTGGATCCATGGGACTGCACTATCTATGAACAGCCCAAATTGCAGGGACAGGAGGCAATTAACGTTGTTTCTGTTAAACTGTGAAGGTCAAGTCTACACTTCTTGATATCAATACAGAAATAGACACTGTGCATTCCACACGAAAATAGTCAGCAAAGTGATGTCAGAAGAAAAATACAAAACCTGAGAACATTGACCATTAGTTAGCTAAGGCGCAGTTTTCAGCTTGTAGAAAGAACCACCAACGTAGTTCCCTCTTAGTATTTTGAGACTGCTTTACTCATTCTGGGAAAAGTGGCAGCAAAAAAAAAAAAATTATAATAATAATTAATTTGCTGATCTTCAGGCAAATGACTATTTACACAAATAAAAGACATATTTGTATCTATAATTTAAGTGAAATTTTGGCAAACTATACAGTGGGCGCTGCCTGTCCATTACACTGAATCGGGCGGCAGTGACAACCTTAGAGCAGCAGTTCCCATTGTGGGTGGGGGCGGCGCCCCCTAAGATGCATCACCCGGGGCAGGCGCCCCCCTGCCCCCTTAGTTTTGGCCCTGTGTCCCGGTAGGGATCATCCCTGGATGTACAAAAGTACCACATCAGGAACAGCTCCAGAGCATCCAGGGAACTCCACCCAAACGATCGTCTAGTAGTCAGATCCAAATGAAACATAAAACCTCTTAAAGGGGTTGTAAAGGTACACCCCCCCCCCTAAATACCTTCCTTTACCTTAGTGCAGTCCTCCTTCACTTACCTCATCCTTCCATTTTGCTTTTAAATGTCCTTATTTCTTCGGAGAAATCCTCACTTCCTGTTCTTCTGTCTGTAACTCCACACAGTAATGTCAGGCTTTCTCCCTGGTGTGGAGTGTCGTGCTCGCCCCCTCCCTTGGACTACATCAGAGTCAGAACGCCCACTAACACACAGCTCCTTTCTCTGTCTGCAACGTAGAGAGCGTCCTGACTCTCCTGTAGTCCAAGGGAGGGGGCGAGCACGACACTCCACACCAGGGAGAAAGCCTCGCATTACTGTGTGGAGTTACAGACAGAAGAACAGGAAGTGAGGATTTCTCAGAAGAAATAAGGACATTTAAAAGCAAAATGGAAGGATGAGGTAAGTGAAGGAGGACTGCACTAAGGTAAAGGAAGCTATTTAGGATTTTTTTTTTTACCTTTTCAACCCCTTTAAGGGATCCCTTTTAATATAAAGTATTGCACTTACACATATCCATAGTAAAAACAGCGTTGCACTGTACAAAAGGAAGGCGGCCGCCACAAAACACCCAAACATGTCAAATGCGCGATAACAGGAACATACAGCTTAGCCCGACCGGTTTCGTCGACAAAAGCACTTCTGGGGTATGAGGTTTTACATTATCCAATGTTTTATACTTTATTTGGATCTGACCACACAATCATTGTTTGGGTGGAGTCCCCTGGATGCTCAGGAGCTGTTCCTGACGTGGTTCCTTTGTACATCCCCTGCTGATGACCCCTCATGGGACATATTCATCAAGGCTGGTTCACCCTTTGTAATAAAGGGTCCAGGCTCTCTGGTAAGAGTCCAAACTTTTGTAGTGGTGGCGTGTTAACTTGGTGAAGTGATTGGACAACCTTATCCACAGTTTAATAATGGAGTTTGCCATTTGACCATTATGGTCCATTTGCGACTGATTTTTATGAACCGTTTGTCTATTTATAATTTTTTTCAGTATTTTTAATATCAATCATTGTAGCGCAACACGCCTTTATTTTGTTTCTTGTTATTTCTGGTAATATTTCACATTTGTGATGCTGCTTTTTTTCCCACACTGAATTATCTGTTCACATGCACAGTATTATTTATTGAGACATTGAATGCATGGATGAATGAAGCTATAATCTCTACGCATTTTGTGGGGCAACACCGACTTCATCAGGAGACAGCTAAGGCTTTAGTGTACTGCAAGGGTGCCCAACCTTTTAAAGAGCGAGGGCCACTTAAGCAACTTGGTAACCAGTCGTGGGCCACAATGAGCGGAGCGGGTGGATGAAAAGTCACGGCTACTCTATATTCCCTTCTGGGTTTTTTTTTCTTTAGTGAATCGGATTGAAGGTAGGCGGACATAAACGGACAAAAGTCTGTTTAAATCTGTCGCTCTGTAAAGGTGAATTGAGGGTTCCGTTGGTCAGGCTGATTGTGTGAAAAGGGCCTAAGACTGCTTTCACACTGATGTGCTGAGTTTTACCCACACTGCGGGTGCAGCGTATTGCACCTATGTCTATCCTGCGGGTTAGCTGAACTTTGCCATAGATTCTGCCTGTGGCAAAAGCCGGCCCTGTAGAGGAAGCATCGGCTTATGGGGCTCTGCTCCGCAGCCGGTTTCTTCCTCTACCACTAGCTTCATGCACAACTCTGATGCTGTGGTATGGCGGGTCGGCAACCTGCGATCTGGGCTTGCCAACCTGCCATTCCAGAGCAGGAGGTCGCAGGCCACATCAGAGGGCTCCGCCCCTGGTGTACTGTATATCTGTGGAAAAACCATGTCATAATAATATCAACCAATTAGACAATTTGACCATTTAAAGTGGAACAGAAAATCTTTTTTTCGTTTCCATAATAGAAAATATAATTTTATAAAAAATTGTATGGTTATAGCAGTTTAGAATGATGTGTCTTAGGTATATTAACACTGAGGTAGGTAGCCTCTGGAAATGGACCACTAAAATATAAGCCAGTAGATAGAATAAGATAACACCTAGTTTCTTGCGCTGTGGGAGGACCACTACAGCAGAGTTTCCAACCGGGAGCTGAGGGTGGTAGGGTGGACCTAGGGCGGGACACACAAAAAGGGGACCCTACTCCAATACCCATGGAGCAGAATAGGAAAATTTTAAATTGTAAGGCTGGGGGTAGATGGGAAAGGTGATAAAAAAAAACAAAAACAAAAAACAGTGCTATGCAGAAAAAAAAAGCTCAGGTGACATGCCCTTGTGCTCCTTCTCACGGTAGGTTTCCCATGCCCAAGTGATAATGAGACCAACTTCCAGGGGGCACTGACACTGCAGGCTCTCTACTGTCCCAGACCAAGTAAAACCCCTCAAATCAGGAGGCATTAGGCCCCTGGGAAACCTCCACACCAAGGAAGTACTCCTGACCATTACCTGATACCCTATATAATTTAGTGGCTAACTACCTCTATAAATCATGCATATTGTCTGGACAACCTACACAGAACCAAATAGGTGCAGTGTCTAAGGAACTGGTAAACCCCCAGATCAGCGTAATCGAAAGCAAGTAGGTGGGAGTTGCGGTGGCTCAACGCGATTGGCACTGCGCTGACAAGCCATTCACCTCTGCAGCTAGGGGTTCGGATCCTGGTCTCGGCTACATGTGAATTGAGTTTGGTGGTCTCAGCCCGGCTCCCGGTGGGTGTGCTATGCGAGGTAAGCCTGCAGTTAGTACGCCCACCCCCCTCCCACAAAAACCACCACACTTACACGCACTCGAAATTGGGTTAACATGCACGCACTTTGACCACACGGTCTCTAAAAAAGAGAGGCAAAGGACTAACGGGGCTGGTTGAGCGGGCTAGATCCTCTCACTCCCTTATAGGGAGTCCCTCTGCCCCGTTGGGCTTCAAAGCGGAGCAGGTAGGGTGGGCTGTGTGGGAGGACCCCCTCACACACCCGCCATTGCCACCCGGGGCATGGAGAAAGGTGGCAGATTGCCTCTGGGGGAGGCCTGCCTACTCCCAACTCCTGCAGTCCGGCTCCTCTCTCGAGTACACGCACAAAATACACTAAAAAAAAAAAAAGAAAATAAAGCAAGTAGGTGCTCCAGCAATAACTGGATGAACACCCAAATACTTGATTGGATATGCAGTGTTATCTGTATTCATCCCATACTATAGACCCAATCACTGTAATCTCATATAACCTTACCATGGCAATGCAAATTAAAAAAAAACATTGTTTACGAATTCCATGTTAGAGGAGGACAATGTTGAGTCTCCATCTCCCATGCAGCCATCCCTGGAGAACATATAAACTGGAAGTAGCTATAAAGAGGCTGCAGGAGTACTGAGATGTAACAAAGAATAAAAAAGTGAATACAGCATTTAAAAAAAAAAAAAAAAACATGGAAATTTTGTATACACAATGCTTTAGTAAACTAAATGCAATTCATATATTATATATATATATATATATATATATATATTATTATATATATATACATTTTAACTTATAATATTGTATACCTAACACCTATAGCAGAATGATGGCCAGGCGGTGCTTTCCCATCTTGACTGGATGTCATATGACGTCCTTTCAGAAAGAGTCACTTGCGTGGCCACGCAGAGGCGCGATCTGTCACCAGCTGTGTCTACAGGACACAACTGATGACAGATCAGTGTACCTGCTCGCTGCCGGTACCATTTGATCACTGTGAGCAATCGCAGCAGGTCATATGACAGTTGTACACAATGGGTGGCTCCCTTTCATGCCATCCATTGTGTACAATTGTGTTGCTTGCTGTGATTGGTCAATTTGATCACATGGTACAGACAGGGCCAATCAGAGCTCATTTGAGCGAACGAGTTCTGGGAGGAGGAACTTGACTGGCCTGAACTCAACCCGCTAGAAAACCTTTGGGATGAATTAGAGCGGAGAACAGTGGTGGCCCGTCACATCCTAATTAATGCTCTATGATCCCTCCTATTCATGCATCCAGCCCCTTTCAGAAAAACCGGGCACAGGAATTATAGCAGCGGGGGTGTTTTTTCGAAGCACCTGATTAGAGCCATATGCCATAGGCCATAGCCATAGGCTCCAATAGGCTTCAAAATAGGGTGGGCTCGGGGCGCAGAGCATGAGCGCCATGAGCCTACCCAGGTGTTACACCAGTGAATGAATATTTGCTGTTGCAACACTAGTCCTCCTCCCGGCCAATCGGGAAGCGGGTCTGACACCTGTCACCCAATTGGCTGAAAGGACAGGCAATCCTATTGGACGCCTTAGAGAAAGAGAGGTTACGCACAGCAGAAGCGAGGAGGAGAAGACATAGGAGCCGCTGCCCGCCGCAGCCTGATGTCTGCCGATGCCTTATCTCCGCCACTGCCCGATGTGCCTGCCGCCTAGAAGGGGCAAGTGACGGTGGACCGGCAGACAGCGAGAGGGGGTTTGTGGTGACGCGGGGGGGGGTGGTTTATCGCCCCCCAAACTAAAAAAAAAAAACAGCCGCCACTGGCGAGGCCAGGCCTGCTCGTCCAACATCAGTGCCTGACCGCACAAATGCGCTTCTGGAAGAATGGTCAAACATTCCCATAGACACACTCCTAAACCTTGTGGACAGTCTTCCCAGAAGAGTTGAAGCTGTTATAGCTGCAAAGGATGGGCCAACCCAAAATTGAACCCTACGGACTAAGACTGGGATGCCATTGGTCATGTGTGTGTAAAGGAAGGTGTCCCAATACTTTTGGTAACATAGTGTAATTGAAATACAATGTGGAAATGAATACTTGATTGATTGTATGTTGGAAGTATTACAGTGTATTCCTCTACCTCTAGAATAAATTAGTATTTCTTGGAATCCAGGCGGGGGGCACTATAAGGGTAGATTTTTATACCAATCCCAGAGTTCGACTTGAAACACCAGTAATAGTTTTTTTCCAGTGGGACTGTCACTAAATGTCATTGGCCCAGATTCAGTAAGCAATTGCGCCTGCGTAACCATAGGTTACGCAGCGCAATTGCTTACTTGCTCCGGCGTTACGAATGCTCCTGATTCAGGAACATCGTAACGCAGACTGCAGCCTAAAATCTGCGTGGCATAAGGCTCTTATGCCACGCTGATTTTAGGCTGCATTCTTGCGTTGACCGCTAGGGGGCGCTCCCATTGTGATCAGCGTATAGTATGCAAATTGCATACTAACACCGATTCACAAAGTTGCGCGGGCCCTGCGTAGGCAAGGTACAGAGTTTCCGTACG
Source organism: Rana temporaria (assembly GCF_905171775.1). NCBI lineage: Eukaryota > Metazoa > Chordata > Amphibia > Anura > Ranidae > Rana > Rana temporaria. The sequence continues at coordinate 30,779,017 of NC_053500.1, read as the reverse complement.
GCGTCTTTAGCGTAAGGCTGCCCCTTCTAATAGTAGGGGCAGCCAATGCTAAATTATACCCGCCCTTCCCGCGTCGCGACGTTCAAATTTTACGTTGTTTGCGTAAGTGATTCGTGAATGGTGCTTGACGCCATTCACGTTCACTTTGAAGCAAATGACGTCCTTGCGAAGTCATTTGCCGCAATGCACGTCGGGAAAGTTTCCCGACGGAGCATGCGCTCTACGCTCGGCGCGGGAGCGTGCCTAATTTAAATGATTCCCGCCCCCGACAGGATCATTTACATTGCGCGCGCTTACGCCGGGCAATTTTGCCGGCGCGCGCCCTCGCTATTTACGGAGCTACTGCTCCGTGAATTGAGGGCAGCGGCGCAAATTTGCGGGGGCGCAGGGCAAAATCGTCGCCCTGTGCCTCCGCAAAAAAAGAGCAAATCTCTTTGAATCTGGGCCATTCTTTTTATTATTTGTCAATGAAATACCTTAGTAGGAATAGAAGCGTTTCCTTTTCATGTGGTGGTTGTGTACCAAGGTTAATCTCCCAAACAGAGCCCCGTCTGTTACCGCTCCGCTCTATGCATTGCAGATCTATGAGTCAGCAAGCTACAACACTGGCTCACATTTCCCTGTACTTGAAAATAACTGCAGCTGCCAATTAAAATATAACCTTTGCCCACTTGCAGTGTGTGTAATGTATACATGAAGTATATTGTGTATTCTGCAACTCCAAGAGCTTACGTCAGCTTTCTGATATCTCTTTAGTGTGCCCCAGGCCCCAAAATCCAGAGCGCTCTAAGGAAGTCTGACTCACGGGGGCCACCGATTCCGGCCTGCCTCCCGTGCCTTAGTGATTGGACAGTAAGGGGGCATAGGACAAAGGGGCATAGGACGGGGTGGGCCCGAGTAGTCAGCTATTTTAGGATCTAGGATCTGTATGAAGGGATTATGTAAGTGTTTGTTACATACAATGCATATAGACATATAGCTGGATTCACGTAGGGCGGCGTATGTTTCAGCCAGCGTAGCGTATCGTATTTACGCTACGCCGCTGTAAGTCAGAGAGGCAAGTGCTGTATTCACAAAGCACTTGCTTCCTAAGTTACGGCGGCGTAGCGTAAATGGGCCGGCGTAAGTGCGCCTAATTCAAATTCTGAAGAGGTGGGCGTGTTTTATGTAAATGTGCGTTGCTCCAAAGTACGCCGCAAGGACTTATTGGTTTCGACGTGAACGTAAATTACGTGCAGACCCATTCACGGACGACTTACGCAAACGACGTAAAATTTTCAAAATTCGACGCGGGAACGACGTCCATACTTAACATTGGCTAGGCCAGCTTTTTGTTGGACTAACTTTACGCCTGAAAACGGCTTACGTAAACGGCGTATCTTTACTGCGACAGGCAAGCGTACGTTCGTGAATAGGCATATCTCGCATATTTACGCATTCTAGGCGTTAATTAGCATTCACGCCCCTAGCGGCCGGCGGAACTAGACAGCTAAGATACGACTGCGCAGGCAGTCGTATCTTAGCTACATTTAAGTGTATCTCAATTTGAGAATACACTTAAATGTACGACGGCGCAGATTCAGAGTTACGACGGCGTATCTACCGATACGCTGGCGTAAACCTCTCTGAATCTGGCTAACAGATTCACTTTGAAGATCTTGTTTAATAGACCCTTTCACTGACCCTACGTTCACACCGATGCTCTTTCTTTGTGCGTTTTACAGAAACACACTACAGTCCATTTAACATGGTATCTTATGGTACACATTCACATCTATGCGTTTTTCGGCCAATGCGATTTTGGAAAGGGTCGGGGACTTTTTTCCCCTGCAACAGATTGCGTTTTTAAATTGTGCAAAAAGCACAACGCAATTGCGTTGTGCAATGAAGTTGCAACAGACACGCAAGTGATGATTTTTTTAATGCGTTTTATGTTTTTGTTCTGCCTTTAAAAACACTGTAAATAGCTGGTTACTAAGGAGCAGCCACCGCACCCTTAACAACCAATACGTCTTTAGCTGTCAGAATTTTCTCGCTGACAGCCAAATGTAAAAAAAAAAAAAAGGGGACTTGCCGGCTAAAAAATTTGTTATTTTTTCTTTTTTAAAATGGCAGGGGGCCCCTCCCAAAATCCATACCAAACCCTTATCTGAGTATTTAGTCCAGCAGGTCAGAAAAGGCCCCCCCTCCTGAACCATACCGGCCCCCACCCCCAAAAGCACTTTGTCGCCATTTTGATGCGGACAAGGGCCTGTTTCCCACAACCCTGGGCTGTGGTTGTCGGGGTTTGTGGGCAGGGAGCTTATCAAAATCTGGAAACCCCCTTTAACATGGGGGCCCCCAGGCCCCACCTTCCCCAATGTGAATGAGTATCCTACCCATTCAACAAAAAAGTGTAAAAGTGAATAAACACAGTACAAATGTTTTTAACTCCTTTAGGCTACTTTCACACCGGGGCGGTGTAAAGCGCCGCTGCCAAAGCATTTTGCAGGCTTTCACACTGCGCTAGGTGGCGCTTCCGTCGATTTCCCCGTCGAGTATGCAAATTAGCTAGATACGCGAATTCCCGAACGTACGCGCGGCCGACGCCCCTGGGTCTATGAGGCGCAGCCAATGTTAAGTATGCCGTCGTTCCAGCGTCGAAAATTAATAAATTTACGTTGTTTGCGTATGTCGTCCGTGAATGAGGATGGACGTAATTTACGTTCACGACGAAACCAATGACGTCCTTACGACATCATTTGGAGCAATGCACACTGGGATATTTGATGGACGGCGCATGCGCAGTTCGTTCGGCGCAGGGACGCGCTTCATTTAAATGAAACACACCCCCTACCCGCCGAATTTGAATTCCTTCGGGTGATTTACGCTACGCCGCCGCAACTTTACAGGCAAGTGCTTTGTGAATAAAGCACTTGCCTGAAAAACTTGCGGCGGCGTGACGTAAATGAGATACGTTACGCCCGCACATTTTTGCGCCCATCTACGTGAATCTGGATCTATGTTTTTTTTAGATCTGTCCCCGATATATCCGAAACTGACATGCTTTTGATGTGAAAATCCTGAGATTTTGGCTGCCCCGCCTCTGCACTGCCTCCTGGCGTGGTGGCCATCTGTAAGCCCAGGGGCCCCATAATCTTCTATTGCCCGGGGGCCCCATGAGTTGTCAGTCCGCCCCTGAAAGCGCCTATGTGTGAAAGCGGCCTTATTTAAAAAAAAAAAAATGTTCCCCGATGTAGATCCATCATCAAGAATGACGCCACCGAGCCGGACCCAAAAAACAAGAAAAAAAAAAAAGCTCAGCTTACAACATTTCTTAAATAGCTATGGGGCCATCTTTAAAACAGGGCCCCGTCATTGTTGTGGGGCCCAAAGCAGCTGCCCCTTGAGCCTTCACTGCCTGAAAATAGTTGACAAGTGGATTTGGAAGGGCCCAAGAAAATGGCAGAAGAGGCAACCACATTGGGCTGTCACTATGGGGGGGAGCAAAAAAGAGCAGCAGGACCTGCAACTTGGGGTGCAGTCACACATGTGGATTTTTTAATTTCAGATTTTTGTTCTTTCAAATTTTTGTTTTCGGAAAAATTTGTTAAACGGGTTTTCGGTAATTCAAATATTTCCGAATTAATGAATTTGTCGAATTTTGTCCAAAAACGAATTTGGAACAAAATTAATTGCACATGTCTAATGCGTGCATCAGCTCCACCTTTTGTGGTATGCTACATATTACACCCATTATTAGGATGTAACATGCTGTCAAGCAGCCCCCCCACACTCAAATCGCCACCTACTCTGATAGCATGCAGGGGTTCCTCTCCCTGACATCATGGACTAGTGCCTGCTGGGCAGCCGATGTCACAGGGGGTGGGTGACGTCACTGGCTACAGGGCCGTCTTTAATATTGATTGGACCCTTGGCAAACATTTTCTTGGGCCCTCCCAAATTCACTTGTCAACTATTTTCAGGCAGTGTAGACTCAAGGGGCAGCTGCTTTGGGCCCCACAACAATGACTGGGCCCGGGGCAGCTTCCCCTTTTGCCCTGCTTTAAAGAAAGGCCCTGCTTCTGCCTACTGCTCAGCCCAGTCCTGATGTCTTAAATAAAATAGAACACACATTATGACAATAAAATCAGGAAATAATGAGAACAATGCTTGTACAGTCGCTTGCGTTTTTGTTACGTCAAGTGAAATACCTGACATTTGGAAATTCAGCTCATATAATGAATGATTTTTGCAGGTGAATTCACTGAGTTTGTATCTCCGAGGCACAAGAAAGTTATGTCTTTATATGCTCATTTCCTTGTGGCTGCAACAAAAAACATTTTTACAGAATGAAGTGATTTGTAGGTATGTGTTATCTCATCTGTATGAAGAAAATGTCACCTACCTAAACACGAAGAACTAAACGCCCCTAAGGCAGCCCATGGATGGTGCAATTTTCTGAAGCCACGGGTTGCAGGAGAGAAAATTTGCTTGATCCCCCATCAAGACAGTCAATGTTGTGTTCTCCTGGCGGAGCGGGATTTATGGCATTTTTATTATTATTCATTGTTGTTTTTTTTTTACTAGTAATGGCGGCAATCTACAATTTTTATCAGGACTGCGGCATTATGGCGGACACTTTTGACACATTTTTGGGACCATCGGCATTTATACAGCGATTAGTGCTATAAAAATGGACTGATTACTGTGTAAATGTCACTGGCAGGGAAGGGGTTAACACAGGGGGCGATCAAGGGGTCACACTTCAGGCACAGGCACGCCGCCGGAGGCGTCTTAAAGAGCCGACATACAGCTATTATATTGCTGTGGCTGGTCCGGAAGTGGTTAAAGCGGAGGTTCACCCAAAAAACAAGTATATAACATTACATTCTGTATACCTCAAACATGTACAGTATGCTGTTTGTTTGTTTTTTTGGGGATGTACATATGGTATTATCGCCTTTTTTCACCTGGGTACTAGCTCCCGCGGGAGTGGGTGTTCCTATGCAGTGGCGCAATGTCCTCTGGGACTTCGCCCAAATGATTGACGTGCCTGACAAAAACGTACCCTCGGCGGATAAGGCACGTCACGAGTTTCCGTAACAAGCCGAACTGCGAGTCAGCTCTATACGGCGCCTGCGCAGTCAGCTCTACAAGGCTCCTAGTCGGTATAGAGCTGACTCGCAGTTCGGCTAGTTTCGGGAACTCGTGACGCGCCTTATCCGCCGGGGGAGGGGGGGTTTTGTCAGGCACGTCAATAATTTAGGCAAAGTCCCAGAGGACATTGCGCCACTGCATAGGAACGCTTACTCCAGCGGGAGCTAGTACCCGGAAGCCAGGTGAAAAATAGCGATAATACGTATGTACACCCCAAAAAAAAAAAAAAAACAGCATACTGTACATGTTTGAGGTATACAGAATGTAATGTTATATACTTGTTTTTTGGGTGAACCTCCGCTTTAAATAACAAACATGTTATACTTACCTCTTCTTCTCGGGTCCCTTTTTGCCGCTCCTAGCCCCTCCCTCTTTTGAGTGCCCCCTCAGCCAGCAGGTTGTTACAGGTGGCACCCAAGCAGAGTCAGGGCTCCGTGTATCTATTCAGACACGGAGCCCTGACCTGGCCCCCACCCCCTCTCTCCCCTAATTAGCTGACTGACTTTGCTTGACAGCCGCGGGAGCCAATGGCGCGCCGCTGCTCTGTCTCAGCCAATCAGTAGGAGCGTCCTGGATGGCTGAGGGGATCGTGGACATTGCTGGAGAGAGAAGGGGCTCAGGTAAGTATTAGGGGGGCTACCAGGGGTGGACTGACAACTCATGGGGCCCCCGGGCAATAGAAGATTATGGGGCCCCCGGGCTTACAGATGGCCACCATGCCAGGAGGCATTGCATAGGCAGGGCAGCTAAAATCTCATGATTTTCACATCAAAAGCATGTCGGTTTTGGACATATCAGGGACAGATGTAAAAAAAAGAAAAAAAAGAAGAAGATTTTCACATACTATCCCTGGTTTTATTGAGCCTGGAAACCCTGATGGGGCTCCCTAGTGGCATGGGGCCCTCAGTCCGCCCCTGGCTGCTACACAAAAAGTTTTTTTAAGATGATACATCATTTGGGGGTGCGATTTCCATTGACATCTGTGCAGAAGGGCTCTGAAATCGTCCCCGAAATCGGGACCTTTTGGTATAAAGGTTTTATGTAAATAGATAAAAGCTGATCATTGTACACCCCCCTATCAGAGGTAAATGGTTTGTCTCATCCCTGTAAACTGGTATCTGCTAGAGAGCTTGTTCTTTTTAAAAACAACAGGCTTGCTGGCCGGATCACCAGATGAAAATAGAAGAAAGAAAGGCTAAAAAAATAAATAAAAAAATGAATGCAGCCACCACATATAAGAATTGATAAACTTCAATATAATAAATGTTTGCTTCTGGGTTTAATACTGCTTTAGTATTCGGTAATATTTCACAAACTGACGGATTTGCCTGACTTTGAGCTGCGAGTCTTTGATGATGTTGGCTCTTTTATATGATGGTGGAAGGAAGCAGAGGGCAATATGAAACACATTAAATCTGAACTGTGAAACTTTGTTTTGGACGGATTAATGGAGTAATTCAAAATTGATGCGGCCTCTTTAAGTAGTGAGTGATGACATACCGCAATTTACAGACAAAGAAGTTCGGAGAAGGTCACTGTAGGCAATGTTTGTCCTGGAGAATGGCGGGGAATGGGGAAGTAGACAGTAAAGAAAATTCAACTTCGTCTTTGTCCTTCTCCTCCTAAGGGCCACATGAGTTCAGAGTTTGTAGAATCTGATTGGCTCTCTAGTTATTCCACAAAAACACATCAAAAAATAACAAGAACGCAATATGCATCCCACAGCTCATACATTCATTGTTGCTGCATCAACAAACAAATATTACGTTTGAAGGAAAAAAACCACAAGAGTTTAACAGAGGCGTAACTAGAACCTTCAGGCCCCCGGTGCAAGAAACCATGAAGGGCCCCCCTGGCCGCCGACTTGGGCCCTACCCACTGATCCTGTGAGCCCTTTACTCCCATCGTGGGACTCTTTATTACGATCCCGCAGCAGTCCACCATCCTGCTCTCATGTGATCCTCCGCAGTGGCGGAACACCAGAGCCCAGTCGTAAATGTGACTTTTGCAACCCCTCGCCACTGGTGTCAGTTTTTTATTTTTATTTATATTTATTTATTTATTTATTTATTTATTTATTTATTTATATATATATATATATATATATATATATATATATATATATATATATATATATATATATATATATATATATATATATATATATATATATATATATATATATATATATATATATATATATATATATATATATATATATATATATATATATATATATATATATATATATATATATATATATATATATATATATATATATATATATATATATCTTACCATTTTATTTTATTTTTTGCTATTACACATTATATATGGTGAAATATCAGGGGTCTAAGCAGACCCCTAATGTCTCACTTTTGAGCCAGAGAAAGGGACGGAGGACAGATTCATCAGTTCCTTTCTCTGCAGCCTCAGCAGAATGAACAAGAATAGGTCTGTACAAAGCTTCCTGTTCATTCATAAAACGGAGGCATATTAAAGCGGGAGTTCACCCATAAAACAATTTTTTCAAACAATCCCCTTAGATGGATGCTCGTTTTGTCTAGGGGAATCGGCTAGTTGTTTTAAAATATGAGCTGTACTTACCGTTTTTGAGATGCATCTTCTTCGTCGCTTCCGGCTATGGGTCTTCGGGACTGGGCGTTCCTTCTTGATTGACAGTCTTCCGAGAGGCTTCCGACGGTCGCATCCATCGCGTCACTAGTAGCCGAAAGAAGCCGAACGTCGGTGCGGCTCTATACTGCGCCTGCGCACCGACGTTCGGCTTCTTTCGGAAAATCGTGACGCGATGGATGCGACCGTCGGAAGCCTCTCGGAAGACTGTCAATCAAGAAGGAATGCCCAGTCCCGCAGCCCATACCCGGAAGCGGCGGAGAAGATGCATCTCGTAAACGGTAAGTACAGCTCATATTTTAAAACAAATAGCCGATTCCCCTAGACAAAACGAGCAGGAAGCTAAGGGGAAAAAGTGTTATGTATGGGTGAACCCCGGCTTTAAACAGTTCACTATGCCCCAGCTAAAAATGAACAAAACAAAAAAACAATCACTGACTCTAATCTTGAAGACAAGGAAGGAGCAGGTAAATGACACAATTACCTGTCCCTTCCCTCCATCCTGACAGATCCACCCACAGCAGCCGACGGTAGGTGGGAAACCTGGCAGTGCAGCGGGTGGGGGTGAGGGGGGCCAGGGAAGGACACAGGAGCCCAGGACAGGGACAGGGAGGCGACAGGAGTGGCATGTGGAGGAGCCAATGCCCTCCATTTCTCTCCTGCAGCCACTGAATGTCTGTTGGAGGGAGAGGAGGAGAAGTGGGAATTCAGCAGCTACATGGAGGGATCGATTCCTCTACATGTAATCGAGAGGGGGGAGTTTGGGACTTTGAATGAGGCACAATAAATGTATCCCGGGTTCAAGTACGTAAGAAAGGAATGTGGGACTTGTGGAATGTGTTGTGGCGATCGGGCATGCTATGTGAATGTTTTTTGGCTGGGGTGGGGTTCCTTGCCTCAGCTCTGGATCAGACAGCCATTTGGGGTCCCATCTTTCTCGATGCCAGCCAAGCACAGTGCTCTAGACAAACTATGAATATAGATTTCTCTCTCCCCATGAGGTCTTTTCTCCCCTTAGGGGTAGAACATATTATCTAATACTACATATTTATTTGTATTTACAGTTTATTTCTGTACCCAACTCCTTATGCAATGAAACGCGTAAAGTTTCCATAGGGGGGCTCAGTCAAGTCTTGCCCATATATATCTTTTATACATTAAAATTCATTGAGTACTATGTAACTATTAATGTGTATGTGTATCTATCTTACAGCAGTCCTTTTGCATATGGTGTACCAATGCCTGCTAATAGGAAATGCATTGCATTACATTTTACCAATATTCACTGTCTCTGTTGTGCTGTCAAACTGACGTACTGTATATGTATCCATTATGTTTATGCCATGTGTGTATTTATAATATATATATATATATATATATATATATATTATATATATATATTTTTACACACACAGATCCACGATCCTGCCGTGATCGTGCGCAATCGCGGGTGCCCGGCGTACATCGCGGCCGCCGGGCACACGCACCGGGTCCCGCGCAATGCTGCCGCTGCGCGCCCGCCCCCTAGTCGGCCAGGAAGCCCAGGACGTCATATTACGTCCACCCAGGATGGGAGATCCCATCTGTGGACGTCATTTGACGATGGGCCGGATGTGAAGTGGTTAAAGTCCCACATTCCTTGCTTACGTACGATTCCTCTACATGACACCACCCTTCTATTTAGCCATACGGGGAGGGGGGGTGCATGGGCCGGGTCGCAATAGTGACCCCTGTATGTACACCCTTGCAGCTTGAAGTATTTACTTCTGACCTCCAGCCTTCTCTTCAGCCTTGCACAGTTGTACCGGCTCCTCTCCTGGACTGAAATTAGTCTGATTTCACTGCATACGACCTTCTCACAGTCTTAGTGTCCCTGGTCCACCTCTTTTTATTCCTTTGATTTCAGTTCTGTCCTTCATAGAGGCACAGCATCACATGCGGTCATTGCTTAGGGTGGTCTGCATGCCCACTCCTCCAGACTGACATTCACCCATTAAGGCACTTTGATTTTTGCATAACTCCTCCCGAGTGCCAGCTTGCTGCTTACATCAGGGCTGAGGGCTCTTGAGAGAAGTAGGGAGTAAGGTGACCAGGTTTTTTAAATTAAATTCGGGGACATCCGGCGGATTCGCCGCGAGATCACCGTTATCGGCGGCGGGAGAGGGGCCTTCTTCCTGCTTGGCTGGGATACGAGTGAGGGCAAGATGGCCCCCACCGTTTTTATAGCATAGCAGGGCGGAAGTGATGTCAAAACGTCACTTCCGCCCATGCTTCTTAAATGCACATTTTTCCAAATGACAAATTATAATTATTTTTTTATTGCATTTACGTCTAAATCTTTTTGACCCCAGATCTCATATTTAAGAGGACCTGTCATGCTTTTTTCTATTACAAGGGATGTTTACATTCCTTGTAATAGGAATAAAAGTGACACATTTTTAAAAAAAAAAAACAGTGTAAAAATATATAAAATACAATTAAAATAAATAAGAAAAAACAAAAAGTTTTTTTTAAAGCGCCCCATCCCGACGAGCTTGCGCACAGAACCTAACGCATACTTGAGTAGTGCCCGCATATGAAAACTGTGTTTAAACCGCACAAGTGAGGTATTGCCGCAATCGTTTCTAGCCCTAGACCTCCTCTGTAACTCAAAACATGCAACCTGTAGAATTTTTTAAACGTCGCCTATGGAGATTTTTAAGGGTAAAAGTTTGACGCCATTCCACGAGCGGGCGCAATTTTGTAGCGTGACATGTTGGGTATCATTTTACTCGGCGTAACATCTTTCACAATAAAAAAAAAATTGGGCTAACTTTACTGCCGTCTTATTTTTTTAATTAAAAAAAGTGAATTTTTTCCAAAAAAAGTGCGCTTGTAAGACCGCTGCGCAAATACGGTGTGACAAAAAACTATTGCAATGACCGCCATTTAACCACTTAAGACCCGGACCAATATGCAGGCTAAGGACCTTGCCCCTTTTTGCGATTGGGCACTGCGTCGCTTTAACTGACAATTGCGTGGTCGTGCGACGTGTCTCCCAAACAAAATTGGCGTCCGTTTTTTCCCACAAATAGAGCTTTCTTTTGGTGGTATTTGATCACCTCTGCGGTTTTCATTTTTTGCGCTATAAACAAAAATAGAGCGACAATTTTGAATTTTTTTTTATATTTTTTACTTTTTGCTATAATAAATATCCCCAAAAAATATATATAAAAAAACGTTTTTTTTCCTCAGTTTAGGCCGATACGTATTCTTCTACCTATTTTTGGTAAAAAAAAAAAAAAAAAAAAAAAAAAAAAAAATAAAATAAGCGTTTAACGATTGGTTTGCGCAAAATATATAGCTTTTATAAAATAGGGGATAGTTTTATGGCATTTTTATTAATAATTGTTTTTTTACTACTAATGGCAGCGATCAGCGTTTTTTTCCGTGACTGCGACATTATCGCGGACACATCGGACAATTTTGACACATTCTTGGGACCATGGTCATTTTCACAGCAAAAAGTGCTATAAAAATGCATTGTTTACTATGAAAATTACAATTGCAGTTTAGGAGTTAACCACTAGGGGGCACTGTAGGGGTTATGTGTGACCTCATGTGTGTTTCTAACTGTAGGGGGGCGGGGCTGGACGTGTGACATCATTCATTGTCTTTTCCTACATCAGGGAACATAATCAATGACACTGCCACTGTGAAGAACGGGGAAGGCGTGTTTACACACACCTCTCCCCGTTCTTCAGCTCCTGTGACCGATCGCGGGATACCGGCGGCGATCAGGTCCGCGGGTCCCACGGCCACAGAGTTTTGGACCAGGGCGCGCGCCCACGACCCACGGCTGGGCTCTTAAAGGCGACGTACCTGTGCCCAGCCGTGCCATTCTGTCGACGTATATGTGCAGGAGGCGGTCCTTAAGTGGTTAATTCTCTAGGGTGTTAGAAAAAAAATATATATAATGTTTGGGGGTTCTAAGTAATTTTCTAGCAATGAAAAACTTGTAAATACAGAGTCTGAAAAACAGGCAAGAATTCCTCAAATCCGCCTACAGATTTAAAGGGGTTGTAAAGGTAAATGTTTTTTCACCTTAATGCATCCTATGCATTAAGGTGAAAAAACATCCGACGGTACTGCCCCCCCCCCCCCCCGAACCCCCGGTTTACTTACCTGACCCCTCAAAAGTCCCGTGCGCGTCCAAGTGATGATCTTCGTTTCCCAGCCTGGCCGTTGATTGGCATATTTGCATATTTTGGAGTCCTGCTCTCATCTCCCCCGTTTGGAAGGCTTGACCCGGATTACAGACTGGGATCAGCTGCTTTACATAGGACAGTGTCCTCCTCCTACCTTCTCATTGTTCTCTTCCACAGGTTTTTATATATAATTTTAACCCCTGTAAGGATTTGTACAAATAACGGACTTTTTAACCTCACTGTCTCACTGATCCTCAGTGCCACTACTCTATTTTTTGTTGATTGGCTAGGCTGGACGGATTGATAGCAGCGCAGCCATTGGCTGGCGCTGCTGTCAATCACAGCGGATGACGCGGGGGCGGGGCCGAGTGATGCAGCGGCGGGCATAGCCGCAGACTGTATCATGGGAGCGCGTTTGCATGAAGGTAGAAAGCTTTTGCCAGGAGGAGCCGAGAAAGCCACAGAGGGACCCCAGAAGAGGAGGTTAGGGGACACTCTGTGCAAAACGAGCTGCACAGTGGAGGTAAGTATAACATGTTTGTTTTATATAAAAAAAAAAAAAAAATCTGCCTTTAGTGACCCTTTAATAAAATCCCAACTTTGTAAAAATCAGTTGAATGTACATATTGCAACGATCTCTAACAATCTTGTTGCAGAGCGCCAAGTGGGTGCTTCTGCATTTGCTAAAAATACACTCGCTTTCCCTGTGTCAGCACTTTGATTTGGGATGTTCTGTACAGAGGAAGAACGAATGATCCATACTGGAGTCTAGCCTGCCAACACATAGGGCTACTCTCTCTGTGTTCGGGATCACGCTATTCATTTCAGGCGTTGTGGTCTGAGAAAAATGTAAAACTACTGCAAGCACTGAAAGGAGACTGGAGCTCTCGGAGTTTAAATTTAAAGCAAAAATGTGGCAAGTGTCTAGACCGGTGTCCCCCTTTAACTCCAGATTTTCTTCGCATACCCCAAAAAAGTAGTCTTGAAAAACAGAGCGTCAATGGGAGGTTTCCCAACACTGCTTCTGTGGGCGACTCCCAGACACAGCAACATAGTATTTGGAATTGGCATTTTAGCTGCTGTCCTAGGTGTTACACAGTGGCGGCTGGTGGACGATCAACAGCCCCGCACTTACCCAATCTAGGTCGTGGGCAGAGCTCCCTCTGGGCTGTGTCTCCTCCTCTTGGTGCTTCACAGTGGCTTCCCCTGTGTCCCCCCCCTCCTCCTTGGCGGCCAATAGGATCGCTTCTCTTCTCGGCCAATCAGGTGACGGGTTATAGGAGCCACTTTATGATTGGCTGGGAGAAGAATCAGCAAGACAATAGTAAATATTAAGTCGCAAATTGTCACACAACTGGGTGTGCTGCGCCCAGAGCCATGGGCGTCCGCTCCATAGGGCAAGGGGGGGCAATTGACCCCCCCTGAAAAATCGAGATGGTGTTGAAGAGTTTTGCGACCATGGGCTGTCTAAACGGTCCCGGGTTGGATGTCACAAAGGCACAGCGAGCAGAGTGAGGCTGCCTCCCCTCCAGTGTTTATGTGTACACATGAGGAGGGAACCTGCTGTGCCTGTGCTGTGCTGTTGGCTGATCTGAGTTACTAAATGGGGAGGGGGGTTTGTGCTGCATGGGGGTGTCCATCTGTGCTAAAGGGGGGGTCTGTGCTGAAGGGGGGTCTGTGCTGAATGGAGGGGTCTGTGCTGAAGGGGGGTCTGTACTGAATGGAGGGTTCTGTGCTGAATGGAGGGGGTCCATTTGTGCTGAATGGAGTGTTCTGTGCAGAATGGGGGGTCCATCTGTGCTGAATGGAGGGGTCTGTGCTGAAGGGGGAGTCTGTGCTGAAGGTGGGGTCCGTCTGTGCTGAAGGGGGTTCTGTACATTCTCTAGGCTATATTTATATGGGCATGGAGTGAAGCTGAATTATCTCAAGAGCTATTTCACACTGCCAGCTGGCTGTGTTATCGGTAAAGTGGCGCTTTACCATCGTTTTAGCTGCGCTATTCTGCCGATAGCGTTTAAAGGGTTAAATGCGAATGTCAGCGGACGCCCATGTCTGTTACACTCTTTCACACTGCCGAAAGCCAGCACAGTGCAGCATGCTGTACTGCACATGCATGTAAAAGCACCGCAAAAGGTAAAACTAAGCCGATTGAAAACTATTGACTTTTAATGCATATGCGTTAATACTGCATTTAAAAATGCATCTGGTGTAAATAAGCCGAGAGAGTACTTTGATTGGACGAAGGTCATCACTTACTGTAAGTTCCCCATTGTATAATGAAGGTTGTTTAAACTTGATAGGAGCGTTAAATATTTAAGCAATGTTTTTAGTGTTAGAGTGGGTGGAACAATACTTTGAAGATTGATTGCTGTGTATCATATGACACCATCCCATCCACCCACACACACACCCTTGACCCCGGCTGCATTATTACTGCTAGTTACTAGAAATACTTAGAATGTTGTTTGCCTGGCTGACATTCCACAGTGTATGACAGATTTACTTTCACTTCACCATGGATGTGCCGGTGCTGCCACCGTGCTTCATACATGAATATATACACTTCTGTATGTCTTAGTGATCATATGCTTGATGATACTCTTCTGTTGCATGCTTTATTTCTGTTTGAATGTGTTTTTCTGCACTTCAGAGAAAAGTCTCTGAATTACAACTCAACCCCAGGGTAAGCAATATAAAAAAAGGGGACCACTCACATTGCCACATCTGTAAATTTGAGAGGGAACAAAAAATTGGCACTCAAGAGTTACCAGAGGTTGGACTTTAGAGACATAAGCAAACAATGGGGAAGTTGCAAAAATATAAAATTTGAATAGAAAATAGAGATTATACAGTGAGCTGTTGTGCATCGACGCATTTCACCGTTAGGCTTCTTCAGGACGCGATCAAGGTTCAGAGGTGTGACAAATAAAGAGAACAAGTCTCACTGTCTTATGATGGACTACGTCTCAATTGGAAAAAATCCAATGGCCGAGGTGTTTTGAAAGAACAGAATCCAATATATGGAATGATTCCAAGGGAAGGGATGTACAAAAAGTAAACCTCAGATGGCTGGTTCTACACTGGAACTGTTAGGCAAAAGCGAAGGAGCGTGTATTAACATAGGGGATAAAAGTGAAAAGCCAGCTCAGGAGATCCGCTGACCAAAAAGGAGGCCTGCATCAAAAAAAACTTGTATTACTGGTATATATTAACACATCCAAGTGTACACTTCCCTCAGTCAAACAATAATCTGCTCACGTTGAATAAAGACAATTTCAAGGCAGAAGCATAAAAACATAGCAAATAGCCATATAGACAGATCCGGAGTCCAAACAAGGGCTACAAAGGCAGAGTTACTAAGTGCCAGTGGGACATAGGATAACCCCCGCTGCACAGGTATCATCAGTATTGAACAGTGCGGATGTGCCCCTGGGAGACAGCCTGTTGCAATACACAGTCTCTCAGGGGCACGTTCTCTTTGTCACACCTGTGAACCTTGATCGCGTCCTGAAGAAGCCCAATGGTGAAACGCGTCGATGCACAAGGGTTCACTGTAAAATCTGTATTATTCCACATGAATTTAAAATTTTGAATACTTTTTTGTATATATGTAATTTTCTATTAAAATGTATATTTTTGCAACTTCTCCATTGTTTGCTTATGCCTCTAAAGTCCGACCTCTGGTATCTGGAGTGCCAATTTTTTGTTTCCAGGGTAAGCAAATATTGTCTAAATAAATTTTTATTCTTCCTTAAATCTTGATGTGCTTTGTGTATTTCCTCCAGATCTGTGCAGTAATCCAGTGTGAAAACGTTGCTTTCCTTGTGCAGGGTGACTGGTCTTGTCTCCGCCTCCTCCTTTAGTTTTCTCCTGACAGCCACATAGTGTGGGTGGAGCCTGCTTGGCCCATCCCACAGCTCTTTTCTGTCCGTTGGCTATGCACATCACAGTGATGATGTCACTGCTGCATTTATATGGTAATTTGGTGCATACAAAGTGAAATGATGGTTTTGATGAATATATTTGGGGTATAACATTTTGCCAAAATGCCATCCCTTTTACAGCATCCAGGGGTTCTTCTCCCCGGTGACTGCTGTCATTTTTTGAATTTTGTACAGCTGTGCCCCCCTCTGCCCGCACAGCCGCATCATTCACGTACAGAGATCTGGGTTAATAAACCACAAGTCGCATCTTCCACCGTGGCAGAAGAACTTGTAGGTATCAGTGGAACACAAATGCATTGATCACCCTACTCGTAGTCCATTGATATTTTCTTCAACTCCATACGTAAAGGAGAAGTTCACCTTTCGTAACACGTTACACCCATATTCACGCTGTAACATGTTACGAACGGACCAGCCCTCGCACCCCCCCAATTCCCAGATCTGACAGCTAGTGGAGAGCTTCTCTGCCCCCCCTCCCCGATAGCTGTCACAATAAAAAAAAAAAAAACACTCATTCACAGTGTCTTATAAATGGAAAACTACAAGTTGCGGCAGCCTATTAGTGGCTGCGGGCTTGTAGTTTTCAATGAACTACCACAACGCTCCGCCTTCTCTCTTCCTGTCAGATTGTATCTACTTGCTCATACAGGATTAGGGTTGCCATCTGTCCGGGATTTATCCACCCAGACAGTCCGGGTTTTGAATCTTGTTTCCGGTTTCCAGCCCCACTGAAAGCCGGACACGTTATTCAGACAGGAATGTGGCTTGGTCTGTTATCCTATAGAGTATACTAAAAAATAAATAAAAAAAGTTTGCCGTCTCCCCCCCCCCGAAAGTCTTTGGCTTGAAGAAAAAGTGGCAACTCTATACGGGATGTACGGGCACAAAGATGCACTGGCAGATCTGGTGGTGCAATGCTTTACAGGCTCCAAAAAAAAAACGTAAAAAAATAATAATAAATGCCACATTTTTTTTCAACTACAAAATTTTTTTTATTATTTTTTTCTAAAAAGCAAACTTATCATTTAACCGTCTGTAGCTCAGTTTTGGCAAGGAGTTGGAGGAATAATCTGCAGGAGTCCTTGCATTGCATCCACGAACCACCAATTATGGACACAATGGGGGTTATTTACGAAAAGGCAAATCCACTTTGCTCTACAAGTGCAAACTACAAGTGCAAAGTGCACTTGAAATTGCAATAAAAGTGCACTTGGCATCGACGGAACCGGGGCCAGCTCCCCAGCCTCCTCGGGGGAATAAGAAGATTTTCCGGCCCTGCCTGGCCCGGCTCATCCCCTGAAACTCCCGTTTGCTGCATCGGGCCTAGGCCTGTCACAGAGTATGCGGCGGCGGCTCCTCCTTCCCCTAAGCAGCAGCGCCTATCCCGCTCCAGAGATCCTGGCCCTTCGGGAACTCTGGGGGCCACATCGGCCACCTACGCCCAGATGACCGGTTCCCCTTCCCCCTCTCTGACCCCGGAGCCGGACGGGGGGACCCAGCACCACATGCAGCCCGTGACCTGGACCGAAACCTGGGGCCAGTCCCCTGCTTCTTCACCCTGGGGCGCCCCTCAGCAAGGCCAGCAACAGTCTCCCTTGTACCCCCCCACCCGTGCCTCAGGACATAGCCCCTTCTCCACCTCTGCCCCATCAGTGGTACTCATACATCCAAGCTATGCCCACCAAAGATGACTTACAGTCAGGCCTTAAACATCTGTCGGACAGGGTGGAAATGGTGGAGGAAGAACTCCAGGAAACCAAGCTGGGAGGTCCATAGGACCCAACTTCAAGGCGCAGATCATCGTTCCCTCCTTAGGGAAATGCAGCGACATGTAGAAGACCTGAATAACAGGGTGCGCAGGAAAAACATCCGGGTGCGGGGGATACCAGAACCTGAGGGCCCTGAAGACGTTCACTCCGTCAGACAGTCCGTGTTCAACAACTTGATGAGAGAACCCCCTGCCAGCCCTATTGTCCAGTCACCCTGCACAAGGAAATGGACAGAGCCCACCAATCCCTGCGCCCAAAGGGGGCCGCCTCCAAGCCACGAGACATTTGTAGGCTCAGCTCCTATCCTCTGAAAGAGGAAATCATGAGGCAGGCTCGCCTCGCCCGCAAAGTTACCCTTGATGATGTCCAGATTCAACTTTACCCAGATCTAGCATGGATAACACTACAAAAATGCAGACTGCTGCAATCGTTGTTACGCATACTACAAGAAGAGAACATCCCCTACCGCTGGGGTTTCCCGTTTAGCCTGACGACCAAAACACAGGGCAAGTCGGCAGTGCGCAGATATCCAGAGGACTTGGCGTGTTTCTGTGATGTCCTGGAAATTCGGGCTCCCCAACTCCCAGACTGGGACCTACCCCACCTACGCCCCCTACAGTCTGGCAGAAGGTCCCCCCGACCAAAAGAACCCGGGGCCCGGAAAGATCCCCAAGAGGCCGCAACCGACAGCACCGGAATTCTTGAGAACTTTGGTTCATTCCCCTGGGACTTTTCCCTGGCCACTACCCAACTTTTGGTCCCCCTTCAATTGCCCTAGGTTTAGTTCTAAATAGCATTTTGGGCGAGTCTTGGAAGAGACTCACATAGAGAGCCCCCTCACGTCTCACCCTCTTTTTTCAGTTTTCCCGTTTTTTGAATTTTGGACAAGAATGTTATTGGTCCCCTCATTTGGAGGGGCTGTTTTGGGTTCCCCCGTGTCCCCCCAACTTGCCCCTTGGGCAACGGGTTAGGGGAACATGTGGGAAGCCGCTCTGACCTAGGCCCACATAGGTTCTGAAAAGTTACAGATAATGTTTGTAGAAGTTTACCACTGGTTTATGACTCTAATCTTTGCGTTGCATTGGAAACGCTGCTCTCCCCCCTGAGCCCCTATACGCCAGGATCAAGGACATGGAGACTATGGAGAAAATGACAGCCAGATTGCGGGAACGGTTGGAGGCACATGACACAGTCTGGGAGCTATGGCACCGCCGGGAGGATCCACCCTGAGACAGTACGTGGGCCAACTTGATGACACTTTTCCTCTGCTCTTCTCTTTTCTTTCCTCTCTCCTCCTTAACTCTGGTGCCCCCTAGTGACTCCGGCTGATATACTATTTAGACGTTTTTTGTTCATTCTAGCCACAACATACAGGTAGTCCTTTTGGACGAGGGCCAGTTTGCACTCTGCCGCATTGGCACTACCGTATCCGCTAGGACAAGCTGGTATAGCGGATTACAGTAAGCAAAGATATTGAGCACTCCCTGTTTTAATATCAATGTGCCTTCTTTATATATTACCTTTTTTGCTTTCTGCTTTGAATGGCTGTAAGTTATGCAAGCACGAACCTCTGATCAATAAAAATTGTTATTGACAAAGTGCACTTGGAAGTGTAGTCGGTGTAGATCCGAGGGGGACATGCAAGGAAGATCAAAAACAGCATTTTAGTTTGCATATGATTGGATAATAAAATCATTTCAGATCTACCCCTCAGATTTACAGCAACTGCACTACCAGGTGCACTTTGCACTTGTAGGGCAAAGAGGATTTGCCTTCCGTAAACAACCCCCAATGTTTTGCAGTCTCAAAAAGCTAAAAACTTATATTTGCAATTTTGTTTAAAGCAAATATAGGGGCATTTATTTTCGCCAAAGAGGTTTTTAACTTTTAATGGTCTGGCTTGAATGCAGTCTTACGAGGAGTACACCAGCTAAAATAGATGTAGGTGGACAGGCATTGGACTTAAGACGGAGGTCCACCTATAAATGTCCAATCACCTCCTGCCACCACCATCACCCCCTGCCACCAACACCCCATGACACCATTCCCCTCTGCCACCAACACCTCCTGTCACCATTGGCTGGGTTGTCACTCTGTCTTCGTAGACTTTGGAATCTGGATTGCCTGGATGCAGACCACCACGAGGGCTCCTTCATTACAGGTGCTCAGCCTCCTGGTTAGATTTTTAAAGTGGTTGTAAACCCTTACAGACCACTTAGACCTACAGGTAAGTCTAGATTAGGGCTTACCTGTAGGTGTAAGAAATATCTCCTTAACCTACATGGTTAAGGAGATACTTGCATGCGCACCATAGACAACGGCGCAGGCGCACTGAGCGTGCCGCTTCTCAATGGAATCGTGCCGTCCCTGATGGCTCCTGTGCACATGCACGGGAGTGATGTCATCGTGGCTCTGGCGAGTTCACAGCGCCGGAGCCACGATACAAGGAAGTGAGATGGCAGCGGTGGAGGAGAGGAACGAGGGCCGCTGCGGGGGCTTCGATCACAGGCAAGTCATTCATAATAAGCTAGTATTCTATGCATACTAGCTCATTATGCCTTTCAGGTTGTATTTTTTATTTTTTTTGTTTTGGCTTTACTTTCTCTTTAAAGGCTGGTGGGATTCGCCATATTATCAACGCACAGCCTCTGTGAAATCCACTCACCCGGGCCTGGGCTGCCCCGGCCGAATACAGGATCAGCTCGGCAAGCTGACCCGGTCACAGCAATTCTTTTACTGGCACTTTTGTTCTATTACGGTCAGGGAGAAAAGGCCCTTGTTTTTACGGGCTGCCCGTAAAAATACAGGTGATTGGCAACACTGATCCCCACCCCTTGCATGCGAACAACGCCTTACTTTCAATCAATCCAGCAGTACCTCTTTTTGGCCACAAGATGTCCTCAGCAACCTTATTTTTCTGATTTCCCCCACTAACAGATGATATGTTACCTGCTAATCCATTGAATCAATAGATAAATTTTTTATACTTCCTTTACCAGGATGACAACACTGCTGTAAACGTAGATTTTAAATGGACTTAAAGAAAATAAATTAAAGCCCAACTCCAGCTAACACTTTTTTGCAAAGTTACTCTAAAGCCTCGTAGACACGATCGGATTTTCCAACGGGAATTGTATGATGACAGGCTGTCTTTTTCAACAAAACACAGGTACACATTTTTTATTTCACGTAGTTAGGCTTCAAATGGAATGCATAGATTCTTTGTATATATTCTCCGTATTTTGCTTATGAATGAAAAATAAAAAGAAACAACTTTATTTAATTTTTTTATGTTAGGTCAATACAAAATATTATATTTGAAGGTTTTGTATTTACTCTCTCCACCCAACAGGTGGCGCTGTAGGCTCTTGTTCACACATTTCAAATGTAAAGCACAGGACAGCCTTCTTAAAACAAAGTACTTGGATATGTACCGTATATACTCAAGTATAAGCCGACCCGAATATAAGCCGAGGCACCCAATTTTACCACCAAAAAATGGGAAAACGTATTGACTCAAGTATAAGCCTAGGGTGTTCATCAGCATGCCTCACTGTGCCCATGACTTACAATTAACATGGAAGTATATAGAAGGGGTGCCCGGCTTTGAAAAATCGGTGCTCCCCGGCCGTAGGTCCCCCAGACAACAAACTTTGCACACTTGTAGAGGAAGAGTGGGGCTATATGTGTGCAACGTTTGGGGTCCAGGGGACCTACGGTCGGCCATTACCAGGTCCCCAAAGTCTGGGAGATCAGGCACAAAAAGGTGACTCGAGTATAAGCCGATGGGGGGGGGGGGGGGGGGGGGGGGGGTTATTTTCAGCACAAGAATGTGCTAAAAAACTTGGCTTATACTCGAGTATATACGGTATTCTAAATATTTTGGGATAAAAAAATAAAAAGTTATCATCGCGTCTACAAAATAGGGGATAGATTTATGGGATTTTTATTACCAATAATGGCAGTGAGCTACGTTTTTTTTAACCATTTAAAGACCAGCCCCTGCACATTTATGTCGGCAGAATGGCACAGACAGGCATTTCAGCGTACCTGTACGTCCCCTTTAAATTCCTGTCCGTGTGGTGGTGTGCTCGCTACCCTGCCGCCATTCCCGTGACACGGACCGCAAGTCGCGCGGACTCGATCGTCTCACGGAGGTAACGAGCGGGGAGATGCTTGTGTAATGCGTGTAAACAAGCATCTCCCCGCTCTGACTAGTGACAATGATCTCGGCTTCGTGTACTCGGAGCAGAGATCAGTGTCATGTGACACAGAGCCCACCCCCCCCTACAGTAAGAAACACTATGCAGGGAACACTTAACCCCTACAGTGCCACCTAGTGGTTAACCCCTTCACTGCCAGTGTAATTTTCACAGTAATCAGTGCATTTTTATAGCACTGGTCACTGTGAAAAATGACAATGGTCCCAAAAATGTGTCAAAATTGTCTGATGCGTCCGCCATAATGTCGCAGTCACAAAAAAAAAAAAAAATCACTGATCGCCACCATTACTAGTAAAAAAATTATAAATTAATAAAAATGCCATAAAACTATCCCCTCTTTTGTAGACGCTATAACTTTTGCGCAAACCAATCAATAAACGCTTGTTGCGATTTTTTTACCAAAAATATGTAGAATACGTATCGGCCTAAACTGAGGAAAAAAATATGTTTTTTAATATATTTTTTTAGGGATATTATAGCAAAAAGTAAAAAATATAGAATTTTTTTCAAAAATTGACGCTCTATTTTTGTTTATAGCGCAAAAAATAAAAACTGCAGAGGTTATCAAATACCACCAAAGGAAAGCGCTAGTTGTGAAAAAAAAAAAAAAAGGATGTCAATTTTGTTTGGAAGCCACGTCGCACGACCGCCAGTCAGTGAAAGCGACGCAGTGCCGAATCGCAAGAAGTGGCCGGGTCCTTTAGCTGCTAAATAGTACAGGGTTTAAGTGGTTAATGGGACTGCGACATTGTGACACTTTTTTGGGAACCAGTGACATTTTTACAGTAATAAAAATATGCACTGTTATTGTACCATTGACACTGGCAGGGGAGGGGTTAACATCAGGGGCAATCGATGGGGGTTAAATGTGTTCCCTGTCTGTGTTTTTTAACTGTATGGGGGACTGTGTGACTGGGGAAACACATAGGATCGGTGTGATCTCCCGTCAGAACGGAGATCTGCCTTGTTTACACAGGCAGATCCCTATTCCGTCACTGCGGGAAACGATCGCAGTTGGCCAGCAGTCATTGAGTTCCCGAGACGACGTTCAGCTATGGCGATTTGCGGGATTGTGCCAACTTGCCGCAGTATAATGATGGCTTAAATTTAAAAAATTAAAATTAAACATTAAAACCCAACTCCATACTCCCAGCTTGCCCTGCCAAAGGCCCCCTACCTGCCTTGATGTCTCCCATACTTTTTATTTATCTTTTTTTCTGATGTCTCCTGTCCAGTCACGTGATGTCCTCTGGCTCCTCGGTCATCTGCTAGTGGTGGGCAGTCCTGGATTCTGATGTAATAATATACTGTGAGTGTGGGCCACTATGACTGAGTGAGGGTGGGCGTCATTCAACCCATGAGACTGAGGACATCTTCTGACCAAAAAGAGGTACTGCCAGGCCAAGTACATTTTGGATTGAAGGCGAGTATTGCATCCTGAGCTGCTTTTTTAACAGTACCCAAGAAACAAAAAAAAATAAAAATGTTGTTCCGAGTTTATTTATTTTGTAGATGTATGGCATGTAAAAAAAAAAAAAAAAAAAAACGATCTTCACTGCAGCTGAGCGCCACAAACCAGAAGCACTATTCAATTAATTGTTTTTATATTTAACGCAAACTTCCCCATCCATCTACGTGTTCATGCTTTATTTTGTTGAGAAATCACGTTGAATAACTCCCTGCTAGCATTTCTGGCCGTGGCCATCTTGACTAAGGGCAAATGATTCATGTAGCATTTACTTCCTGGAATCTATCTGCCCTTGGCTCAAGCATGCATGCCGGAGGGTGTGTTTAGCTGAGAAAATCTCCCCCTCCTGAAGACTCCTGGGATGTATGACATCATTTGCCTGGCCAAGAAACCAGGAAGTAACTGAAAAAAAATATGATGCGTTTTCCTATCTATTTACCAACGCTAGCAGCATGAGGATTAAAAATAATCAATATTGATTGGGAGATTGAAGTTCCACTTTAAGGCTGCTTAGATTTCAACACTTGTCTGCATAGAGCCCTACAGTGGTTGTAAACCTCAGACATTTTGGCCAATCGGAAAACGGGTTTCATAACCCGCTTCCCGATTGGCTGAGAGGAGGATTAGTGTGAGAATAGCGAATATTCATTTGCTGTTGTCACACAACTGGGCGGGCTCAGAGCACAGTGCTCTGCGCCCCAAGCCCACCCTTTTTTGAAGTCTATTACAGAATGTGGGCCAGATTCATAAAGACTTACGACGGGCGTATCAGTAGATACGCCGTCGTAAGTCCGAATCCGCGCCGTCGCAACTTTAAGCGTATGCTCAAACTGAGATATGCTTAAATGTTGCTAAGATACGACCGGCGTAAGTCTCCTACGCTGTCCTATCTTAACTGCATATTTACGCTGTCCGCTAGGGGCGTGTACGCTGATTTACGCCTAGAATATGTAAATCAGCTAGATACGCCTATTCACAAACGTACACCCGGCCGTCGCAGTAAAGATACGCCGTTTACGTAAGGCGTTTTCAGGCGTAAAGATAAACCACCAAAAAGATGGCGCAGCCAATGTTAAGTATGGACGTCGGAACCGCGTTGAATTTTTCAAATTTTATGTTGTTTGCGCAACTCGTCCGTGAATGGGGCTGGCCGTAATTTACGTTCATATCGAAAGCATTGACGATTTGCCAACGTCGTTTGGAGCATGCGCACTGGGATATGTCCACGGACGGCGCATGCGCCGTTCGTTGGAAACGTCAAATACGTGGGGTCACTAGTATTTTACATAGAACACGCCCCCAACCAGCCTATTTTGAATTAGGCAGGCTTACGCCGGCCCAGTTACACTGCGCCGCCGTAAGTTACAGCGCAAGTTCTTTGTGAATACAGGACCTGCTGCTCTAACTTACGGCGGCATAGTGTATCTGAGATACGCTACGCCCGCCAAAATCTACCTGAATCTAGCCCTATGTCTCTAATCACATGCTTCAAACCCCCACCCCCTCCATTGGAATCCATGATACAGCACCCTGTATGTAGATGCACGGATAGAGGAGGTGCCCTCTATGGTTGGGCTGCCACTGTTAGTGCTCTGGATTGTGACACACGATCAGATTTTCCGACAGCAAATGTGTGATGGCAGGGTTTTGTCGGAAAATCTGACCGTCTGTATGCTCCATCGGACAATTGTTGTCGGATTTTCCACAAGTCCGTCAAAAAAAAAAAAAGTACAAAACACGCATGCTCCAAACCAATGCTAACCATAGCACAACATTGTGAAAAAAATGTAGCGCCCATGGGCGCTACATTTTTTTCACAATTTTTTCACCTTACATCCATATGGTATGTTGGCAGCCTGATTTACACTATTATTTGGTTTGCGCATTATTGTATATACACCTACATAGCACAACATTAACAGAAGTTGCCCAAAGGGTGGCGCTAAAGAGCTGAAAAAACATGTCGTTTTGTGAATGTTGGCTAAAAAATTTCTGCCGTCTGTATGCAGAACAAGTTCACGGCCAACGCCCTTCGGACAAAATTCCACGGATTTGTCCGATGGAAATCCAATCGTGTGTATGAGGTTTAAAGGGTTTGTAAAGGAATTTTTTTTTTTATCTTAATAGCTTGCTTTACCTTAATGCAGTGCTGTTTTCATGTCCTCATTGTTCATTTTTGCTCTCAAGTTGCTGTAATTCTTCTCTGATCTCCACACTTCCTGGTTGTCTGTTTCCTGATAACCACAGTACTGGGAGCTTTCTCTCTGTGGTCACTAATCAAGGAGGTGTGATTACTGTGTGTCTAAAACCCCACAGCACCAATCAGTTTCGTTTTCCAAACCATCACTGCCCTGTATTGGCTCTGTGGCTCTGTACAGCAGAGGCAGGAAACAACATGCAAAAACGAAACTAGAAACTGCAGGCACATTATATGATTGATTTTTATCTATTTTTAATCGTTTTTAAAAAGGAATCAGTTAACTATTATGTCTCTATACCCTGTAAACAGTCATTTCAGCAAAAAAATAGTTTTTTATTTACAACTCCTTTAAGTGTAATTTCTGTCTGCTGCTCCATTCCTCTGCCATCAGTATGAACCACTTCTGACAAGTTTTCCCGACACCAAGAGAAAAAAAGGTGACAGGGGAAAAGAGGTCCCAGCACACAGCCTATGAATGAAAGCCTCAGCTCTGCTCCTGTGTGAAGGGGGGTATCCCTTCCCTCCATTCAGCTCTGCAGTGTGTACCTTCAGCTTTCTGCCCCTTTCTTCTGACAGCTCAGACAAGCTTTATAAATTCCTGGACTTTGCACAGATGTAGAGAAGAGAAGACTGCAGATAAAACAGATACCTTACGTAGGAGGATATGTTTAATCTTCGTGTATCACCTGAGGCCAATCACTTCAAATAAATTATTTGTTATATGTCATTTCTTTATGACATTTACAACTATCGCTGTTCACCTCATAGCATTGTCTGTAATTCCCCCCCCCCCCCCCTTCCTGCATGCCCCCTAGTCCTCCATAGGCGTCTGTGCTGTCCATCATGTTAGATTGGTTCTTCAGCCGACGATCCTGTGCACCATAAGAACGATCATAGCGGCAGTTCCGCTGCTTGATCGTTCTTATAGGCGGCGGGGGGGGGACGTCCCTCCCTCCGGTGCTTCTCCGGGCTCTCCCGTGCCATCGGAGACCCAGGGGGAAATGATCCGCCGTCGGCGGATGGAAAGCATAGAGATGACTGGTGACCAGATGGTCACCAGTCATCTCTATGATTGTCGGAGGCCCGGGCGCAGGGGCGGACTGACAACTCATGGGGCCCCCGGGCTATAGAAGATTATGGGGCCCCTGGGCTTATAGATGGCCACCACGCCAGGAGGCAGTGCACAGGCGGGGAAGCTAAAATCTCGGGATTTTCACATCAAAAGCATGTCGGTTTCGGACATATCAGGGACAGATGTAAAAAAAAAAAAAAAAAAAAAAACATAGATTTTTACATACTGTCCCTGGTTTTACTGAGCCTGGCAACCCTGATGGGGCCCCCTAGTGGCATGGGGCCCTCGGGCAGTGCCCGAGTGACTCAATGATCAGTCTGCCCCTGCCCGGGCGCGATGTTATGACGTCACGCCCAGGTACCGGAATGTAAACACAGCCGCAATCGCGCATAAAAGCATTAGATCTGCAAAAAAAAAAATTCACGATCTCATGCTTTCCAGCCTGGAGGAGAGATGTGCGGTCTTATTGACCCTGCATCTCTCCATAAAGAGTACCTGTCACAAACCATTCCTATTACAAGGGATGTTTACATTCCTTGTAATAGAAATAAAAGTGATATAAAATAAATTGAGTAAAAAAAAAAAAATTGAAATTTTAAACGCCCCTATCCCCGGTAGCTCGCGCTCAGAAGCGAACACACACACGCAAGTCCCGCCCACATATGTAAACGCTGTTCAAACCACACATGTGAGGTATCGCCACGTGCGTTAGAGCGCCAGCAACAATTCTAGCACTAGACCTCCTCTGTAACTCTAAATTCGTAACTTGTAAAAAAACGCCTATGGAGATTTTTAAGTACTAAAGTTTGGCGCCATTCCACGAGTGTGCGCAATTTTAAAGCGTGACATGTTAGGTATCTATTTACTCGGCGTAACTTCATCTTTCACATTATACAAAAAAATTGTGCTAACTTTACTGTTTTGTTATTTTTTAATTCATTTTCCCCCAAAAAAAGGCGTTTGAAAAATTATTGCGCAAATACCGTGCGAGATAAAAAGTTGCAATGACCGCCATTTTATTCCCTAGGGTGTCTGCTAAAAAAAACATATATAGTTTTTGGGGGTTCTGAGTAATTTTCTAGCAAAAAAAATTGGATTTTTGCATGAGAAGTGCAAAAATAGGCCCGGTATGGAAGTGGTTAAATTCCAAATCGGTTTGCAAGTGTTGTCTCACAAAACGAGTAGGATTCAAGCCTCTGCGGTGTGCAGTACTGCATTTGGCCAGAGGTGTGGGGGCGCTGGTGACATTCGGAGACACTCTCATGTTTCCGAGTGTCTCCAATGCCCCACCTCTGGCCACATGCGGTACTGCAAACCATAGAAGTCACTGTGGAACGAATTATCCGAGTTTCCATTGAGTTCTATGGGGAAACTCGCTTTGATATACAAGTGCATCGGATTACAAGCATTCTTCTGGGACAAATTATGCTCTTGATCCAAGGTTCTACTGTATCTGTATCTCAGGTTGTGATAGTATAGGAGTTACAGGATAGATAACGTGTTCTATTTAACTCACCACTTATTTATTGATCTGATAAACTATCGCTATGCTTACCATACAGTCATGTGTCACGCCATCATAAATACACTCACAGGCCACTTTATTAGGTACATCCGTTCAATTGCTTGGTAACACAAATTGCTAGTCAGCCAAACATATGGCAGCAAATCAATGCTTATAGGCATCTAGACGTGGTGACGACGACTTGCTGAAGTTCAAACTGAGCATCAGAATGGGGAAGAAAGGGGATTTAGGCAACTTTGAACATGGCATGGTTGTTGGTGCCAGACTGGCTGGTCTGAGGATTTAAAAAAACTGCTGATCTACTGGGATTTTCACGCACAACCATCTCTAGGGTTTACAGAAAATGGTTCGAAAAAGAGAAAATATCCAGTAAACGGAGCTCGCGTGGATGAAAATGCCTTGTTGATGTCAGGAGAATGGGCAGACTGGTTCGGGACGATAGAAAGGCAACAGTAACTCAAATACCCACCTGTTACACCCAAGATATGCAGAATACCATCTCTTTTTTGTTTGTTAATTCTCCTTTAAGGGGGTGTGGCAGAGGGCGTGTCCTATGCCTACATACATTTGCTAGTAGGTGTCCCTCATTCCCATCTCAAAATGTTGGGAGGTATGGTTCTGGTGACCTGTAGGGGGGGCAAGGAATTCCTTTAGTTTGCAGAGATTTCCTCTCACTTCCTGTTTGGCTATGGGGCAGGAAGTGAAGGGAAATCTACCCAACGGGACAGAGATGGTGAAAACAAATCTGACAGGGGTGATAACCCTTCCTAAGAGCCCTGTCACACTGAGCCGCCCATAGCGTCAGCGGTAAAACTATGCTATTTTGGGCGGATTTGCTGCGCATTTCAGCCACTAGCGGGGCAGTTTTACCCCTAGCTAGTGGCCGAGAAAGGGTTAAAACCACCCCCAATGCGCTGCTGCAGCAGCACATTGCAGGCAGTATAGCCGCGCTGTCCCATCGATTTCAATGGGCAGCGGTATACACACCGCTCCAAAAATGCAGCTAGCAGGACTTTTTTTACTGTCCTGCTAGCGCAACGCTCCAGTGTGAAAGCCCTCAGGCTTTCACACTGGAGACAATAGAGCAGCTGTTTGAGGGCAGATTACAGGCGCCATTTTTAGTGCCTGCAATACGCCCTCAGTGTGAAAGGGATCTTACTCTATCCAAAAAGGAGAAGAAAAAAAAATTGTTACTTAACATAATTTTCCTTTCCTGGTGCATCTCCATGACAGCAAACGCACTAGTATTCTGCCATAGATGCACCAATACAAAGTGTTGCCTATAGTTCTACTTAAAAG
This sequence comes from Rana temporaria, assembly GCF_905171775.1. NCBI lineage: Eukaryota > Metazoa > Chordata > Amphibia > Anura > Ranidae > Rana > Rana temporaria. The sequence goes on along the minus strand of NC_053500.1, from coordinate 30,749,557 downwards.
TGCAGTGAAACCTCGGATTGCGAGTAACGCAGTTAACGAGTGTTTCGCAATACGAGCATTTTTTTTTTCTTCTTAAAGCGGAGGTTCACCCTTAGAGGGCACTTTTTCCCTTAGCTTCATGCTCGTTTTCTCTAGGGGAATCGGCTATTTGTTTTAAAATATGTGCAGTACTTACCCGTTTACGAGATGCATCCTCTCCGTCGCTTCCGGGTATGGGCTGCGGGAATGGGCGTTCCTTCTTGATTGAGAGGCTTCCGACGGTCGCATCCATCGCGTCACGATTTTCCGAAAGAAGCCGAAAGTCGGTGGGCAGGCGCAGTATAGAGCCGCACCGACTTTCGACTTCTTTCGGCTACGAGTGACGCGATGGATGCGACCGTCGGAAGCCTCTCGGAAGACTGTCAATCAAGAAGGAACGCCCGCTCCCGAAGACCCATACCCGGAAGCGACGGAAGAAGATGCATCTCGAAAACGGGTAAGTACTGCTCATATTTTAATACAAATAGCCGATTCCCCTAGACCGAACGAGCATGAATCTAAGGGGAGAAAAAAAAAAAAATTATAAATGGGTGAACTCCCGCTTTAAGTTGGTTTGCGAGTGTTGTCTCACAAAATGAGGATTCAAGCCACAGCAGTGTGCAATACTGCATTTGGCCAGAGGTGCGGGGGCGCCGGAGCCCAGCAGAGCCAATCAGGGCCATTTGGAAAAACTTGGAAATACGCCGTTCCCGAGCTGTCCCGAGCCTTTGAGTATTTCAGAGGCTCTCCGGTGCCCCCCCCCACCTCTGGCCACATGCGGTATTGCATGCCATAGAAGTCAATGCGGAACAAATTATTTTCGTTTCCATTAACTTCTATGGGGAAATTTGCTTTGGTATGCGAGTGCTTTGGATTACAAACATTCTCCTGGAACGGATTTTGCACGTAATCCAAGGTTCCACTGTAAAACTAAACTATGTATTCCTAACCCAGAAACGTCTCATATATTGCTCTCAAATTATTATTTTTTTTTACTGCCGTTAGTGCCGGTTCACGCAACCGCGACTTGGGATCCGACTTGTGTCTCCCCATGAGAAATTCCATTGAAGTGAATGAGAGCCGTCTTAATGTACGCTACTGAAGTCGCTCCGACTACAGAAAAGGTTCAAGGCGACTTCTAGGCAACTTTTACCCATTGATTTCAATGGAAGTTGCCTCCAAAGTCGGATCACTGTCTTAACTGAAGCAACTTTACAGGAAGAGAAAATTGTTTACTCAGGCAAACCCCTCCCTCCCACAGAGCTGATTATTCTGTGATTGGCCACAGCCAATAAAAATAAATCTCTGGAAAACTGGAACACTCAGAATCTGGTGCAGGTGTGCATGGTAGCCAATCAGCTTCTAACCTCAGCTTGTTCAATTGAGCTTTGACAATAAAACCTGGAAGCTGAAAAGTCTTTCATTTGGGTCACATTATTTATTGCTGTCATTTGTGTATTAGATTTTATTTCTCTGGCCATACACCATACAATTTTCTTATTCAATTTCCTTTACATTTACCTTCAACTATGTAGTGCAAGGGCCGGCCTGATTGCAAACAAAATTTAAAGTGTTTAGGTCTGACCTCGTATTATATGGTTTTGGTAAATCTAAAGGAAAGTTGTACAAGAAAATTGTATAATGTATGGCCAAGCCTAAGTTGACTGCGCTGACACCCACCGCTATCCGGTCCATGAAATCCAGACGGATGGAGACCCTCTTTTCCATCCATCTGGTGGACTGGATGAAAACAGACAGGTGATCTGTTTTCATCTGATGTCCCCCATAGAGGAGAGCGGGGCTCTCACAGGTCTGTCTCAGCACAGTGAGCCGAGACGGACCCATCATCCGCCTGCTCAGCGGATCGATCCCCTCGTTGAGCAAACCGGGGTCCACGGGGCAGACCAGCCGTGTGAAGGGAGCCTAAAGGAAGGGTTATAACCCCTGTAAGGCAAATGTTTGCTATATGTGTCCCATTGGGGAGATTTACCTTCACCTCCTGTCCCATAGCCAAAACAGGAAGTGAGAGGAAATCCCTGCAAATTAAAGCGGAGGTCCGCGCCAAAAAATTTTAGAATACAAGCAGCTACTGGCTTTTAATAATAGGACACTTACCTGTCCTGGAGTCCAGAGATGTCGGCATCCGCAGCTGATGTTTCCATCAGCTGTCGGGTGCTGCTGCCGCCGCCATTGCGGGTAAGGGAATCCAGCAGTGTAGCCTTTCGACTTCAGACCAGGGAACCATACTGCGCATGCGCAAGGCCTGCTCCTCTCTCCTACTGGCCTGGCGACAGGGGGAGCCCGAGCCGTGACATCAATACCCGCGGCTAAGGCTCTCGGAAGTGGGAAAGGATACCCGTCAAAGACAGGTATGCTGTCTATGACGGCAGGAATCAGATGGGGGGGGGGGGGGGGGGACGCCACTTTAACTACTTCCTTACTTTGCTATAGCCAAAAGATAGCTACAGCGCAGCTCTGTTGATTCGGGAGGGTGTCCATGGACGTTTTCCCGGAACCACACCCCTTGTGCATCCTTCGGACACAGCCAATCACATCCGGTTATCGGCAGTACTTTACTCATGCGCTGTCACATCACAAGGAGAGGAGGGCCGGTAACAGGGGATATGCACACAGATAAACAGTGCACTGATCATCAGTTCCCCCATTATTAGTGCAGCCCCATCAGTGAAGGCGAAAATTTTCTTATTTGCAATAATAGTTTGATGTTTACATTCCTTGTAATAGGAATACACGTGACCCAAATGTTTATTTTTTTAAAACAGTGTCAAAATAAAAAAATAAAGTAGAATTTTTTTTTTTTATCCGCCCTGTCCCGACGAGCTCACACGCAGAAGCGAACGCATACGTGAGTAGCGCCTGCATATGAAAACGGTGTTCAAACCACACATGTGAGGAACCTTCGCGATCGTTAAGAGTGAGAGCAATAATTCTAGCCCTAGACCTCCTCTAACTCCAAACATGCAACCTGTAGAATTTTTTTAAATGTCGCCTAAGGGTAAAAGTTTGTCGCCATTCCACGAGTGGGCGCAACTTTGAAGCGTGATATGTTGGGTATCAACTTACTCAGCATAACATTATCTTTCACAATATAAAAAAAAAAAAAAATATATATATATAATGGGCTAACTTTTCTTTTGTCTTTTTTTTATTCAAAAAAAGTGATTTTTGCTCTTGTAAGACCGCTGCGCAAATACGGTGTGACAAAAACAATTGCAACGACCGCCATTTTATTCTCTAGGATATATATTTTTTTATTTATTTATTTAATATTTGGGGGTTCTAAGTAATTTTCTAGCAAAAAAACAAAAAAAAAACAAAACAAAAAAACAGTTAACTTGTAAACACCAGATCTCAAAAAAGAGTAATGCGAGGCTTTCTCCCTGGTGTGGATAAAGCCTCTTAAAGGGGGGAGGGGGCGAGCAGCCAAGTCAGGACACTCTCTACTTTGCAGATAGAGAAAGGAGCTGTGTGTTAGTGGGTGTCCTGACACTCCTGCTCGCCCCCTCCCCTCTCAAAAGGCTTTCTCCACACCAGGGAGAAGAATTAAGAACATTTAAAAGCAAAATGGAAGGATGAGGTAAGTGAAGAAGGACTGCACTAAGGTAAAGGAAGCCATTTAGGGGGGGGGGGGAGAGAAATCCTTTACAACCCCTTTAAGTGATCAAACACTACCAAAAAGAAATCTCTGTCTAAAAAATAATAAAAAAAATTTGGGTACATGACCGCGCAATTGTCAAAGTGCGACATCGCTGAAACCCAGTAGGCAAGTGGTTATGGGAATCTCTTGGGGACCCCCAGGTCACCAGAACCAGTGTCCCTATTGAAAGATTTCCCCTCTATTACTTTTCTGGGAACAACCCAAAATTTGGGATTTACTTTTTCTTTCAATGATAATGGTAAACAGGAAAAATAGAGCGGATGATGAATCTCACAAATGGGGGCACAGTGAGCAATAAAAACTGACAGGCGCTCTAATCCATCTCCCCTCTATCCAAAATGTATATATATATATATATAAAAAAAAAAAAGTTTTAGTTACACTTTAACCGCTTGCGGCCCGCTCCACACACACATATATACTGTGGCATAAAAATACCACCAAAAGAAAGCTCTATTTGTGGAGGGAAAAAAATAAAGACATCAAATTTAGTTTGGGTACAGTGTCGCATGACCGCGCAATTGTCAGTAAAAGGATGCAGTGCCAAATTGCAAAAAATGCCCTGGTTATTAGGGGGGGGGGAGAATCCTGAAGTGGTTAAGCTTTGATTAAACACAAAAAAGAGGGGGGGGGGGGGCTGAAAACCACAACAACACACCACCACACAAAAGCCCGGAAGCCGGTTGGTTTCTATGCAGAGCTGCACCGGATTTTGCGCGCTCCAATTTTAGTCAAATCAACCGCAGTCAGAGTGCAAAAATAAATACAATAAAAAAGACACAGGCAACCAAAAGGAGTTACAACAACTAATAACTAAATAATTTTGAACAATATATAAAAAAACAAACAAAAACAAAACAAAAACAAAAAACACATGATGATAAATGTAACTGATCAGTGTGGCTCCTGTGCAGGAGAGGTGTGTTGTGCCATTGTAAACCATGCAAACACTAAATAACTATAGTAGTTATAACCCAGCATTACAATAAAAGCACTGGTGGATGGAGCGGTTGCCACCATTTTCAGGTCTTGGCCAGCTTGGTGTGTACACATCACCTGTGCTCTCACCTTCTCTCCTCTCCTTCCACCCACACTGCTGTCTGGAAGTTTTCCTCCTCTGATTGCTCCTCTCCTCTCCTTCCCTGTGCACCGCCTTCCTCCTCTCCTCTCCCCTCCCTCATTTCCTCCCCCTTGTATGTGAATAGCTTCTATTCTGGCAGCCCTCCCTAGTCCCTCCCTTCTTCTGCCTTACCTTTCCTCTTCTCCCCTGACTGTAGCCTTCTCCTCCTTTCCTCACCTCCTCCTCCTGATCACTCCCTCTATGGATGGATGGATGGGACTGGATCCCACACACAGCACACAAGACTGATCCTACCTCCAGGACCTGTCCCTCTATGGAGGATCAAAGGACAGGAGGACTCACCTGCACTGTAAGACCTTTGTAACTTCATACCTAACATTGCTACAGAAAGGAAAGTCCTCGTCCTGAACTGACCCCCTCCATTGTGTCTGCTGCCCCTTCTTCTTTTTATGTGATATTTTATAGCATTCCTTCTTGGTGAAACATTCCACGGTGCCGGAAATCCAGGGATCTGGGACAGGAGGACGTAGGTTGGAGCAGACTTCTGAGAAACCGTCCTCTTCTTAAAGGGTCCCACCTGCTAAGAGACTGCGGCATCCCAGAGGTATTGTAGTCCTAGAAGTCCCACACCTGGGGATGACAGGGGGAGAGTGGAATCTGAGAGGGAACCAAGTCCAGCCTGGGTGTGACCGTTCCTGCAGGCAGGGTGCATCTGTGTGTCACATTGTCGCTGTGCTGGCTTCTGACTAATTGTGAGCGGACTGGAAGTGCAACTTGTCATCTACATCTCCAGGAGAGCCGTGGTGTCGCTGACATAGTCGTGGTGTCGCTGACATAGCCGTGGTGTCGCTGACATAGCCGTGGTGTCGCTGACATAGCCGTGGTGTCGCTGACATAGCCGTGGTGTCGCTGACATAGCCGAGGTGTCGCCAGGACCATGGCGGAGCAAGAGGGGCTGCAGTTCGGGAAAGCGGACTTTGTCCTAATGGACTCGGTTACGTTACCAGAATTTATGGCTAATTTAAAACTCAGGTAAGTGCTGCAAAATCCCAAATGACAACTTATAAGGTGCAGGGGGGTCTGTAGCAGCCAATCAGAACTCATCTTTCACCTGTCTTACTATAGCAGCTGACGTTTAATTGGTTGCTATAGGTGTCTGCACTTTGCTGATTGTGCTGTTTTAGAGATAAGCCTTGTAATGTTTTCAGTGAGTTTGGTAAAGAGGACCTGTTATTAAGGATGAGCTCTGGCGTGTTCGCATAGAACACGTGCAGAGCCCGCCAGGAAGTGTGCACGGCGCTGCGCTAATAACAGCCAGGGAGACATTTCACGATCCCTGCAGCCGAGCATCGGGACAATGTCTCCCTGGCTGTGATTAGCACAGCGCTGTGCACACTTCCTGGCGGGCTCTGCACGTGTTCCATGCGAACACGCCGGAGCTCATCCTTACCTGTCATATGTGAATAAGAACCTTTATGCCGTGTACACACGATCAGTCCAACCGATGAGAACGGACTGATGGACCGTTTTCATCGGATAACCGATGAAGCTGACTGATGGTCCGTCGACTGATGGTACGAGTACTCCCGCAAATACTCGGAATCGGTCCCGATACCGATACTAGTATCGGTATCGGGACAACCCTACCCCAAGGGAAGGAATAGTGCCCTATTGTTGGCATCAGGTACCTTACAAAAAGGTTGTGTTCACGCTTTAGACCCCATTCACACCTTAGCGACAGCCGCGTTCGGCGGTAGCGGCGTATTTTGCCGCGGGTGTGAAACTTTCGATTTTTTTTTTTTTTTTTTTTTTTTTCAAAAGTCTTCCCATTGCTGTCAATGGGAAAACGCCACTGTCGCCTGAAAAAAAGGGTCCGGGACTTTTTTTCAGGCGACAGGCGTTCGGCGTCTATGAGATGTGAACCATCTCCATAGACAGCAATGGGAATTCTCCCCTCTAGCGGCAGAAGCGTCCGGCGTTTTGTCGCTCAGGTGTGAATGCAGCCTTACTATAAACCTACACCTGACTTTACCATTGAAGCTCTAATGGCCATGATCTAGTTGTAAACGTACACAAGGACCTGTTTTGGATGGATGATGACCTACTTATGTTTTTTGATTGTGGGAGGAAATTACTGAGGATATAAAAATGGCGTACAGTTGTGCCTTTGATGGGATTTGATCCAAGGAACCTGGTGTTCCAATCAAGGGTGTCGATCAATTCATTAATTGCTGCCCTTTATATGACCTCACATTGGAGCCCCACTCACTTGCTGTTGCAAAGTAAACTTACTTTCCTGATAGATATACTGGGGCAGGAAGATTCTGAATCTGTGGTGGAGAAAAAGAGTCAGAACGTCAGCCAAGATATTAAATATGGGGGTGATAAAGTTTTTCCGACGGATTTCCGCTCAAGCTGTCTTGCATACACACGGACACACCAAATTCCGATCGTCAAAAACGCGGTGACGTACAACACTACGACGAGCCTAGAAAAATGAAGTTCAATGCTTTCGAGCATGTGTCGAATTGTTTGCGAGCATGCGTGTTTTTTCCGGGAATTCCATACAGACGAACGGAATTTTTTTCTGTCGGAAAAAAAAGAACATGTTCTCTTTCTAAGTCCGTCGGAATTTCCGACGGAAAAAGTCCGATGGGGCATATACACTGTCGGAATATCCAATGAAAAAATTCCGTCTGACTTTTTCCATCGGAAATTCCGACCGTGTGTACGTGGCATTATGGTTTCCAAACACATATTGATGTGATCATTCGATCGGTCATTTCATGTGACTTAAGGGAATAAGTGCAATTTAAAACAAGATGAACTTTTTCTTTTTGCCCTTCTTCCTTTGGCCTATCTTAAAGTGGAGATCCACCTAAAAAAAATATTAAAAGCCAGCAGCTTCAAATACTGCAGCTGCTGACTTTAAATAAATGGATACTTACCTGTCCAGGGTGCCCGCGATGTCGGCAGAAGATGAGCAATCGCTCATCTCTTGGCTGCCCCTGCCGCAATCCTCGGTGAGGGAATCAGGAAGTGAAGCGTTGCGGCTTCACTGCCCGGTTCCCTACTGCGCATGCGCGAGTCGCGCTGCGCTTCCTCACTGGTCCCCGCTGTGTTCTGGGAACTGTGTGTTTCCCAGAAGACAGCGGGGGATGACGACAGGAAGGGCGTGACTGCCCGGAAGTGAGTGCAAATTCCTGTATTATACAGGTATCTACAACCCCCTCCCCCCTGAAAGGTGCCAAATGTGACACCGGAGTGGGGGGGGGGGGGGGGGTGTTGGAATTCCGAAAAGCGGAGGTTCACTTTTTGTGTGGAGCTCCGCTTTAACTTCACGGATGAATACTTGCCTCTATCTTCAAGCGGCAGTTCCACTGATTGTTCGCATCCAGCACCATAAGTCTTCACTGTCCTGGCCGCACCTGCGCATTATAAACCCAGACTTCTATGGGGCCATCTCCCGCCTCAGGGCCCAGCCCAATGGAAGTCTATGGGGCACTATTTGGATGTAATCAAACATGGGATTGAGAGAGAGAGAGAGACTTGTAAAGCGCAACACATGCAAACTGAATCGCCTCTGGGCGCTGTATCCATTTCATGGGTAAGGAACCCCTTGACCTCAGAAGAGATAGGTTTTAATCTTTCTCCTGAAGGCCAAGTGGTCCGACTCCAGTCGGATGGTGGTTGGTAGTGCATTCCACAGGCGAGGTCCCTGGACTGCAAATCTTCGATCTCCTTTGGACTTGTATCTGGCTTTGGGTATCCAAAGAGGTAAGTATGCATCTTTGGAGGGTGGACTAAGTTGGATCAGGGGAAGGGGCCAAAAGGATAGGTGTTTCCTCTCACTTCTCATTGTGTCTCTGGGACAGGAAGTGAAGGGCAATCTTCCCAAAGGGACATTGACTGGGGTTCTAATCCTTCCCTTTTTTTTAATCAAAATTGTTAAAAAAAAAAAAAAAAAAAAAAAAGGATGGATTATACATACACTCTAACCAAATTGGTTGCCATGGGCAAGAGGCCTTTTCTACTGTTCCAACGTTTTTGTATAAGGCATGAGAAAGGGCATCTCTCCCTGAAACAAGTTGCCTAGGCCAGTGGTCGCCAACCTTTCGGACCTTACTTGCCACTAAACACAAAATTTTGAATCACATGGACCAGTTATGCCACGTACACACGATCGGATTTTCCGTTATAAAAACCTTGGATGTTTTTTTCGACAGAATTTCGCTCAAGCTTGGCTTGCATACACACGGTCGCACAAAAGTTCTCTGAACTTTCGACCGTCAAGAACGCAGTGACGTACAACACAACCACGAGCCGAGAAAATGAAGTTCAATGCTTCCGAGCATGTGTCTAATTGTTTCTGAGCATGCGTCGGAATTTTGTGCGTTGAAATTGCTACAGACGATCAGAAAATTTGAGAACCAGCTCTCGATCTTTTGTTGGCGGAAATTCCGACAGCAAAAGTCCGATGAAGCGTACACACGGTTGGAATTTCTGTTCAAAAGCTCACATCGGACTTTTGCTGGCGGAATTTCCGATCGTGTGTATGAAGCATTAGTTGAATTTTACATGCCTTCTACACACAATGTTCTGGCTTTCTGCCCCCCTCCCCCTGGATTAGTGGTTCTCAAACTCAGTCCCTAAGTTCCCCCAATTTTTCCATGTTTTCAGGTTTTTCCTTTACTTTGCACAGCTGCTTTGAATCAATATCAATGACAGGGTATTGATAGGAGCAGGGCTTTTTTTTTTTATCAAACAATAGGTGCTGGAACTCAACCACGACCCCCCAAAATCCCCCCCCCCCCCACATACAGGGTCCTAAAGGGGCATTAAATACCAGGATTGCATTACACACAGTGCAGAGCTGTCACGTGTAAACACAGAAACCGGACATCTGTGTTTACAAGTGATTGCGGTAAGCAGGCACCAAAGGGTCTGAGCCAGAGGTGGTG